>NC_091058.1:118221737-118533570 GCF_000393655.2 Nicotiana sylvestris | reverse complement strand
CTCTTATTCTCAAATCTTTTAGTTTTCTTCTTTCAAAATAAAAAAAAAAACTTGGGTTTTGATATTTAGATTGAGATCAATATTAATTTATAATTTTTTTTTTATTATAACATGAAAATTTGTGTTATTTTATGATTGTTAAATACAATTTATATCTCTTTAGTAATAAATTATGATAAATATTTCGCAAGCATTATATTTATGATTTTAAGCTTTGAGATCTCGTAGTTTATCTAATTCTGCATTTACTTATGGGGTATAATTTATCTGTTGAAGATTTTTTTTTCCTTATTCTGATCAGTGGAGTTCCCTTATTAAAGATTTTATTTTACTTGTGCAAATTTATTTTTAGCATACAAAAAAACATAGTTCCCTGGTGAAAATATTGATTTTACTTGTATTATTAATAATAAAAGTGTGATTCCTTCTTTAAAATGTTAATTATTTTTGCTTCTTAATTCCTGAAATGTAATTTTTATACGACAATAATAACATATATACCCAATGAAATTCCATAAGTAGGGTCTGAAAAATTGATGTAATTTTTATATTTGCAAATAAAGTGCTTATTAAATTGCACGAATAAACTAAAAAATTGAACCGGACAAACGTTCCGAAAAAACTATATATTAGTAGTTATTATAAGATGTACATTAAAGGAAATTTTGGCACCCGCCACCTTTAAATCCTGGATCCGCCTCTGCTTCCTCCTCCTGAGGATTTACTAGTGTTACTTTTCATTATTGAGCTCACTCGGATACTGTATTATTATTATTATTTTTTTTTTATTTTTTTTTTTGGACTGCAGATTTTGTTCTCTTCAAGAATAGCATCCTAGTTGCTTAATCTTTTGTGAAGCGTTCATATCTTTGTCCTAACTTAATAACTGATCTTAATCTGTAATTAATAAGGCACAGTTTGATACTTCAGAAAAGGAAAAAAAAAAAGAACTTTTGTTAGTAGACATTTGTGATGTGCCAAACTTTGAATAAGTTAAGGGAAAATTAGATTGAAGATTTTGATGGGTAGCTTTTTTAGCATATCATGTCATACACCATCAGTTGTTATCTCCAAAAGCAGGAGGAGAAACAAAGATGACAGCCTTTGGGGACAGCGATAAAATCTGAATGATACCAGCTTCTGCTCAACTTACTACCTTTTGAAAAATCAAGTTAAATAGAAAATCATGGTTGGAGTAAAATTCCAAGGAAAAATATAGCAGAGAAATAGAAGGAAAAATATAGCAGAGCAATGTAACCACAGCTAATGAAGCATGAGATCAGTCCAAGCAACTTTTCTTTTTCTCTGGATTGTTAGGATCAGTCCCCGCAATGTAGGAGGACACTTCTACGAGTGCTGCGAAAAGAAGGAAAAAATAGCGCGTGCGCACGCATGCACACACACAGTAACAATAGCAATTCCTTCTTTAGAACCATTTATTAACATTAGGAGTGGCAAACGGACGAGTCAGGTCGGATATGGTTCGGGTCGGAAACGGGTAATGAAAAAATGGATCTATTATCCAACCCAACCTATATTTAATACGGATTAACCGGCGGATAATATGAGTTACCCATATTATCCATGACTTCTTGTATATGATCACTTTTGGGAGAATTCTTATTCCCCCTAACTTGAGGAACCCCCAATTTGAGGCTTTACAAATGTAAAAGTTAGACCCATTGGTTATCCATTGATTACTCATTTGAAAATGGATAATATGGTTCTTATCCATATTTGACCCGTTTCTAAAAAGTTCATTATCCAACCCTTTTTTTAATGGATAATATGGGTGGTTAACTGTTTTCTTTTAACCATTTTGCCCCCCCCCCCCAATTAACATCTTTATTTGGTACATTAGGATGTTCTAAATCATAGAACAGCCTGACCTTCCCTGAAGAACTCTTCCCAACTCCAAAATGGTAAAAGAAAAGATACAACAATTGAATGCATTTTCAATAGGTTGTTTGGTTCTATTGCCTCTCCATTCTATTCGATGGTTTTGAAAAGCAGCAGGAAAGTTGGCAAAATCTATCCATGTCATTGAACTCTATGGTTGAACCGCCTGGCATCCGCTGTACTATAGCAGTGGGTATATCCCCATGTCTGAAGCAGTTAACATGCAGTGATATCACCCAAAAGAAAGGATGCAAGGTTAACGCATTATACCCATGATTTCCAAGCCTTGCGCATCTTGTTTGCAACATATCTGACTCCATGAACAGCACCAGCAGTCAATAAACCTGCAATAGCTTGCCTCGTGCTAGAAACCATAACCTTACGTCTAACTAGCCTCTTCATGCACTCAGCAGCCTGTTCTTTTGAACCAATCACTACTTGTTGCCTAACTCTACCTACAAGACAATATGGCATAAATGAAATGATCTGCTTTAGCTGAGGAGGGAACATTATAAAAGCTTATAATAAGAACTAAAATAATTGCATAAAAGTATCTTTTTTTTAGAAGTTCAAATTTTTAGATGAGACAAACACACAATTCAACGTGCAATTAGGATAGACAAAGATATCTCGAGTCTCACCATCACCCACTAACAAAAAATATTTTTGCGTACTTGACCCAAGAAAAGGATTGACACGTGAGAGTTACAAATGGAAAGTAACTAAACAAAAGTGTTCCTTCGCTAACGTGGCAGTAGATGCAATTCAACAGGAACTACTAAGGAGAAATAAATCTGAAAGAACAGGCAATATTTTAAGATAATTTCCTTTCCAGAAATCCATTCTTTTTGCATTTGAAGTACGTACCAGAGTCGTTGAGAATCCTCTTTTCTCCAAGTTTCATGCCCATCTCACTTCTGATTGATGGAGGAAGAGAAGAAACTAAGGTGGAAGCAGCAGATAATCCACAATCCTGATTTTGATACACTAAAACATGTCAATCTTTGAGATTGACTTGATCTTGATTTTCCAATTCACATATTCTCGACAGAGGATAACCAAAATCAATCTTCTCAGATCCATCAGAAAGAAAAAACGCGCTAATGTAGTCAAAGAATCTCATACAGATGTATTACTAAAAGCAATACGAAAAAGTCAAGAAAACACTCAAGGATCGAGAATGACTCAATAACCAGAAAAGTGCACAAGTTATAATCATGTAAGTACAAACTAATTTTCATGGAAGGAAACTAGTGACGTCCAAAGCTCTAATTGACAAGTCGTGCAACCAAATGACTTTGCAGCTATTTGAAAAACGTCTAGAATAGAAAGACTAACATATCTGATCACAGAAGTTACCATTCAAGGCCAGAAAATTAGTATTAAAAATGGAAAGTAATGGGCAACAACATAGGGGTCCTGTCAGCATGACTCATGCTGTATATTCTTGATTACCCATTGACACAATAATGATTTTTTATGCTTCAGTAGAAACGTGTTTTATCGCGGATATTGATACGTGCACATATTAAGACACATATAGATTACAAAAGATTTATCAGCATCATTCAGCAGAATTAACCATGACAAGGAAGCAACAAGAGATAAAGATTTAGAAGGAGAGAGACCTGAAATATGTTTACTTGCTTATCCCCAGCTGATGAAAATCGCAACAAGTTCTTAGCCGCATATTCTTCCAGAGATGGCTTATACATTTTCTCAAATAAATGATATTGTCCTTGAACAATTTTGTTGACCTGGATCAATATGCAGTGAAGAATTTCATGTCCACAGAATGGAAGAATCAGTTCAATCACTTAATGTGGCATGAAAATAGCATATGCACTATGGTATACTATGCTAAAAGTTGGGATTGGAATTCTAGTCCAAAACAGGTACCCTGTAGATAAGATAACATACACATTTTCAATATAAATTAATTGATCTGCTGGAAGTAATATCAACTATAAAATTGAGAAACTACCCATTTACATCTGGAACTTACACGTAAAGTGATGCTTTCCTGTGGTACAGTTAGGGCCACAAAAATCTAAAACTTAGGCTCCACTCAAGTCTCAACTCTACCTTATTTTTGTCCTCCGCAAAAAGCATACGCAAGTCACCCATATATGAGAGGCTACAGATTTTGGCATATAAATCTTCCTGCATAAACACCAAATTCCAAGTGGCATGTGTTATGTGCCTGTACTAATTGACGAGAAATGAATAAAGAGACGAACCTCTGTGAATTTTGATGGCAAAAGGAGAAGAGCGGCAGAAGTTGCAGCTTTTAGGTTCACAGTGTTCACATTTTCTACATCCAAGTTATCCACAAGAATGTTCACCTGAGTTAGAAGTAAACATAAGTTATGACTGAAAGACAGTCACCCGGCTCACCACTAGAAGCAAAAAGGAAACCAACAAATAAATCCAGAATGTTATGGTTGAGTATGAAACTAAGGTAGGTTGAAGGATATCTGTTGAATGCATCACAGAATATAATTCAAAGAAATCAGACAAAGCCTTTCTATATTTTCAATCCACAGTAGACTTAAGACTCTCTATTCAGGACACACATTAGTTAAGCATTGACTGCCCAACTAGAATGCACAGAAATGCTATAAAAGTTAAATAATAGATACTAAGCTCCCAAGCCACTATCATTAAGGAGGAAACAGAAACCATACAGGGTAGGGGATGTAGGTTCCGCAATGAGTTGCAAACTATGATGCTATATAGAGCTTTGGCGGTCAAATGTCAAGTTTGTTCAAGTCTAAAATCTTTGAGCAGACATACACAAAAGAAAACAAAGCATCTCAATCGAATATTTTCAACAGAAATTCTTCTTTTTGACACTCATAAGAAATGCTGAGTGAATAGCTCATGTTGGGTGTATCTCTGAGAGTATAACAAGTTAACCACACTCACTGTACTTTTCACTTCTCCTGACTGAATGGCTTTTTCATCTTCAGGTCAATACAAGTGAGACAGAGACAGGGACAGAGAGAGAGATTAAAAGCTAGCAATGGTGTGCCATCAAAAATCAAAAGCACGTGCCAATTTGTTTTGTATGAAAATGCAGGCTGAGATATTTGAGTTTCACGTACAGAACCGGTGATATCATGATATACTTTTAGCAAATACCTAGCATCCACTAATTTAGCATCGGTTCAAAATAGGATTATAATTTATTTTTTTTGGATGAAGTTCTACATAGGATTATAACACAAATACATTATGATAAATTTGTATTCTTTTGGTCTCTAGGCAACTTGAAGGTGAGATCGTAAGGCTAAGAGAGCACACAAGAACTAATGGATATTACCTTGATCAACTTAAGTTTATTTAACCGCCAAATAGGAGTAAAAACATATTACGAAGTTTTCTAACTTTTGTTATACTAAGAACAAGCTGACATTTCCTAAATGATGATTCCTTGCTACTTTAAGAATACAAGTATTTATAGCGAGTCAAGGGAGTGACAATCATTGATAAAGACCTAACCTAATACCATCATTTTTATCAAATTCAGTTACAACAGTAAATAAGATTCACTTGACTTGTCAGTACTACGATAATGATAAAGAGGCACAAGAGGATTACAAAAAATTCTGACCAACTTAAGTTCATCCATCCCGTTCTTTCATCAATGAACTAATAATGAAATTGAAATCCATCAAATATGTTATTTAAATAGCACTTTAGAACAAGCCATACGGGTTTCTGCAGACGACCACTGAGATAAAACCTCTCCCATCCCAATATGTCTTGAATCAAGTCATGCATTCGAACAACTCCGTACTTGAACATCTGAAAAAATATCTCAATGTGAAATTTCTGATGTGTTAACAAAAAGTGCATCTTCGTTAAATGGTCAATACCTTGTTGTTGCAAGACACAAATGGGTTGAAGTGTACGCCAACACCAATGTCATTTGCAATATCAGTTATCTGATCGAGTGCATAGTGACTTGTTCTTTAGTACAAAATATATATATATATATATGAAGTTGTGAAAGAATGAGCGAAATTAAAGTAAATTCAAGAAAGCAAAAAAGCACCATCCTTGCTCCACCAAGGTGAACGAGCCATGAAGCATAGTGATCCTTGTTCAATTTTAGATTCTGCATAGTAGAAAGACGTTAGATTTTGACATCAAAGATGGTCGAGAATTGCTTAAAATTGAGCAATTTACCTCAGAATGCCATTGCTTAGGATCAGCTACTCCAATAATGTAATCTATCATAGATGTCTAGCAATGAAGTTGTTAGTAATGCACTATTGCAGCATGCTACAGAACTTCTTGATCAAACAAAACCATAAGTGGAGTGACTAAAGATGCATTCATTATCAGGTTAACACTTTAAAGAAGAAAATCACATCTTTGATATCAGAGAAAGAAGAAGTATAAAAAAACCTCATCTTTATTGTTGGGATGGAGTTTGGAACCATATAAACAGCAGAACTCAACAGGGGGTAGAATTTCAAGCAAACTCCCTAACTCAGCTTTATCCTCACCCGCCATTTCTGCATTAACATTTCAAAACAAAAACATAAACCATGTAATAAGTTACATGCAGTATAATAGGAGCAAAATCTTGAAATATTTTCAGTGGAATTTCATCAAACATCTGGGAGGCATGCATGACTGAATAAAGTATTCAACAGAATTTTGTCGTTTACTATTTTCCACTTACTGATCACTGCAGAGGTACAAATTCGAATCCCTTAACAAGCTCTGCTATCCATTGGGTAAATCTTCAAAAAAAAAAATTAAATAAAATTTCCTGGGTTTTTTCAAGGGTTTAAGGAGGAGGTGGGTTGTTGGGTCTGCCATTGAAGAAGAAGCAACAGCTCCAAGTCAAACATGAGTCAAAGCCCATATCTGATACTTTGGTTGGGCTCAGCCGAAGCACTCCTTATTCTATCCTGGTCTTGGACTATAGCCCACCAAGTTTCTCTCCTCTTCACTTTCCTGATATTAACTCTGATCTTATAAACCGTTGAAATAAGATAAATGCTTTTTTTTGTTGTGAAAATGACAATGTATAACCGCTTTCAAAATAATAAGCAGGAAAATGTATTATTTTTTGTATATATATATATATAATTTGTATGTTATATACAAAAATTATATAAATTTCGGAAAAGGTCCTAAAATACCCCTCTATTATTAAAAATTAGAGAATTTTCCCGCGCTTCGCGCGACATAAAAGATGTTAGCGAATATAGAAATAGTTTTATACATAAATTTGATCAGAATAGAAGACATAAAATTTTCATGTACATGCATGCATATAAAAGATAATTCTAGCACAGAATTCAAGAGAAGGGAAAACATTTTCCAACACTCTTTCTCAACCTTCCCCACCCTCACCAACCCACTCCACCCCTCTCCAAAAAAGGTTTTTTTTTTTAAAAAAAAAAATTCAGTTTTTCTGTTACCACCCACCCTACTACCTCTCCACCCCACCCTACCCCCCACCGCAAAAAAAAATATTTTTTACAATTTTAAATTTTTATTTTTTCGTTTTTCTGCACCACTCACCCCCCCCCCACACACACACCCCCACACCCGAAAAAATATATTTTTTAAATATATTATTTGAACTCATAAATATATTTTTCAGTTTTAATTTTTTTATTTATCAGTTTAAAAGTTCAAAATTTTACAAGTTCCAAAATTATGAGTTCGGAGGTTTATGTGTTTGGAAGTTTACGGGTTTAGAAATTATAAAGTTTATTGGTTCAAAATTCCGCGGTTTTGAAAGTTTAGCGGTTCAAAAGTTTATGAAATTTGTGGGCTTAGAAGGTTATTGATTTGAAAGTTTATGGCTTCATGTTTATGATATTTAAATTATTTATGAATACTCTTGAGAAGTCATTTTCCTTAATTTGCGTACCAAACACTGAAAAATGAATAAGATTACTACTTATTTTCCAAGAAAATATTTTCTTGAAAAATATTTTCCACGAAAAACATTTTCCTTTATACAAACACACCCGAAATGTCCTCCTTACACTATGCTACTTTTAAAGTCTATGCAACAAAATGAAAGGGATGAAAAGAAAGAACAACTATACTTTCAAGAATGAAAAGGTCACCGAAAATTCTTTTGAGATAAACATAATCTGGTTTATCCTCAAAACTCAGTCATTAAGAAAATGGTAAATTCTTAAAAATAAATTAAAAGAGGGAACACTTTGAATTTATGGACACAAGGAAAATTGGGATTCAACTGAACTTTGTTTAAATATACTAAAGTCAAATTACAATTGCAGAAGGATAACAATAAAAATAGTACTGGTAACTAAAGGAAGGAGGTGAGTGATAGATAGAATAAAAAGGGGATGTGAATTTCAGAATTCTTCAATAACATCAATAGCCTGCTCTATTACACGCACAACACATGAATTATTTACCCTGGGTCCAATATATTATCAACCAATCTTCTGTTTGGATGCCTTAATCTGGTGCTCCTTCTAATGGTCCTATAATAAGATGCAAACTCTTTAAGATTGCCACGACAATATGTCTTTAAAAGAAAAAATATTACTAATGTCAACATTATTACTAATAAAAATCATGTCGCTAGCAACGACAAAAATATTGGAGCACAAAATATTTTTGTTGATGCTGAAACTTTCATTGGCATTTTATTCTCACTGATCCTCTCAAACAGACCCACAAATTCATCAGACAAACTAACATCAAGAATATCAACAAAGACGAATTAAACACAGAGAAAGTTTAAAGAAATCAGCGTTATTCAATGTAGTCATCGGACAATACTACCTATAAGTATCTGGTGGAGGCAGAAAACAATAGTAGAAACAAACACAGATTGAGAATGGGAGATAAGGGAATAACGTTGTCAACAATGGCTTTCATGTGTCTTCCATTATTATTATAAAGGAATGTAATGTTTCATTATTAATACCGCGAAACATTTCATTATTGGTTTTACTAATAAAAGGAACATAAGGCTCTTTGGTTAAGAGATGTGACTCTTCAGATTTGTTTAGGCAGATCACAGAAATTAAAAAAAATAGCAAAAAATAGGAAAAAAGATAAATATTAATCCTGAACTATGGAAGGCTCCACGTAACTGTTTTGTGTCCCTGTTTTATATAGATTATGACAAAAAAACTGGAGCACAAAATATTTTTGTTGATGCTGAAACTTTCATTGGCATATTATTCTCACTGATTCTCTCAAACAAACCCACAAATTCATCAGACAAACTAACACCAAGAATATCAACAAAGACGAATTAAATACAGAGAAAGTTTGAAGAAATCAACGGTATTCAATGTGGTCATCGGACAATACTACCGATAAGTATCTGGTGGAGGCAGAAAACAATAGAAGAAACAAACACAGATGGAGAATGGGAGATAAGGGAATAACGTTGTCAACAATGGCTTTTCCTGTGTCTTCCACTATTACTATCAAGGAACGTAACGTTTCATTATTAATATCGTGAAACATTTCATTATTGATTTTACTAATAAAAGGAACATAAGGCTCTTTGGTTAAGAGATGTGACTTTTCAGATTTATTTAGGCAGATCACAAAAATTAGAAAAATAGCAAAAGAAATAGGAAAAAAAGATAAATACTAATCCTCAACTATGGAAGGTTCCACGTAACTGTTTTGTGTCCCTGTTTTATATAGATTATGATAAAAAAAACTGGAGCACAAAATGTTTTTATTGATGCTGAAACTTTCATTGGCATTTTATTCTCACTGATTCTCTCAAACAGACCCACAAATTCATCAGACAAACTAACACCAAGAATATCAACAAAGACGAATTAAATACAGAGAAAGTTTGAAGAAATCAACGGTATTCAATGTGGTCATCGGACAATACTACCTAAAAGTATCTGGTGGAGGCAGAAAACAATAGTAGAAACAAACACGTATTGAGAATGGGAGATAAGGGAATAACGTTGTCAACAATGGCTTTTCCTGTGTCTTCCACTAATACTATCAAGGAACGTAACGTTTCATTATTAATATCATGAAACATTTCATTATTGATTTTACTAATAAAAGGAATATAAGGCTCTTTGGTTAAGAGATGTGACTCTTCAGATTTGTTTAGGTAGATCACAGAAATTAGAAAAATAGCAACAACAAAAATAGGAAAAACGATAAATACAAATCCTGAACTATGGAAGGTTTCACGTAAATATTTTGTGTCCCTATTTTATATAGATTACGACAAAAATACTGGAGCACAAAATATTTTTGTTGATGCTGAAACTTTCATTTACATTTTATTCTCACTGATTCTCTCAAACAGACCCACAAATTCATCAGATAAACTAATACCAAGAATATCAACAAAGGCGAATTAAATACAGAGAAAGTTTGAAGAAATCAACGATATTCAATATGGTCATCGGACAATACTACCTATAAGTATCTGGTGGAGGCAAAAAATAATAGTAGAAACAAATACGGATTGAGAATGGGAGATAATGGAATAACGTTGTCAACAATGGCTTTTCCTGTGTCTTCCACTATTACTATCAAGGAACGTAACGTTTCATTATTAATATCGCGAAACATTTCATTATTGATTTTACTAATAAAAGGAACATAAGGCTCTGTGGTTAAGAGATGTGACTCTTCAGATTTGTTTAGGCAGATCACAAAAATTTAAAAAATAGCAAAAAAAAAGGAAAAAAGATAAATATTAATCCTGAACTATAGAAGGTTCCACGTAACTGTTTTGTGTCCCTGTTTTATATAGATATATAGATTGTTTAAAATAACTCTCTATTATACTATTGGCTCAAAAAAGCTCATGTCGTCTTATTTTTGAAACACATACTCCTAATTTGACGGACACGTGGCACTCATCCAAGGATGTTCCGGCAACACCACCACCAAACTAAGGCCACATGTATCACTCTCTAGTCAATAACTAATAAAACAAAATATTCAAGATATTAGAACTTTCTGCCCTCATAAAAAAAAGGTAACAAGGACAATATTATTTTCATATAAACGAAAAGTAGTCGGAAAACACAAGAGGTTCCAGAGCTTACTCTTTCCCGCCATTCAGATCTACCTCAAGGATATGAGCAACTATTGTTCCCACAAAATGGGATTTACAAATTTTAAAAGTTCGATCCCAGGATTTTCATCCTTTAACTATGGTACAAAGGCATAAAATTCAGATTCCAAAATAATATATAATTTCAGATTTCGAAAATTATTTAAACCCAAAAACACTCCAAGCTTTATTAACAATGGCGGTTTCCTCTTTTACTTGTAAACTCTCTCCTATAAGTTTCTCCTTAAAAAGTAATTGACGGAGAAATAGAAAAGAACTGGGGGAGAAGGTGTAGCAGTGAAGAAAATTTAGAAATTGGGTTTTAGGGGGGAGCGGGAAAGAAGCCAAGAGTATGAGGGGAAGGGGTGAGGAGAAGAAGGATACGATAGGGTGGGGTGTGAGTATTTTGTTCTATATGATCTTTCTTTAATTGAAGGGAGAGATTCAAAAATAGTCACATTTACAATCGGTCGTTCAAAAATAGCTCAGTTTCAAAAATAATTAAAATTTAGCCATATTTCATGTAAAGATAAATCTGAGCGAAAACACTATTCAAAACCCGAAAAATATGCCAGTATAT
The DNA here is from genome assembly GCF_000393655.2 of Nicotiana sylvestris. Taxonomy (NCBI): domain Eukaryota; kingdom Viridiplantae; phylum Streptophyta; class Magnoliopsida; order Solanales; family Solanaceae; genus Nicotiana; species Nicotiana sylvestris. Next base: position 118,522,021 of record NC_091058.1, on the reverse strand, counting down.
TATACTGGAGTTCCAGTATAAGCATGCTTGAACTCCAGCATATTATATTGGAGTTTCAGGATAAGAATGCTGGAACTCCAGCATAATATACTGGAATTCCAGCAAGTATAATTGTCCAGTATAATATACTGGAGTTTGGAGCACCGGTGCTCCAGTCTCCAGTATATTATACTGGAGTCAGCAAAGTATACCGGTCCAACATAATATGTTGGAGTTCATACACAGGTGCATCGAACTTCAGTATATTATGCTGGATGGGTCTCTATTGCAGCAAAATAGTGGCTATTTTTCATTGATTTCGTAAACGCTGACTATTTTTGAATGACCAGTCCGAAAACTAGCTATACCGTGCTATTTTTTACTTAATTGAAGGGTATAGTAGGGTGGGTCAGGCACGGGTAATTGGGCGGGTCACATCTAATTTAATATCACAGGGACTAACAACCTTGGATGAGTGCCACGTATCCTGTCCATCAAGTTAGGGATATATGTGTCTTAATAGTAAATAGGGTAAGGGTTTTTCAGAACTAATAGTATAACGGAGGATAATTTTAAATAATTTCTAATAGTAGAGGAATATTTCAGAACCTTTTCCGTATAAATTTTATATATACTTTTTCGCCTTTTGAATATAAATAATTTTTGGCGCGGCCTAAAAGTGATAATACCTATTTTTGTTTACGGTTTGAAGCACCAACTAACATATGATGGAAATGCACTGTTATGAAAACTCCAATGTCATGATAGGAATTTTATGATTCTTGTTATGATAAAAATCAAAATATGGTGGATGTCTACTCTTCCTCCATGATCTTTCTCTCAAATGGTTAATAACATATTCAATGACATATTTTCTATATTCAATGACATATTCCATGACATATTTTCTTCACTTTTCATGCCTATATAAAGGCCTTGTAATAGATAGGAAAATACACACAATTGAAGAAGAAAATCTCTTCATTCTCTCTATCTCTATTTCTTGTTCATGTTTTACTAAATTGCTTTTATTTCTTGTTCATGTTTTACTAAATTGCTTTTATTTCATAACACATTATCAGCACGAGTCTCTAACTAATTGTATATATATATATATATCTACAAAAAAATTTCTACATCCGGAAAGATTACAATTAGAAGCCATACATATCATCACATGGTTAAATGTAAAGAGAAACTACATATGGTAAGTAATGAAATGTAAGAAGGTATGATTATCTTATACTTGTCATTCCTTTAAAATCTCATATGCACACAACTTCGTACTACACCTGTATTGCATAAGCACATATTAATATTACATCTTTTATATCACATGAATGGAATAAAATTTTCGAAGTTCTATATGTGAAAATCATAGTAGCAGTTAATTGTTGATATGATGCATGTCATGGTAACCAAGGATATTTTATATAAATTGTCCTATGCATATTTATGTGTTAACTATCTTCAATCTGTCCTGCCGCTTTAAACATTTTCTTTTACTTGGATGAATATTTTTTTTCCTTTTGGATTTTTACACTTGCATATAGTACCAAAAAAAGGAATAAAAAATAAAATAAAATTGGTCATACTGATTAAAAGCATAAATCATCTTGAAGAAAACAAGAAATACTTCACATCTTTATCTAGGTTGATTAATTAGTACTTCTTTGATATTTGGAAAACAAACCAGCTATTTGAAAGTATACTTCATAATTTATGGTCGTATCATTTGAAAGCAAACAATGATTAGTATGATTACTAGAAGAGGTATTTTTGAGTATCCATGACCTACTTGATGCTTGCTACTGACTTACCATTTTTAAGTATTTTATATGAATGATGCACAAGCTACAACTGGTAAGTTGTTACCTATAATGTCACTTTTCAGGTAATATAAATGCTGAATTTATGTATTAGTACTATATATGTGTTGTTACCTATATGGTGTACTTTTGATAAATTTATTCACTAATTGCTTGTTGAATTGAGTGAAGAAAAGTCATGGCGTTAAATCAAATCCAATAGGTAGGGTATACCCCGAAAACAATAATATTTTTGAGAGAGACTCAATAAATATTATGACAATGATTTTATGATCCTTTTAAACTCTTATAGAATTTAGAAGAAATATTCTGACTACAAACGGTTGTATTTCATATAGATGCTACAAATTAATTAATAAAGATTTACACTAATTTGAGATTTGTACACTTATTTAAGAAAGCAAATTTGATTTGCTAAGTTGCAAATTAGTTGTGTATAACTTTCTTGGCATATGATTGAAATTAAGGCTTGAGAATCAATCTCAATATTGTTTAGCCTATTATGCCATTGATTGAGGGTAAGACATGGGGATCAAGTCCTGATGCTCCATAATGATAAGAGTTGGGTTTGAGTCCCAATTTATTATGGCCTAACATGCCTTTATATTGGTAAGACATTCGGTTTGAGTCCCAATATACCATATTGATGATATAATGATGACTAAAGAAAAATAATATATTTTTCATGAAAAGGCATGAAAATTGTCCCACTTGATTTGTTCCATTCTTGAAGTGAATGTGATAACAATGCATAATAAGTTTCAATGAAGACAATTGGTTGAACAATGAACGTGGGCGTTCCAAATATCAAAATAATAATAATCATCACTATGATTATAAAAGGAGAACAATAAGGGTTCTCAAAATAGTCCTTCAAAATGTGAAGGCAATGCTTACCATCAAATTGGTATGAAAATAATAAAGCACGTCGCTGATTATGATCCATTCCTTGAAGAGAATGTGACTTACGATAAACATTGAGAATGCAAACTCATTCCTAAAGTTGAATGTGGCAATATGTGATAAAAGCAATGAATAAAGACATGCAATTCATGATTATATGAATACCACACAACTCACCTCTAAAGGAGGTTTGAGTAAAATAAAGAGAATAAATATTATTGTGTGGTTACATGAATATGTCATTGGTCGTGTACATGTGATATGCCAAATATTATTTTGCCATGCCTTATAAAAGTTATTAAAGGCAAAATTAAAGCAAGAAATGATTTTGCTTATGATGATTTTGACCATGACAATTTATTATGATATAATTTTCTCCGTGAAGGAGACATTTACCATATGAATGGTATGATAAAAGATCTTGTAGTACAAAAGTTGTTAAGAACTCCGGAAAAACTAATTTGTTACTACCCGGATGAATAAACTTATTCATGACATTGATATTGTAAAGTCTCAAAAGAAACTTTTTGAGTTTCAAATATATAAGTCAAAGTGATTGGCATATTGAGACTATAAATGAAAGGAAGATTGAATATCTTCATATTTCTATAATCATACCGGGTAAATATGAAAGGTTACCCGATCTTCTTTCTATTTGTACTACACAAATATAAGCATGATGCTGGAATCATATGCCACAAGTAAACTAGAGATTTACTAAAATAAATATTAATTGGCATGACCGGTTGACCATATCGGTTCAATTATGATGCGAAAAATTAATTAAGAATTACATTGACACATATTGAAGAATAGAAGATTCTTCAAGAATTCTCTTGTGCTGCTTATTCTCATGATATACCAGTTAAAGGTTGGGATTGAATCTTTTGATTTCTGGAAGGAATAAAAGGTGATATATATATGGGCCCAGTCACCTGCCATGTGGACCGTTTACTATTATATGATTTTAATAGATGCATCTATTTTATGGTCACATGTGCATTTGTTATCAACTTGCAGTTTGGTTTTTGCAAGATTGCTTGCTCAAATTATTAGAGCACAATTCCAGAATATAAATTATGATGATTTATCTTAATAATACTGGTTTAAATCCAAGTTGGTTTAGCAGAAATTGTATGCCTCCAATTATAGCTAAATCATTGGTTATGAGAACAAAACTTCCAAAAACAAAATTTGGTATGAGATTTATTATTTAATATACAGCAGCACTTGTACGCATCTAGCCAAGTTATAAAAATTTCTCCCTATCACAATCGGTTCAGGGTCAGGAACCAAATAATTTCTATATAGAAATATGGATGTGCTATATGATTTAATTATGCCACCAAAATGCACAAAGATGAGTTCCCAAAGATGGTTGGGAAATGTGTTGGTGATCCCAACATTAGGGGGAGAAAATGGGCAGCTGAGAAAGTGATACGTGAAATGAATTATTATGAATACATATAGATCCTCGTACAAGAAAATATAAACTTGAAGTTCAAGTGATAATTCATTTACAAATTATTGCCAGACGCATTTGCTGACCCAAAGCTAAATGTCATATTTCAGCTGCTAATGCTCCAAATAGAATAAAGTCCATGAGGGACAGAGTCTATGGCACGCATGAAGTGTAACAGACCAATCGGTTCCAAAGATAAAACTCCTTGAAGAAGGAGAGGGGCAAATATTCAAAATGGTCATAATAAGGAGGCAAGTGCCCTAGAAGAGCACCACGACATAACACTTCATAAGACCTCATGGGAGAGGCTCAGGTACCTGAAAATAATGAAATAAAGAGATCTCAATAAGTTATGTCTTTATTGGGTAATAATGGAACCGACATAAAATGATTGTCGACGATATTGTTAATATAATGTAGCGCTCAATATGATTAATATTGACGAGGATCTTGAGATCAAATCTGTCATGAAATTTGGACGGATAAAAGATTGGCCAAATAAAAAATACGCAATGAAATTGACTTCACTTGAAAAATGTGAAGTTGGACGGATAGTCCAACACCTGAAAGTATAAAGTCAATTGAGGTATAAATGTGTTCTTGTGCGAAAGGTTCAAGTCGATAGACATAAAGACGACTTGTGGCACAAGAAAATTAGTAAATATCCTCACATTGATTATATGGAGACATGTTCTCTTATAGTGGATATAGTCACTTCAGGTTTTAATCTGGCAATATATGAAAAACTTGATATGCGTATAGTGGATATCATTGAAAGATTTAAATTGTCTTGGAGCATATTAAGGTTTCCAAGAAATTTATTAAATAAAGCTTCAAAATCCTTATACGGATTGAAACAATCAGAGCCCATGTGCTATAATCGCCCGAGAGAATACTTGTTGAAAGAAGGGTATAAGAATAATTCAATTTGTCCTTGTGTCCTTATAAAAGGATATGGATTTGAATTTGTTATAATCGCCATGTATGTTGATGATTCAAATATCATTAGAACTCCCGGAGAGCTTCCTAAAGCAGTAGACTGTTTAAAGAAAGAATTTGAAATGAAAGATCTTGGAAAGACAAAATTTTGTCTTGGTCTACAAATTGAATATATGAAAGATAGAATTTTTGTCCTTCAATCAGCATACACTAAAAAGATTTTAAAAAGCTTCTATGTGGATAAAACACATCCATTAAGTACTCCGATGGTTGTGAGATTACTCGATATAAATAAAGATCCACTCTGACCTCATGAAAATAATGAAGAACTTCTTGGTCCTAAAGTACCATATCTTAATGCAATTGGTGCGCTAATATATCTTGCTAACACTACAAGGCATGACATAACTTTTTCAGTTAATGTCTTAGCAAGATATAGCTCCGCTCAAGGATAAATTGGAATGAAATCAAGCACATATTGCGTTATCTAAGGGGGATTACCGGTGTGAGCTTATTTTATGGCAATGATTGCAATACCGATCTTATTGGTTATGTCGATGTGGGGTATTTATCTGACACACATAAGGCTTGATCTCAAACATGTTATGTGTTTACATGTGTGGCACTGCCATATCTTGGCGATCGACTAAGCAATCAATCGTGGCTACTTCTTTTAATCATGCTGAGATAATTGCTATTCATGAAGCAAGTCGAGAATGTGTATGGTTGAGGTCTACTATACATCTTATTCGAGACAAATGTGGTTTGAAGTGTGATAAACTACCCAAAGTTTTGTATGAAGAAAATACAACATGCATAGCCCAATTAAAGGGAGGATTCATAAAGGAGTTAGGACAAAGCACATTTCACCTAAATTATTGTTCACACATGATCTTCAAAAGAATGGTGATATTAATGTGCAACGGATCCGTTCAAGTGATAATATGGCTGATTTGTTCACCAAATATCTACCGGCGTCAACCTTCAAGAAACTAGTGTACAAGATTGGGATACGAAGGCTCAACGATGTGAACTGATGATCTCATCAGGGGGAGTTAATACGCGTTGTACTCTTTTTCCCTTACAAGGTTTTGTCCCATTGGGTTTTCCTTGCAAGGTTTTTAACGAGGCAACCAAAAGGCGTATTTCTAAATATGTGTACTCTTTTTCCTTCATTAGGATTTTTTTTCCCAAAGGGGGAGTGTTATGATAAAAATCAAAATATGGTGGATGTCTACTCTTCCTCCATGATCTTTCTCTCAAATGGTTAATGACATATTCAATGACATATTTTCTATGTTCAATGACATATTCCATGACATATTTTCTTCACTTTTCATGCCTATATAAAGGCCTTGTAATAGATAGGAAAATACACACAATTGAAGAAGAAAATCTCTTCCTTCTCTCTATCTCTATTTCTTGTTCATGTTTTACTAAATTGCTTTTATTTCTTGTTCATGTTTTACTAAATTGCTTTTATTTCATAACAATTCTAATAATAGTTGTCAGCAAATGTTGACCACTAGTCTATAAAGTAAAGTTTGAAGGTGCTCTTTAATTCATCTCAATTCCTAAATCCTATTTCAAAAAATTTTAGTACCCCTGATTAACTCATATTTCCTATTTAATTTACAGTGAATATGGTGAGATATATGGGATTCCTCTATTCTTAACTAGGGGTCTCTTGTTCGAGCTCCAAAAATGAAAAAATTCCTTATAAGAATTGTTCTCCTTTAATGAGATCTACACGAACTAAATCTAAATTAATCGGACCAATAAATGTCGCTTACCAAATAGTAATACCAATCTTTTTTAATAGAATTTCTCTTCATTTTTGAATTATGACGGAGGAGCCACTTGTATTATGACATGTAATGTGTTGTGCATATGTTAAATTGGACATTACCATTGGCTTTAGCGTACCATTCTAGAACATGGAGTTTTATTTTTGTTAAGGAATTTCTTTCAAAAACTAAATTTTGAATTGTTTTAGTGGCTATGAATTTGGTGCTTTCATTTTACTTGGAGATTAAATAAGACAACAGAAAAGAAAGAAAATTTTAATCGTTCTACTTTAAAATTTGTCCTGGATCGTAATTCAGGTCTTAGTGGAATTTGTAATGAAATCTAACTATGGAGAGTGTTGAACTTGACATGTCTGTTTGATCGAATTTTTTTTTTTGTGTTTTGGGATAAAACTACGAAATTTTAATTTCTTCATCTTTTTATTTTTCTCTATACCCATTCAATTAAAAGGCCTAACTTTAAGTAAAATGAAACAATAACGGAGAAAAGACAAAAGACTCAATTTCAGAAAAATATTTTTAAGGGAATTAAGTAGGCGTTCCAGTTGAAGCTAAAAAAATACATATTTATAAAAAAATTGAAATTGTGAAAATGAAGTTGTGTTGGGTGTTTATCCGTAAAACGGTACAATTGAATTTATAACGTAATTTATAATACGTGAATTAAATTGATCCGATAAAGTAAAATAACAAAGGGCAAGCAGATTAAATAAAGATAATTGAAGAAGAAACAAGCATGATCTTTAGAATATTCCCACTGGGATCGATAATAATTGAAAAATCTCGAACACGCTTGTATAAAGCTTAAGAGAATGAGAGAAAAAATAATGTCTTTTGCTATTAGTATTTCCTGATCGTGTCTTCTCCTCCCTTTACAGTAGAATGACAACCTCTATTTATACTAGAGCTGAGGTGCTTGATTACAAATCATGCCCCATTAATTATCAATATTAATATTATAATAAAAGGTCATTAAAAGATGATAAAGAATAATAAAGGGAGTAAAGTCTAATAAAGGCCGGAGGAGTCTTGGAGTCTTCTATAACATTTTCATAAAGGTCATATCTTGAATTGCTTCTTATCCGATCATAGGTTCATATCCGGTATCATCATGGTTGAGTCATTACCGAGGGGCCATCCTTGACACATGTCGTTTTCCAAGTCAAATAACTCTTGAGATCGGTTTTTATCATATACAAATAGTTTCCTCACTTTTCGGTTACTCACTGTGATGTGACCGGAAAGTAAAAAAAATTATCCTTTCCATCCTCGTTACTGCCTAATTAAAAACCTTGCCGGAAAAACTCAATCAGGACAAAAATCGGGCAAAGGAAAAAAAGAGTGCAAAACTTAAGGATTTAGATGATAACTCCACCACTTATTATTCTTTTGTTGATGACTAATTGGCGCTGAAGAAGTATCACCATCACAAAAATTTGATCTCGAATTTTTAGTGTCCACACGAAACTTTTAATCTTTTAATTTTGACTCTTGAGTTTTTAGTTATGCTCAAAAACTTTTTTTTTTGACTTTTGACTTTTGGATTTTTCAGTTGTGCCAAAAAACTTTTCTCTAAGTTTTGACTATTGGACTTTTAGTTGTATCCGATTTTTTTTTTGAGTTTTGACTCTTGGGTTTTTAGTTATACCCGAAATTTTTTATAATATCACAGCCTTAGAGACTGGGGATGTACCTCTGGTTTTGATAAAGTCCGAAAATTTAATGCATCCGGTTAACTTTGTGAGTGTGAAATAAGGCATCCAACCTTTAGCCATTTGACTGGATGGCTTTATAAGAGAGGCCCTTATGTTTATGGTGCTTATAAAAATGACGTCTCCTGTTCATCCAGACACAATTATTCGATTTGTAATCGTTATTTGCTTTTAAGTATAAGCAAATTTCAAGATGATTTTGTTCATTCAGACATGTCACACCTCCTTTTTCTTACCCCCCGGAGGGTATAAAGGGAGTTTTTTTTCAATTTAAGTGAAAATCGAAACGGGATTATTTAATTAAAAATCAGAGTCGTCACTTGGGAGATTTATGGTGTCCCAAGTCACCGGTTCAAATCCCGAATAGAGGAAAAGAATGACTCTGTTTAACAGTCTGCGAACCAGAAATTCGGGTAAGGAATTCTGTTAACCCGGGAGAAGGTGTTAGGCATTCCCGAGTTCCGTAGTTCTAGCACGGTCGCTCAACAGTTATATCCGGCTTAATTATGTGATTTAGAACAATTTGAACTTATGTGCAATTTTAACTTTAACCGCTTTTGTTCCTTTTTAGAGAAAATTGCAACGTTATTAAAACACTTCTCGAACCACGTCACATAAATGCACCCGTGGTCTTTGACACATTTTAACATCGTTGAGATTTGGATTTGAGTCACATAAATGTGCACCCAAGTTTAGGGAGATAAATTATTAAAATACGTGCCTAAAGCAACTAATGTGTTATTAACTTTGCGAGGGCCCTTAAAATTCGCTAAATGACTCGTCTCGAATTCTAAGTATTTTAAAAGAAGTAATTATACGAGGGCCACGCATTTGTCATTTTATTTGGCGTGGCGCACCTCGAATTATTCTAATCAAGGGGGGGTATTCAATCTAAATTGATGAGGGCCGTAAATTATTCTACTTATAACAGCTCACCTCAGGCTATTGTTAAGAACTCAGCTTACGGTAAAAGGGGGCTTGGTTGGTAAGTCCCGTTAACCAGGGAATTGGGCAACAGAGTGAAAGGGGGGCCAGTGTCTGTTCGAGACATTTGGGCCCAAGGGTGAGCCCACATGAGCAATATAGGATTCATACTGCTACACACACCAAGAGATACGAACGCAAGAAATGGGCCAACGTTAGAGGCCCAAGTCCAATACTTCATTATTAGTGATTGAAATCAGGGGCTGTCTTCACTAAAGCTAAGTCAATTTTGACTTAAATACTCGTAATCGTGAGTGGATTCAGAATGCTATTTCTCTCAAACAAAGCTAACACGCCATATGATGGATGAGAACAATTCGTAGACAAATGTTTGTGATTTCTATCCCGAGTTTAAAGCCATGCAAATTACAGGCACTCATTTCCAGTTTATGCCTAACAAGAAAATGCTTTTGAAATGGAAATGTAAGAGCATGCTTCCCCCTCTAAATTCCAGGCCAGTAGTTTTGGCACAAAATGAAATGCAAAGTACAACAATACGGAGAATCAGAACCATGATAAAATTAAGCACCTAATGAATATGTTACGGGGTACTATAATCTATCACCTTCTGATTACCAAATCCCACAAAGGATCTGCCTAGCAAGCAGCAAAATGAAAATTCTCAGGCTCACTTCAGCCTCCTTAATACTCACAGATGCAGCAGACCATATTCAGAACTTATAATGAAAGTCTATGTACTACAAAACCAAACACTCAACTATAGAAATGGCAATAGAAGAGTGAGTCATTACAGAAAATAAATTGGCTACATAATTCTCAAGTAAACCCACCACCAACCAATGTGCCACTATGAGGCCGGGTAGCTTAGACAAACTTCAATACACAAAAATCAGAACATGAAAGTAAAAAAAAACAGAGGATTCAGGGCAAGTTAGTAGCAATTTCATATTCCATAGTCATGCTCCATTTTACATACAAGTAATATCCATAAATGTCAAGGTATACCTGAGATTGAACAACAAAACCAACAGAGAGTGAGATATCAACAGTAACAGCAACAGAGCTCAACCAAATTCGGTACCCAAAACAGATGAAATCAACTCAGAATTCCACCGAAACAGTGATTCTTATCAAAGCTTGGATCAGAAAAACTTTCGAAATCACTGTCACTCCATTTCAAATCTTAGAATAAAAGACTCTTGTTTTCAGAAGAAAAAGAAATCAGAAAATCTTGAAAAAAAAACTCAATGAAACAATACTCCCAACTTGAATTAAAACATCAAACTTTTAAGATCAAAATCTCAAGACTCAAGCAGAATTTTCAATGGAACAGTACATTTCCCATATTTTTTTCTGGTTTTCAGCTATTTTTTATTTTTCTAGATTTTCTCTCTTGAAGTTCCAACCGCCTCTATCTCTGTATTTTTCAGCTCTTAACTCTATTGTTCTCTCTTGTGTTTTTTTACCCTGTCTCCCTTAACACCTCTAAAGTTCAACCTTTAAATAAGCATTCATTTTAGTGTATCCTCCATTATCAATTCACTTTTTCATTTTTAACTACCCACTAGCTTAGTGCTTTCTTAATTTAAACAGCTATTGCAATCCCAACCCTACCACTATTAGAAGCTTCTTAAGTAGATAATCACTTGAATTATACTTATATTAATCAGTTCTTATCAATATAATTAAACAAGAAGTTAAACCAAACTATTGAACTAATCCTAATTATTCTGACTAAGTGATTAAACGACATACGATTTCCAAATTCTAAACAAACTGACCACACGAACTTATGAAACCAAAAACAAATTTACCAAACATTCTGAAAAATAAAACAACGAATCAAAAGATAGTTTATACCAGAAGATTGGTCGAGTTTTCAATTGAAATTGACCAGAGAAAAGAAAAAGAGATGGGGAAAGACGAACAATAGAATAATAATAACGAAAATAAACAAAAACTAGGAAAGAACTCACCGGACAGGCTCGAACTTGGAATTGGCACTCTAAATCAACCCAAAATAATACCAAACGTTTGTTTGGTGCAGAACAAACGAGCGTCATTATTCTGTGATGAAACAAGCTTGAATAAGCCCAGAAATCCAGCTAAATTTGATATTTCATGCACTGATCAGAATTTTAGGGTTCTAAGGCTCGAACTCAGATTCGATATTTGAAGAGTTCTGGATACATTCGAGGGAAACTAATGATAATTTGGGCATGAAGGGGTTGTGGAGGTTATGGGGTGTTAGTTTGGGGTCGATTGGAGGTGGCGCTGCCACCGGAGAAAGTTAGGGCGCCACTAGAGTTCATCCCTTCGAATCGATATTCGAAGGGCTCCAGGGATGTTCGAAGGTAACAGGTTACGAATTTGTGAAGAGGGGAGTGAGGGGGTTCTACGATGTAAATTTGGGGCTGGTTGGCCACCGTCTGCCGCCGTGGGTGATTTCCAGCGGGTGAAAGGCGGTGGTGTGTTGATTGGTCTCTGAAGAAAGACGAGAGACGAAGGAGGCGGGTTTTGAGGGGGTAAGGGGGTCTGATAGGTTTTGACATATTAAAATTATTGATTTAATGAGGATCGTTGGATGATTGGAATCCAACGGTTCTGATTGAATCAATAATTAAAATGGGGTCGTTTCGGTTTCATGGGGCCAGACCAGTTCAGGGGTGGGTTAGGGTCCGGTAACGGACGAAGCTCTGGACCGTTTGATCATCAAAGCAACGACCAGGGTTAGCCATTACAAAACGACGCCGTTTTGGGTCTAGGTTGAGACGGACCGGTTAGGGGCTTGTATTGGGTTGGGTTAATTGGATTTGGAGTGGGTTTGGACTGATATTCTTTGGGCTTAGAATGTTTTTGGCCAGATTGGCCCAAACTGGATTTCCCTCCTTTATTTAATTCAATTTCTTTTCTTTTCTTTCCTTTTTTTTTTCAAATAATTAAAACTAAAACCCTAATTAAATTATAAAAACCCAAATTAGCTATAAAAATATTAATTAACTCTAAATAATAATTATCATAAATAATTAAATACTAAATTAAAAGAAAATTACACAATTTGACTAAAAATAAAAAATATGTTATTTTTGTGAATTTTCATTTTTGTAAAATACCTAATTATTAATTAATTCCAAAAAATGTAAAAATCAAATCCTAAATGTAGATGCTATATTTTTTGTATTTTTAATGCATTAATAAAATTAAACATGCACACAAACATATGCAAACAATCAGGAAAATCGCACAATAATTCCTAAAAATAACACATAATTAAAGAAAAGACCTAATTTTGGGAATTCTTTTAGAGTAATTCGTATGAGACAAAAATCACGTGCTCACAGTTGCCCCTCTTTGCCCGGAAACACGAAGAGTTTTCGTGCAAAGATAAAGTGAGCGGATACGAGCAATTTTTTGCCAGTTTGAATACTCCGTGGGAAGCATTTTTTGAAAGATTTGACCGAACCTCTGATTCAAAGGTTTCCTGCATATCCTTGGCTATAAAGAAATCAGGTCAATGTAGTTTGAAAAAATTCGGTAGTGGGACTACCATAAAGCTGTGATTTCACTGTTGTTGTTGATGCTGCTACTGCTTACTGACCTTCTTATTACACCATGACAAACATGAAAAATCTAGACTAAGCTATAATCTATCCTTTACAAAGATTTATTTTCAAACTTGGTCTTGTGACTGTTGTTGCCTTGTTGACTTTCTATCCTTTCTATTTCCTCCAGGCGGACACCTCATTGCTGAACCTTTAAATGTCTTCCTTTGACCATTGTTGCCTATCCTCTGTTATACAGGCGGGTTCCTGATTACTCGAACATGAATTGCTTCTTCCCTTCGTTCTCTAGGCGGGTTCCTGACTACTTGAAATTTGAATTGTATTCCATTGTTCTCCAGGTGGGCTGTTGATTGCTGAAACTCGAAATGTATTCCCTAGTTCTCCAGGTGGGCGCCTGATTGCTGAAACTTGAACTGTTGAACTGTTGTTCCTTGTTCTCCAGGTGGACGCTTGATTACTGAATCTTCAATTGCTTTTGCTTGTTCTCCAGGTAGACGCCTGATTGCTGATACTTCAACTGTTGTTCCTTGTTCTCTAGGTGGACGCCCGATTGCTGATTCTTTAACTGTGTTTCCTTGTTCTCCAGGTGGATGCCTGACTGCTGATACTTCAACTATTCTTCCTTGTTCTCCAGGTGGACGCCTGATTGCTGATTCTTTAACTGCGTTTACTTGTTCTCCAGGTGGATGCCTGACTGCTGAATCTTTAACTGCTACTCCTTGTTCTCCACGTGGATGCCTGATTGCTAGTACTTGGTCACGCTCTTATCTTTAACATCTACCTTCCTTTGGCTTGTTCTCCCTCGTTCCTCCATATGGGTGCCGAGTGCTTCCTGAAACAAATGTCATCTTTGCCCCTGTTTCAAATCAAAGAAAAATCTTGTCAGTTTAAAATGTGGTGGTTAGTTGTGGCTTTCTTGCTGGGGATGGTTTTCTATTTGCCATGCTTTGCTTCGACCGACTGCCTTGAACTGGTCAAGAATTGTTTTGACCTCCCGACTAATACTTAACTGCATGATCCCCAACTGTTGTTTTTCACTTCTGACCCTTTTATTCGTAACCATATATATCCCATGACATTACTGAACCATTCCACCGATTTAACCTTTGCTTACACCCTATGTCCCACTTTTCATCATACTATCTCCAGCGTGTCCTAGCCGTTGCTTTGTGCAATTTTGAATTTGGTAGTACACTTTGACATTCCTTCTTATTTGTTAAAACAAAGCTAACCTTGGGAGAGATTTAGAGGAGTAAGAATTAACAGCAATGAAATGCAACGATTTTGAGAATTAAGAATAAAGAAGAAAATCCAAATCTGGATGACTGTTGGAGATTGGAAAAAGAACTTATCTGAGTGGAGTCACTGGCACCAATGATCATGGTATGCATTTTGGATTAATCAGCCCAGTCTATTTAACCAATCTCCTTTTCAATTATTTTACTTTGTGCTCCAATATCTCCACAACCCAATTTACTTTCCGCCAACTTATAGACCTTGTTTGACTTGCAGTGCCCTGAAGGGTTTTCACCGACAAACTTCTCTCATTTGTTCATTCCTCAATTCCTTGTCGCCTCATGGTGCCCATGAAGGTTTTCACCAATAAGACTCTCTCATTTTTATTTTCTCTTGGCTTTCGTCGCCTCATGGTGCCCATGAGGGTTTTCACCAAGAAGACTCTCTCATTTTTTGATTTCTCTTGCTTAAACCAGAGTGTTGCCCCTGATATGAATTCTCTTTACATTGCTTGACTTGGCATCTTTCGAAGACTGATTGGGAAGTCTTTCTTTGGACAACAATGTGGGTTCTTGGATATGTTTGAAAAAAAAAGGTATAAAATGGGCTCAAAATAACTTCAAACGGGTAAGAATTACAACTTTTGGAATCACATTTCTTATTACAATCACAACTTATGCCCCAGTTTCTTGCTTGGGGGTCTTTTGATATTTTATTTTACTATGACCGAGCCGTGAGGCTGCCTACGTATCCTTAACAGGAATCAGGTCAAACGTAGTTCACACCTGAATTTCCTTGTTGTTATACTCTCTCTTTTCACTTCTTTTCTTTTCTCTTTTTCCTCTTCTTTCTTTTCTCTCTTTTTCGTTATTGATTCTAAAAGAGGGGTATGAAAGAAATAAATAAGGCTCAAAAGGGGGAATAAAGGGTAAAGTGTTTAGATAGAAGAATAAATTGCCTTCGTCATTTCAATCTTCGAAATAATGCCAAATACAAACAATCAACAATTATACCAAAGAAATCATACATAATATCTCTTGACTATATCAGAATTTATAGCCATGTCTATGCATTTTCCTTTGATATCTGTTAAACATAAAGCACTATTGGATAATACTCTAGTTACAATAAATGGCCCTTGCCAATTCGGGGCGAACTTGCCTTTTTCTTCAGCCTGATGTGGAAGGATATGTTTCAGCACTTGCTGACCCACTTCAAACTTTCGGGGACGCACCCTTTTGTTGTATGCTCTTTCTATTCTCTTTTGATATAACTGGCCATGACATACTGCTACCAATCTTTTTTCATCAGTCAAGTTCAACTGCTCCAAACGGGTTTTGACCCACTCATCATCATCAATCTCAGTCTCAGCGACAATCCGAAGGGTCTCAACTTCTGCAGGTATTACTGCTTTAGTGCCATATACCAACAAATAAGGAGTTGCACCTACCGAAGTACGGACAGTAGTGCGATATCCCAACAACGCAAATGGTAATTTTTCGTGCCATTGCCTCGAACCTTCTACCATTTTCCGAAGTATCTTCTTTATGTTTTTGTTGGCTGTCTCGACTGCTCCATTCGCCTTGGGACGATATGGGGTAGAATTGCGATGTGTAATCTTAAACTGTTGACATACCTCTTCCATCAAGTTACTGTTAAGATTAACACTATTATCTGTGATGATCACCTTTGGGATTCCAAATCGATAGATGATATTTGAGTGAACAAAATCGACCACTGCTTTCTTGGTCACCGATTTGAAAGTTTTGGCCTCAACCCACTTGGTGAAATAATCAATGGCTACCAGAATGAAACTGTGCCTATTGGATGTTGCTGGCTCAATTGGTCCAATGACATCCATGCCCCAAGCAACAAAGGGCCATGGTGCTGACATTGTGTGCAATTCCGATGGTAGAGAATGAATCAAATCTCCATGTACTTGACACTGATGGCATTTGCGCACAAAACTGATACAATCTCGCTCCATGGTGAGCCAATAATAACCTGCTCGGAGAATTTTCTTCGCCAGCACATATCCGCTCATATATGGTCCGCAGACACCCGAATGTACTTCGGACATGACAGTCGTAGCTTGTCTAGCATCTATGCATCTTAATAATCCAAGGTCTGGTGTTCTTTTATACAAAACCCCTCCACTTAAGAAGAATCCACTTGCCAACCGTCGAATTGTTCTCTTTTGATCCCCCGTGGTTGCACTGGATATATCCCCATTCTGATGTACTCCTTGATATCATGGAACCATGGTTCGCCATCAAGTTCCTCTTCAATCATGTTACAATAAGCATGCTGATCTCGGACTTGAATATGCAGATGATCGACATAAGCTTTGTTCGGATGGTGCAACATTGACGCCAGGGTAGCCAAAGCATCGGCGACCTCATTATGGACCCTGGGAATATGCCTGAACTCCACTGATCGAAACCGTTAACAAAGATCATACAAACATTATCGGTACGGTATGAGCTTCAAATCTCATATTTCCCATTCTCTTTGAATTTGATGTACCAGAAGATCTGAGTCTCCCAAGACCAAGACTTCCTGGATATCCATGTCTGCAGCTAGCCTTAGACCCAAAATACATGCCTCATACTCATCCATATTGTTGGTGCAATAAAACCGAAGCTGAGCCGTAACAGGATAGTGATGCCCTGTTTCAAAAATAAGCACAACTCATATTCTGACTCCTTTCATGTTGGCAGCCTCATCAAAGAAAAGTTTCCAGCCTGGTTTTTCAATTTGCTCCAGTTCATCGATATGCATCACTTCTTCATCGGGAAAATAAGTTCTCAATGGCTCGTAATCTTCATCGACCGGGTTTTCGGCCAAATGATCGGCCAATGCTTGGGCTTTCATTGCAGTTCGAGTCACATAGATGATGTCAAACTCTGTGAGCAAGATCTGCCACTTCGCAAGTCTTCCTGTCGGCATAGGCTTTTGAAAGATATACTTCAATGGATCCAAGCGCGAAATGAGGTAAGTAGTGTAGGATGACAAATAATGTTTCAATTTCTGAGCCACCCAAGTTAGGGCACAACATGTCCTTTCCAAATGAGTGTACTTAACCTCATAAGCTGGGAACTTCTTGCTAAGATAGTAGATGGCTTGTTCCTTTCTACCGGTGATGTCATGCTGCCCCAGTACACAGCCAAATGAATTTTCCAGGACTGTCAAGTAAAGAATCAAAGGTCTCCCTGGTTCTGGCGGAACCAGCACGGGTGGGTTTGACAAGTATCCTTTTATCTTATCAAATGCTTCTTGACACTCATCAGTCCACTTAACCGCAACATCCTTCTTCAGCAACTTGAAAATCGGCTCACAAGTTGTCGTGAGCTAAGCAATAAACCTGCTAATATAGTTCAACCTCCCTAACAGACTCATCACTTCAGTCTTGTTCCTCAGGGGTGACAATTCTTGGATGACTTTGATCTTTGATGGGTCCAATTCGATGCCTCGCCGGCTGACTATGAACCCCAGCAGCTTTCCGGACGGAACACCAAATGCACACTTGGCAGGGTTAAGCTTGAGATTGTATCTACGAAGCCTCTAGAAGAATTTCCTCAAATCCCCAATGTGGTCGGCCTGATGTTTTGATTTTATGATCACATCATCTACGTATACCTCGATCTCTTTGTGTATCATATCATGAAACACAGTAGTCATCGCCCTCATGTAAGTTTCCCCAGCGTTCTTCAAACCAAATGGCATTACTCGGTAGTAATAAGTTCCCCATGGCGTGATGAATGCCGTCTTTTTTGCATCTTGTTCATCCATTAGAATCTGATGATACCCTGCATAGCAATCCACAAAAGATCCAATCTCACGCTTGGCACAACTATCGATCAAAATGTGGATATTGGGTAGTGGGAAGTTATCCTTCGGACTTGCTTTGTTGAGATTGCGGTAATCGACGCATACTCTGATCTTGTTGTCCTTCTTTGGCACATGCACAATATTAGCCAACCAAGCAAGATATCGAGTGACCCGAATAACCTTTGCATCCAACTGCTTGGTGATTTCTTCTTTAATCTTCACACTCATATAGGTTTTGAATTTCCTCAACTTTTGCTTGACGGGAGGAAATGCTGGATCAGTGGGCAATTTATGGACCACTAAATCAGTGCTCAAACCCGACATGTCGTCATACTACCATGCAAAAACATCTTTGTATTCGATGAGTGCTTTGATTAACTCTCCCCGGATCTTTGGCTCGAGATGACCACTTATTTTAGTTTCTCTGATATTATCTGTGTCCCCTAAATTGACAGCTTCTATTTCATTCAGGTTGGGTTTTTCTTCGAAGTGAATTAACTCCTTACTAATCTCTTCTAAGGCTTCATCTTCATTGTATTCTGATTCGTAGTCACAATCTACTTCTTGAACTATTATTCCGGAATCATATTGATTTTTAAGACTGGGCTGAGGATTCCTCATGCATGCGATGTCATTAGAACCAGCGTAAAAAGAACTGTACATAAAAGAAAAGAAAAACAAAAGAAAAACTATCAGGAATGATAAAGAAAGGGAAACTGCATTTCATTGAATGATGAAAGATAACAAGGTTTGCACACTTCAAACATATTGAAAGATAAAAAAAATCTGGATTACAACCCTGGAATAACCCAGACAAACTGAAGGAAACTCAAAATAAACTACCAAGACTCCTTCTGAGTGGGGAGAGGAGTAGCCTTCCAATTGTTAAGCTTTGTTTTTGGCCCGACAAACTACACTTCCGCGTTGCCAGAACCCTCTCCAATTTCCACCATGTTCACACTATCGAACAACTTCTCAAATCTTTCAGTTAACTCCTTGTCAGGATCAATCACAGAACTGGGAATTGTTGTTACTGGGCGACTTCTGGTACCGTACTTGACAAATGATTTGGAAAGACGTGGGACTAGCTTTGGAAGGACTCATGCCTTATGTTTTAGCTTTCTGGCCTTTCTTATGTCTGCGGCAGTGGGCTTGAATCCCAGACCAAATATTCCCAAGTTTTCAGGAAGGGACACCGGCTATATGATGCCTTGCAAAGATGAGCCCAAACCTTTACTGAGTACAAAACCATTCTTCAACATATCATAGGCTACCATGACTGATGCGGCGGTTATCTTTGGATTTGGAATGTATTTCCCCTCCGGAACTTTCTCTACCAACATCGTGTCAGAAACCTGGTAAACCCATGGTCCCTGGACATCTTCCACTTCAATGACCGGTACAATGGCATTGCTACAAGCGCATAAACTGTCTTCCCCATGCACAACTATTTCTTGTCTATCCCATTCAAATTTGACTACCTGGTGTAGTGTTGATGGAACTGCTTTAGCAGCATGGATCCATGGTTGACCCAATAGCAAATTATAGGAAATAACTATATCCAGCACCTGAAACTCCATTGTAAACTCAACTGGCCCTATCGTCAGCTCCAACACTATGTCCCCAACTGAATCTTTACCTCCACCGTCAAATCCACTCACGCAAATACTGTTCTTATGGATCCTTTCATCTTCTATTTTCAACTTTCTTAGAGTGGAGAGAGGAAAGATGTTTGCGCTAGACCCGTTGTCAACCAATACCCGGGTCACCACAGAGTTCTCATATTTTACTGTGAGGTAAAGAGCTCTGTTGTGCTCAGTACCTTCTACAAGCAATTTATCATCGGAAAATGTGACTCTATTTGCTTCGAAGATTTTGTTGGCTATTTTTTCCAAGTGATTCACGAAGATATTATTGGGAACGTACGCCTCATTCAAGATCTTCATTAAAGCTTGGCGGTGCTCATCCGAATGGATCAATAATGACAATAGAGAAACTTGAGCAGGCGTTTTTCTTAATTGTTCCACGATAGAGTAGTCCTGTAGCTTCATCTTCCTTAAAAATTCTTCTGCTTCTTCTTCAGTTACGGCTTTATTTACTAGCGCTGGATTATCTTTAGCTCTTCTTAACTCCTCGGGAGTAAAACACCTTCCCGAGCGAGTCAAACCTTGTACTTTACAGATTTCTTGTTTGACTTCCTTCCCTTTGTACATCACTGTTACCCGTTCGTAATTCCATGGAATATCCTTGCTGTTGATTATTGGTAACTGGGTTACCGGCTTGATAATAACCCGATCTACGCGGGCACCTTCCACGATTATGACGAGTTTGCTGGCCACTCCTGGTATAATCACCTTCACCCCTTCTTGTTTTTTTTGCAACTTTGCTTAAAGACCCCTTCTTAACTGCCACAGATGGATCAACACTCTTTTTGCTCGGCTTGGGCACCAACTTCTCACCTGCTGATTGTTCATCTGTCTTGACTCCACTAGACCGAATCATCATGACGGTCTATGATGGCTTCTTGGGCTTTTCCTCATCATGCACTATTTCGATCATATTTGCCTCCTGGTGAGCTGGCATTAGATTCCTGTTAATATTAGGCACCTCGGGAGCTTGAACTTCAATTCTATTGGTATCAATAAGCTCATGTATCGCACTTTTCAAGTGCCAGTACATTTCTGTATCATGACCCGGAGTACCAGAACAATACTCACAGCTGACAGTATAGTCAAGATTCTTTGGAGGGGGATTTGGCAGTTTGGACTGTATCGGCCTTAGCATATCTAGCTATTTTAGCATGTGGAATAGACTAGTGTATGATTTTCCCAACGGAGTAAAGGTTTTCTTTTTTTTTTGTAACATTTCACCCTTGAATGCTTGACTAGGCCGGAAACTTGGTCCGGGAGTGTTTTGGTAGGCTCGTGGATGTAGATAAGTATTTTGTAGGATGGGAGCACGCCATTGTGTGGGCAGGAGGTTGGTTGTATGCTTGTGCATGGTGGACGGAAAAATGAGGTTCTGGTGGGGGATAGTAGTGTTGGGGTGGATTGTTGTGATAAGTTTGTTAGTGGGGTCGAGGTTGATTGTAGTGGTAAGGTGAACCTCTGGATCCGGACCAAATTCCTAAATCAACCATTGCTGCTTCCTCTCTCTTCTTCTTCCCAATCCCTCTTATGCCGCCCTGAATAGCCTGAGTAGTCACTTTGATAGCCGAATAGCTCATGATTTTATTAGACTTGAAGCCCTCTTCTACCATGCCCCCCATCTTTACCACTTCGTTGAATGACTTTCCCACAGTTGAGACCAAATGGCCATAGTAAGTAGGTTCCAAAGCCTATAGGAAGTAATCTACCATCTCACTTTCCTTCATTGGGGGATCTACTCTTGCTGTTTGCTCCCTTCATCTGAAACCATATTCTCTGAAGCTTTCACTGTGCTTCTTCTCCAGTTTAGTCAAGGACAGTCGATCTAGAATGATCTCAAGATTGTATTGGAAGTGACAAGCAAATGCTTGCGCCAGATCATCCCATGTGTACCATCTTCCATGGTCTTGGCGGGTATACCATTCCAATGCTGATCCACTCAAACTCTGACTGAAGTAAGCCATTAACAATTTATCTTTTCCTCTCGCTCCCCTCATCTTGCTGCAAAAACCCCTCAAGTGGGCTACTGGATCACCGTGCCCGTTGTATAGATCGAACTTGGGCATATTGAAACCTGCCAGTAATTGCACATTCGGGAACAAACATAGGTCCTTGTAGGCCATGCTTACTTGCCCTCCCAACCCCCGCATGTCTCTGAATGATTGTTCTAAACTTTTAACTTTCCTGAACATCTAATCTTATTCGGTATTTTTGACTGGTTTATCAGCTTCTATCGGAAGGTCAAAGCGAGGAGTATAGGAATGGGTTTATGGAGCTTTGAAAGTGGGCTCTGAGAGGTAGTATTGGTTGTCCTGGGCCTGGAACATAGGCTCGCTAGGAGATTTTTGGAGTGTAGCTGGTGGAGGTGCTACGAAGATAGGAGTTACTAGTGGAGGAGGGTATGGAATTGGTTTAGGGGGTGGAGATTGTGGTGTATGAGAAGTGGTGCCCCGGTAGTGTTGGTAAATGGGAAATCTCAGGGATAGATCGGTGGCAGGATAATCCTGAGTTTGAGCCGGTGGTGGAGTGAAGGTAGGGCTAACCGGGTAAACGGATGGCGCTTGTCCTTTAGTCCAGACCTGATACATTTCATCCATTTGTTGTTTCAATTTGTACATCTCTTCTTTCATGGCGTTAACGTCCAACTCTTCTCCTTTGATGACACTGGTGTCTACATCTGGGATAGACATGATTATTTCTCTTTTGGATCTGGTTTGGTATGGGTGGGTTGCCAGTATGCTTAGGTGAACTAACTGCTTGAATTCTGAAACAACAACCAAACTTGTTAGTGATTAGAGTTTTAACAAATAAGCAACCACACATAGGAATGCAATTCGCCTAGGCAATTAGTCATTTCTATCATGTATTTGCTCGGTTGCTTGTATCATCCCGACTTTTCCTGACCTTTCCCTTTTATTGTTACTCACGCCTATCTTTTATTCTCCTCCCTTTTTTTCTATTTTATTTTTCTTTTGGTTATGGTCGAATCCTATGAAGATTGCCTACGTATCATGACCCCGCATGAATCAGACCGAGCGTAGTTCTGGGGTAGAAGTAACAAAACTTTTTTTTGGATGTTCGAATTTTCACAAAAGCAACTATTTTGATTCAAACTAACGGACTTTGATGAAAGGAAAAACAAGCCAACATATTACAATAGAAGAAAATACAAGTTTGAAAACAAACTGGCAGACTACAATAGAAAGAACATACAGACTCAAGTAAAAATCACGAATACATCAGTGCCTCAATTGTTCCTGGGGTCCGCGGGACATCATTCGGTCTTGCCTCGGGCCGACGTGCTAAATCCCCTTGGAGGTGGTAGAGACCTTCCATTATCCGGTGGACAAAGGTCATTACAGTGGCGAAAAACATAGATCTAGTCATATCCTCACAACTACTGCACTTTATTGTGATATAGTCAACGATATTTCTGACTCTCTCTCTTATGACACCCTTTTCTTGCAACAAACGCCCAATCTGCCATGCCCTGGCTTCCAGAGTTTGTTCAGCTGCTTGATTTTATTCTTGAAGTTGTTGCAAATCTCTTTCCAAATGTTTTCTTTCAGCCTTGAATTCTTTCGCCTGTTTGATAATTTTGTCCTCAATGGTGACGACCCTTTTCTTTAAACCCGCAACCTCATTATCGTATCTTTCTTTTAACGTTTTAACCGAGCGTGCTCGTTCTTCCATAATTTTAGCCAATTGCTTTTGAGCCCTGGCTACTTCACCTTCTGCTTTGTTCAGATCAAAATTATATTCACCCACTTTCTGCCTCAGGTTATATATGAGATTTTCATCTTTGGCACTTCTGACAGGATTTTCTGCCGCTATTTTCATTTTCTGAATCTGGGCTCGAAGGGCCTTATTTTCTTTGGCTAGCCTTTTCTTTTCACCCTCATCCACCGCTGATTGTAAGCCATTCTCGAATTGAAGGTCTTTGACTTGCTTTTCCAACTTTCCTTTTGTGGCCTTGTACTCATTTTCTTTGGCCAACCAATCCCACGGTTCTTGCGATGCCTCGATGAATTCCTGAATGTGTGGTTTTTTGGCCGGTTTTTCTGGTTCGGCCCTTGCAGTGTTCTTCTTTCTATACTAGGCAAGATAGGCGGGTGAGACCTTGCCTCTATATAGGTCCCGCACTCGAGTGTTCGCCGTCAAATATTGGCACTCGTTCCAAATAGAACGAACTGTTTCTTCATGAACTTGGCCGTCGGAGCTAATCTCAACCGCGTAAATACTGAGATCTTCATATAGATGCATCACTTGACACCTTCCCAATTGTCTCATCACTCGATAGGGAGCGTAAGGCTGAATACCTCGAAGACCCATTAGGAGGAAGTAAGGACCAGTGGCGGGTATATACACAATTTCTTCAACAGGAAGCCAACCTAGTGTCCATTCTATTTGTCCCGTAGTGATGGCGCGAAGGCGGGCTATCCATTCTCCAAACCCCCCGGTAACTTGAACCCTGAAATCCTTGTGTCGAACTCTTCAATGCAACTTTTCTCTGCAGACCCATAACTCATATACTAAGGGTGGTGACACAGGTGTTCGATCATCCACATTTGTAGTAGCAAATTGCATCCCTCAACGAAATATGCCCCAGTTTTACAAGCTGTAAGAGCTCGGTATATCTCAGATATTATCATAGGGGCAAGGGTGCTCTTGGCATTGGTAATTAAGACTTTGACGACTCCAGCCACTCGCAGATCGATATTCCCATCTTTCCAGGGAAACACGACAAGGCCTAAGAAAGCTACCATGAAAGCGAAACGCCTATGTTCATCCCATTTTGCTTGGTTCCCTTTGCTACAAACTCCGCTTTCCGGATCGTTGAACCCTCTTATATGCCCGTACCTCCGGTATATAAAATGTAGAGTGGAAAAACCACCCTCCAACTCGGAATATGGGACTTCCTTGCTTATTTTTAAAAAATCCATGAATTTGTGAGAGTTAACGGATCTTGGAGCAATCAGATACTTATGCCTCAGCCCTTCAGTACTTCCCATGTAACCTGCTATCTCTTCCAAGGTGGGTGTGAGTTCAAAATCCGAGAAATGCAAGACGTTGTGAGCTGGGTCCCAAAATGTGACCAGTGCCTTTATGATGTCTTCCCTAGGCCTTATCTTCATCAACCCGGTGAGACCTCCCAAATGCAGATTGACCTTATCTTGCTCTGACTTGCCCAGATCTTCCCACCACATACGCAACTCCAAAGAGATTTTGTTCATAACTGTTGCCGGCAAATACTGACTCGTGCTCATTCTGCATGTTTATTAGGGTGTTTAGGCAAAATTAAGACTTATTTGACTCAAAAATAAAATTAACACACATTTTTTCAAAATGAAATAAAAACCCGGTTTTGCAAATACAACCTTTCAGCATGAAGATTTTAAGGCTGTGTTGGCTAACCAGCCAAAACTTTGAAAAATGAACAAAGGTGGATGTTCTTGCAAAAGCAACCTTTCGGCGCCCTTTTGGGACATTCGACTATTTTTGACAAGAATGACATTTCTTTAATTATTTTTAAAAAAAATAAAATTTTGTTCTTTTTGGGCTATTTTGCAAAAAAGGCAGTTGGACCCGATGGGGGTTGCCTACGTATCCCACATCCGGTGAGAATCAAACTGGCGTAGTTCGGGCAATTTTGACAAAACAAAAAACCAACTTTTTTTTTCTTGAAAACAATAAACATTCTCTTTTTGTTTTTTTTTTCAAATTTTCGGCAGAGTTCCGGTATATTTTGGGATATAGGTTTTCAAAACAGGTAGTTGCCTCCCTTAGCCCTCACACTGCTATTTTCTTTTCCAAACTCTTTCCTATTATTCAAAAGTCGGTCAGCATGCAAATCCAAAGCAAATAAATGCACAAGTAGCAAGTAAGATGCATCAGGATGGTCTTTTTCATTTTTGGTACACCTGTCCTAGACAGACCCGACCCCTGTGTTGAGTCTCCAAAGTCAAAATCCACGTGATGCAGACAAACATTCCTACTATGGATCCGGCATGAGGTCTTGTTATACTAGGTTTAAAACCTGATTTTATTTGTTCTAGACCTGACTTACCCGAGCGGACAACTCGAGCTGAGGGGGGGCTGCGTACCGGTAACCAAAAGATCATCCGGCTTTGCAACTTGTCCGAACCTCGTTCTATTTGGAATAAGACACTAACAGAAAGAAGTCACGACCAGCGTGCACTCCTCAGGAGAGAGAAGAGAGGGATTTCATAGCAGTTTATATATACAGCTCAGATAATATCAAAACGGTAAAAAGCAACATTTAGCACATTAGGCCCAAACATGTAACAAAATCAGATAAAGCCAAATATAACAATTTATCTAAGCTCGAATTCTGAACCCTGAACCAGAGATTCTGAGTTTGATCCCCAGCAGAGTCGCCAGAGCTGTCACACCTCCTTTTTCCTACCCTCGGGAGGGTATAAAAGGAGTTTTTTTTCAATTTAAGTGACAATCGAAACGGGATTATTTAATTAAAAATCAGAGTCGCACTTAAGATTATGGTGTCCCAAGTCACCGGTTCAAATCCCGAATCGAGGAAAAGAATGACTCTGTTTAACAGTCTGCGAACCAGAAATCCGGGTAAGGAATTCTGTTAACCCGGGAGAAGGTGTTAGGCATTCCCGAGTTCCGTGGTTCTAGCACGGTCGCTCAACTGTTATATCCGGCTTAGTTATCTGATTTAGAACAATTTAAACCTATGTGCAATTTTAACTTTAACCGCTTTTGTTCCTTTTTAGAGAAAATTGCAACGTTATTAAAACACTTCTCGAACCACGTCACATAAATGCACCTGTGGTCTTTGACACATTTTAACATCGTTGAGATTTGGATTTGAGTCGCATAAATGTGCACCCAAGTTTAGGGAGATAAATTATTAAAATACGCGCCTAAAGCAACTAATGCGTTATTAACTTTGCGAGGACCCTGAAAATTCGCTAAATGGCACGTCTCGAATTCTAAGTATTTTAAAAGAAGTAATTATACGAGGGTCACGCATTTGTCATTTTATTTGGCGCGGCGCACCTCCAATTATTCTAATCAAGGGAGGGTATTCAATCTAAATTGATGAGGGCCGTAAATTATTCTACTTATAATAGCTCACCTCAGGCTATTGTTAAGAACTCAGCTTACGGTAAAAGGGGGCTTGGTTGGTAAGTCCCGTTAACCAGGGAATTGGGCAACATATTGAAAGGGGGGCCAATGTCTGTTCGAGACATTTGGGCCCAAGGGTGAGCCCACATGAGCAATATAGGATTCATACTGCTACACACACCAAGAGATACGAACACAAGAAATGGGCCAACGTTAGAGGCCCAAGTCCAATACTTCATCATTAGTGATTGAAATCAGGGGTTGTCTT
The DNA here is from genome assembly GCF_000393655.2 of Nicotiana sylvestris. Taxonomy (NCBI): domain Eukaryota; kingdom Viridiplantae; phylum Streptophyta; class Magnoliopsida; order Solanales; family Solanaceae; genus Nicotiana; species Nicotiana sylvestris. Next base: position 118,494,787 of record NC_091058.1, on the reverse strand, counting down.
CACTAAAGCTGAGTCAATTTTGACTTAAATACTCGTAATCGTCAGTGGATTCAGAATGCTATTTCTCTCAAACAAAGCTAACACGCCATATGATGGATGAGAACAATTCGTAGACAAATGTTTGTGATTTCTATCCCGAGTTTAAAGCCATGCAAATTACAGGCACTCATTTCTAGTTTATGCCTAACAAGAAAATACTTTTGAAATGGAAATGTAAGAGCATGCTTCCCCCTCTAAATTCCAGGCCAGTAGTTTTGGCACAAAATGAAATGCAAAGTACAACAATACGGAGAATCAGAACCATGCTAAAATTAAGCACCTGATGAATATGCTACGGGGTACTATAATCTATCACCTTCTGATTACCAAATCCCACAAAGGATCTGCCTAGCAAGCAGCAAAATGAAAATTCTCAGGCTCACTTCAGCCTCCTTAATACTCACAGATGCAGCAGACCATATTCAGAACTTATAATGAAAGTCTCTGTACTACAAAACCAAACACTAAACTATAGAAATGGCAATAGAAGAGTGAGTCATTACAGAAAACAAATTGGCTACAGCCTTCTCAAGTAAACCTACCACCAACCAATGTGCCACTATGAGGCCGGGTAGCTTAGACAAACTTCAATACACAAAAATCAGAACATGAAAGTAAAAGAAAACAGAGGATTCAGGGCAAGTTAGCAGCAATTTCATATTCCATAGTCATGCTCCATGTTACATACAAGTAATATCCATAAATGTCAAGGTATACCTGAGATTGAACAACAAAACCAACAGAGGGTGAGATATCAATAGTAACAGCAACAGAGCTCAACCAAATTCGGTGCCCAAAACAGATGAAATCAACTCAGAATTCCACCGAAACAGTGATCCTTATCAAAGCTTGGATCAGAAAAACTTTCGAAATCACTGTCACTTCATTTCAAATCTTAGAATAAAAGACTTTTGTTTTCAGAAGCTAAAGAAATCAGAAAATCTTGAAAAAAAATCTCAATGAAACAATACTCCCAGCTTCAAATAAAACATCAGACTTTTAAGATCAAAATCTCAAGACTCAAGCAGAATTTTCAATGGAACAGTACATTTCCCATCTTTTTTTCTGGTTTTCAGCTATTTTTGATTTTTCTAGATTTTCTCTCTTGAAGTTCCAACCGCCTCTATCTCTGTATTTTTCAGCTCTTAACTCTATTGTTCTCTCTTGTGTTTTTTTACTCTGTCTCTTTTAACACCTCTCAAGTTCAACCTTTAATTAGGCATTCATTTTAGTGTATCCTCCATTATCAATTCACCTTTTCATTTTTAACTACCCACTAGCTTAGTGATTTCTTAATTTAAACAACTATTGCAATCCCAACCCTACCACTATTAGAAGTTTCTTAAATAGACAATCACTTGGATTATACTTATATTAATCAGTTCTTATCAACATAATTAAACAAGAAGTTAAACCAAACTATTGAACTAATCCTAATTATTCTGACTAAGTGATTAAACGAGATACGATTTCCAAATTCTAAACAAACTGACCACACGAACTTATGAAACCAAAAACAAATTTACCAAACATTCTGAAAAACAAAACAACGAATCAAAAGATAGTTTATACCAGAAGATTGGTTGAGTTTTCAATTGAAATTGACCAGAGAAAAGAAAAAGAGATAGGGAAAGACGAACAATAGAATAATAACAACGAAAATAAACAAAAACTAGGAAAGAACTCACCGGACAGGCTCGAACTTGGAATTGTCACTCTGAATCAACCCAAAATAATACCAAACGTTTGTTCTTGGTGCATAACAAATGAGCGTCATTATTTTGTGATGAAACAAGCTTGAATAAGCCCAGAAATCCAGCTAAATGATTTTTCATGCACTGATCAGAATTTTAGGGTTCTAAGGCTCGAACTCAGATTCGATATTTGAAGATTTCTGGATACATTCGAGGGAAACTAATGATATATTGAGCATGAAGGGGTTGTGGAGGTTATGGGGTGTTAGTTTGGGGTCGATTGGAGGTGGAACCGCCACCGGAGAAAGTTAGGGCGGCGCTAGGATTCATCCCTTCGAATCGATATTCGAAGGGCTCTAGGGATGTTCGAAGGTAACGGGTTACGAATTTGTGAAGAGGGGAGTGAGGGGGTTCTACAGTATAAATTTGGGGCTGGTTGGCCACCGTCTTCCGCCGTGGGTGATTTCCGGTGGGGCGGAAGGCGGTGGTGTGTTGATTGGTCTCTGAAGAGAGACGAGAGACAAAGGAGGCGGGTTCTGAGGGGGTAAGGGGGTCTGATGGGTTTTGACATATTAAAATTATTGATTCAATCAGGGCCGTTGGATGATTGGAATCCAACGGTTCTAATTGAATCAAAAATTAAAATGGGGTCGTTTCGGTTTCATGGGGCCAAACCAATTCAGGGCGGGTCAGGGGCGTGTAACGGGCGAAGCTCTGGACCGTTTGATCATCAAAGATCAACGACCAGGGTTAGCCGTTACAAAACGACGTCGTTTTGGGTCTAGGCTGAGACGGACCGGTTAGGGGTTTGTATTGGGTTGGGTTAATTGGATTTGGAGTGGGTTTGGACTGATTTTCTTTGGGCTTAGAATGTTTTTGGCCAGATTGGCCCAAACTAGATTTCCCTTCTTTATTTAATTCAATTTCTTTTCTTTTCTTCCCCTTTTTTTCAAAAAATTAAAACTAAAACCCTAATTAAATTATAAAAACCCAAATTAGCTATAAAAATATTAATTAACTCTAAATAATAATTATCATAAATAATTAAATACTAAATTAAAAGAAAATCACACAATTTGACTAAAAATAAAAAATATGTTATTTTTTGTGAATTTTCATTTTTGTAAAACACCTAATTATTAATTAATTCCAAAAAATGTAAAAATCAAATCCTAAATGCAGATGCTATATTTTTTGTATTTTTAATGCATTAATAAAATTAAACATGCACACAAACAATCAGGAAAATCGCACAATAATTCCTAAAAATAACATATAATTAAAGAAAAGACCTAATTTTGGGAATTCTTTTGGAGTAATTCATATGAGACAAAAATCACGTGCTCACAGCTGCCCCTCTTTGCCCGAAAACACGAAGAGTTTTCGTGCAAAGATAAAGTGAGCGGATACGAGTGATTTTTTGCCCGTTTGAATACTCCGTGGGAAGAATTTTTTGAAAGATTTGACTGAACCTCTGCTTCAAAGGTTTCCTACATATCCTTGGCTCTAAAGGAATCAGGTCAATGTAGTTTGAAAAATTTCGGTAGTGGGACTACCATGAAGTTGTGATTTCACTGTTGTTGTTGCTGCTGCTACTGCTTACTGACCTTCTTATTACACCATGACAAACATGAAGAAGCTAGACTAAGCTATAATCTATCCTTTACAAAGATTTATTTTCAAACTTGGCCTTCTGACTGTTGTTGCCTTGTTGACTTGTATTTTCTTTAGAAGTACCTTTGTTGCTGACTTGAATTGTATTTTTGAGATGCTTTCTCTTTCCTCCAAGCGGGCACCTCATTGCTGAACCTTTGAACATCTTTCTTTGACCATTGTTGCCTATCCTCTGTTCTACAGGCAGGTTCCTGATTACTCGAACTTGAATTGCTTCTTCCCTTCGTTCTCCAGATGGGTTCCTGACTACTTGAAATTTGAATTGTATTCCCTTGTTCTCCAGGTGGGCTCCTGATTGTTGAAACTCGAAATGTATTCCCTGGTTCTCCAGGTGGGCGCCTGATTGCTGAAACTTGAATTGTTGAACTGTTGTTCCTTTTTCTCCAGGTGGATGCTGTCGCACCTCCTTTTTCCGCCCCCGCGAGGGTGCCAAGAGTTTTCTCCAATTAAAGGATAGTCGAAACGAGATTTGTTTGTTTGTTTCAGAGTCGCCACTTGGGAATTTTAAAGCGTCCCAAGTCACCAATTTTAATCCCTGAATCGAGGAGAATATGACTCTGTTTATTATTCTGCGAACCAGAAATCCTGAGTAAGGAATACTGTTAATCCGGAAGAAGGTGTTAGGCATTTCCGAATTCCGTGGTTCTAGCACGGTCGCTTAACTGTTTTTATTCTTGGCTTAATTATCTCGATTTTATATTTTTTATTGCATGATTTTGTTATCGCTTCTGTTTAGATTGTTTATAATTAAAGACCCTTCTTCGAATCGAATCACGCATACGTGTATCCGTTTTATATATTATATATTTTTTAACGTGAAAAATCGTGTCACGTGTACGTATACACAATGATATTGATAATATAATAATTATTATTTTTTTCGAAATTTTTTTTTATTATAAAAATAGACTTAAGTTCGAAATTGTGCTTAAAATAAAATTAAGAACGTCTGTCGCTCTTGTATGATTAAATAGTGAACTGCACATCTCGGGTTATATGAAATTAATTTGATATTCTCCGAAGAACCCCCTTTTTATTAAATGTTTGCTCGAAGTTGCGCGAACGCATAATCCGAATTGCCTTTAGAAATATAATCAGGTCACGCGAACGTATCCCTAATCACACAAGATATTCTTGATGGTAGTATAAATTTTCCACAAATTGTTTATTACATCCATACATTTTTATGTAAGAGTCATGGAGAATCACCGATTGGGATGCCACCAAATTTCTTGACAAAGAATTCAAAATTTATTAGGCGTTGCTACAAGTCTTATTTTACGCGTATGAATTATATACCTCAAAACTATTCAAATTTTAAAGAATTAATGATATGAAAAAGAAACAAACAACATGTAACTAAAAATACTACCATTTTTATCGTGGATACAACATTAATATATCCAAAAATCGAATCGCATATAAAACTGGAAAAAGAATTAATTTGATAAACAAATTAATAGTTTCTGAAGAATTTTTCATTGTTATATTTAATGCGAACTCTATTTCTACATATCCTTGACATAAAATGTTGCAATTCGTGCTTATAAATCCCATATCCTTCTCATATACTTGTTTTTAGTCCAAAGTTATAATTGTTTGGTTAATTTGTTTACAATGGTAGATAAGAATCAAGTTGATAAGAAAGAGAACTATTATACAAATTGATTCAATAAAATTGCATCACATGCAATATAGTTGTACGTTTGAACCATTCCTAATATTCTAAACTCGTAACGAATTATATCAACTCACCTCTCACTTATGGTTATACATGTAACTGTTATCACGCCATGTACGAACAACATACAAATTTCATCAATCTAGCTTTAAATAAAATCGGATTTTTGTGACAAAATATGCTAGTAATGTAGTTTCTTGATACTTCCATACTATTCCATATTTAGCTAACAATATCATAAGATTTACTTAATGGCTAGCTTTCTGCCATGTTCCCTATCTTATAATTTGAATATAGCTATACTTAATGAAATTCTGAAATAAATAACATTATTACAAAGCTTATGCGAATTTCAAAGGATGATTAACTAACAGTTCTCACATCAAATGTAAGCTACTATATTAACCAGCTGAAACAAAACTGAAATTTAAACTAATAGATTTAAACGAGTAAAAGACATAATTATAATTCCGAACTTCATTTATTTGGCAATGTTGAAGCTTTCCACAACATGAGTCTAAAATATATACCTGATATTGGAAGCAAAAGAAAATGAAGATGAGAATCAGCAGCAGTAATAACAGTACAACAGCAACAACTGCCCAGCAACAGTAACAACCCAGTAACAGACCGGTGGAGTAGTAATCCCAAAAACAAAAGCTTTAAGCTTTGAATGAAACAACAACCATTAATACTAATTTCAAACAAAGAAAGAAAGCAGAAGATTTTTTAGTTTTTATTTTTATTTTGAAAGCTTAAATATTTTTCGGAATTTTTCTTTCTCTTAAATGTTCAGCCCTTTTTTTCTCTCTCTTATTTTTCTTTCTATCTGTATGTGTATTTTTTCTTATCTCGTATCTCTCTTTATTGTCTCCCCTGTCTTGTGTTCAAGACTTCATATATATAATCCCATCCCATAAATCTTTCAATTAATTAAAATCAATACTTTTTCTCTACCCAACCCATTATCTTCTCACTCATCCCCATTACATTAAATAAACATATCACACCACCCCATTTCATTTTGTCCCCCATGCCTAACATAAAATAATGCAAGATTCCCCCTTTAAATTAAATCTTGTCCCCCCTTTATATTAAATAACCATATCACAACCCACCCCATTTTATTTTGTCCCCCATGCTTCATATAAACAATTACAAAATGTACAATTCCTAAACTACCCCTCTGACCCTATTGCAAATTACTATTTTACCCCCGAAAGTACTATAAATTACCAAACTACCCATCAGCTATAACACATCAATTAATCAAACTTAACCAAAATATAGACAATATGATCAATTTCTAACAATGTTCAAACAACAATATGAACACGGATGAACATCATAACAACAATATCACATGAACACGATTTTAACAACATTTCAACAACAAATCACATGAACACAAATTGAACAACAAAGAACAACTAAAATTTGATTGAACAATATTTTAGCAACAAAACCTATTTTCGGATTTAAACAACAACAACAATCAAACAAGTACATTTAGATTAAATTCAATAATATTGAACTTAAAATCAACTCTAACAACATTACAACAAACAATTCTTATATTAAACTTTAAACAAGATTATGAGAACAATTCAAGCAATAATCATAAATGGTAAACAAGAAATCAAACTATACAAAATTCGGATTCAAGATCATCCAAACAAAGTATGAACATGAATGAATCTATTTTAACACAACAAACATGACGGATTAAACGATTAAATCAATATATTCCTTTAACACAACTAAATTCTTTTTAGACAAATAACAAGATCGACGAATAAACAATTATGAACTTAAGCTTGAACTTAACAATATTAACAATTTCTAACAATACATAAACTCATGAAACAAATTGAAGAAATAGTTAATTAAATTTCAATTTGAATCTAACAAACATCAAACTAACAAATATTCACTTAAACAATAATACAAACATGAAATGAATATGAAAACAACTAATTAAACTTCTATTTTGAAATCTGAAAATTAATTTAACAAAACAACATGAACACACTAGAAAATTATTTCAATGATGAATCAACGAACAAGACAAGGATTAAATCATTTAACGATTTTGGATCCGGAAAATATCAAATAAAAATATGAACAAAAATAAAACTTAGAACAACTAACCGGAGATGAACAACGGCGAACTCGAACCATGTATGGACTGTTTTGACAAATATCAACCAAAGCTCGAACAAAAGCTTGAACTCGACTTTATTGAGTAACGTCGAAACAGTAGCAATAATTTACGCAAAACAGAAGCAACGTTTGGTTGTTTGTTCGGAGAAGATGAAGCAGCCACAGCATCATGGCCATGGCGGAAACGTGAGCAGCAACACAGCGAGGGAGACGACGTGAAGCAGCAGTAATCCGAAGCAGCGAGCAGCAGCACAGCGCGGACAACCATGGACGACGACATGGTCGACGTCGAAGCTCGTCCATGGCTGTGTTCGTTTGGTTGTTTGGTTGAGATAGAAGCAGCAGCGACGGGGCTTCAAACAACAGAAGGAACAAACAACGGGCTGGTCGATGCACAAGCAGAAGCAACTGGTGGCGACGACGGACTGTTTTGCCGGAGAAGATGAAGCTCGACCAAACGACGATGAACTAGAGCAACAATGGTGGACGAAGAAGATGAAGTGCTTGGGCAGCAGCTGTTTGGACGATGAGGGTGTGTCGAAGAAGAAGGTAAAGGGCAGCCATGGATGCTTGGTTGGAGCTTTGGAGGAAGAAGAAGAAGATAGGAGAGGGGGGCAGATGGTTTAGATTTTTAGGGTTTTTTTTTTGTTTTATTGTTTGTAAGATAATAGAGGTGTTGGATTATGGACTGGGTCGACCCAGTTCGAAATGGACTGGGTCGTAAGGAAGATTGGGCCATTTTTTGGGCCTGTGGCTTGAAATCGAAGAAGAGGCCCAATTCCGACTTTCTTTATATTTTCGCTCTCTTTTCTTCTTTTATTTCTTCTAAAACTAATCTATAAAAATACTTAAACTATTATTAAGAATTAAATTAAGTTATAAAAGCGCAAATTAACTCCCAATAATAATTAACGCACAATTAAGTAATAATAAAGCATAAAATTGTATATTTGGACATTAAATGCTAAAAATGCAAACGATGCCTATTTTTGTAATTTTTAATTTTTGTAAAACAAATTTAATTACTAACAATTTTAGAATTAAATCCTACATGCAAAATGTGACATATTTTTGTATTTTTTATTAATTTAGCAAATAAACACGCATAGACAAATACAAATAATTATTCAAAATATCACAAAATATCACAAAATTGCACACCAAAGAAAAATCATTTTATTTTTGGATTTTTTGGGAGTAATTCTCATATTGGGCAAAAATCACGTGCTTACAGACGCCTGATTACTGAATCTTCAACTGCTTTTCCTTGTTCTCCAGGTAGACGCCTGATTGCTGATACTTCAACTGTTGTTCCTTGTTCTCCAGGTGGACGCCTGATTGCTGATTCTTTAACTGCGTTTCCTTGTTCTCCAGGTGGATGCCTGACTGCTGATACTTCAACTGTTCTTCCTTGTTCTCCAGGTGGATGCCTGATTGATGATTCTTTAACTGCGTTTCCTTGTTCTCCAGGTGGATGCCTGACTGCTGAATCTTTAACCGATACTCCTTGTTCTCCAGGTGGATGCCTGATTGCTAGTACTTGGTCACGCTCTTATCTTTAACATCTACCTTCCTTTGGCTTGTTCTCCCTCGTTCCTCCAGGTGGGTACCGAGTGCTTCCTGAAACAAATGTCATCTTTGTCCCTGTTTCAAATCAAAGAAAAATTTTGTCAGTTTAAAACGTGGTGGTTAGTTGTGGCATTCTTGATGGGGATGGTTTTCTATTTGTCATGGTTTGCTTCGACCGACTGCCTTGAACTGGTCGAGAATTATTTTGACCTCCCGACTGATCCTTAACTGCAGGATCCCCAACTATTGTTTTTCACTTTTGACCCTTTTATTCGTAACCATACATCTCACATGACATTACTGAACCATTCCACCGATTTAACCTTTGCTTACACCCTATGTCCCACTTTTCATCATACTATCTCCAGCGTGTCCTAGCTGTATTTTGCTTTGTGCAATTTTGAATCTGGTAGTACACTTTGACATTCCTTCTTATTTGTTGAAACAAAGCTAAACTTGGGAGAGCTTTAGAGGAGTAAGAATTAACAGCAATGAAATGCAACGATTTTGAGAATTAAGAAGAAAGAAGAAAATCCAAATTTGGATGACTGTCGGAGATAGGAAAAGGAACTTATCTGAGTGGAGTCACTGGCACCAATGGTCATGGTATGCATTTTGGATTAATCAGCCCATTCTATTTAACCAATCTCTTTTTAAATTATTTTACTTTGTGCTCCAAGATCTCCACAACCCAATTTACTTTCCGCCAACTTACGGACCTTTTTTGACTTGTAGTGCCCTGAAGGGTTTTCACCAACAAACCTCTCTCATTTGTTCATTCCTCAATTCCTTGTTGCCTCATGGTGCCCGTGAAGGTTTTCACCAATAAAACTCTCTCATTTTTATTTTCTCTCAGCTTTCGTCGCCTCATGGTGCCCATGAGGGTTTTCATCAAGAAGACTCTCTCATTTTTTGATTTCTTTTGCTTAAATCAGAGTGTTGCCCATGATATGAATTCTCTTTACATTGCTTGACTTGGAATCTTTCGAAGACTGATCGGGAGGTCTTTCTTTGGACAAAAATGTGGGTTCTTGGATATGTTTGAAAAAAAAAAGGTTTAAAACGGGCTCAAAATAACTTCAAATGGGTCAAAATTACAACTTTTGGAATCACATTTCTTATTACAATCACAACTTCTGCCCCAATTTCTTGCTTGGGAGTTTTTTGATATTTTATTTTACTATGACCGAGCCGTGAGGCTGCCTACGTATCCTTAACAGGAATCAGGTCAAACGTAGTTCACACCTGAATTTCCTTGTTGTTATACTCTCTCTTTTCACTTCTTTTCTTTTCTCTTTTTCCTTTTCTTTCTTTTCTCTCTTTTTCGTTATTGATTCCAAAAGAGGGGTATGAAAGAAATAAATAAGGCTCAAAAGGGGGAATAAAGGGTAAAATGTTTAGATAGCAGAACAAATTGCCTTCGTCATTTCAATCTTCGAAATAATGCCAAATACAAACAATCAACAATTATACCAAAGAAATCATACATAATATCTCTTGACTGCATCAGAATTTATAGCCATGTCTATGCATTTTCCTTCGATATCTGTTAAACATAAAGCACCATTGGACAATACTCTGGTTACAATAAATGGCCCTTGCCAATTCGGGGCGAACTTGCCTTTTGCTTCAACCTGATGTGGAAGGATACGTTTTAGCACTTGTTGACCCACTTCAAACTTTCGGGGACGCACCCTTTTGTTGTATGCTCTTGCCATTCTCTTTTGATATAACTGGTCATAACATACTGCTGCCAATCTTTTTTCATCAATCAAGTTCAACTGCTCCAAATGGGGTTTTGACATACTGCGGACCGCATTGGAGGGTTCAGAGACCTGCAACTTCTAGTTCTGAATCTGCAACTTTTTCCTAAGTGTAAAAATATCCCGAAACTCACCCGAGCCCTCGGGGTTCCAAACCAAATGTCATACTAACTCAAACACATCATATGGACCTACTCGTGCGATCACATCATCAAAATAACATGCAAAGTCATGAATTAAACCTCAAAACTCAACATTTTCATCAAGAACTCTCAAAGTTCATAACTCTTCAACCGGAAGTCCAATTCACGTCAAATAAACTCCGTTTTCCACCAAATTTCCCAGTTATCTTCCAAATACTATAACAAATTTATACCAGGCTCCAGAACTAAAATACGGGCCCGATAACAATGGTTTCAAACATTAATTCTTTTCTTTATTCCTTAGATAATTCAGTAAAACAATTTCTTTCAAAAATTGATTTCTAAGGCTTGGGACCTCGGAATTCATTTCCGAGCATACGCCCAAGTTTCATATTTTACTGCGGACCTCCCGGGATCGTCGGAACACGGATCCGGGTCCGTTTGCTAAGAATGTTGACCAAAGTCAACTATAATCAAAGTTTTAACTCTAGAATTTCTATTTCTCATATTTTCACAAATTATCATATTTAAGCTTTCCGGCTACGCGTCCGGACTGCGTGCGCATATCGAGATGACTCTAAATGAGGTGTTCAAGGCCTCAGAATACGGAAATTTTGTTTTAAAATAAGTAATGACATTTTGGGTCATCACAACGGGCTCGTTGTTGTTGTTTGTTCCAATATTGAACGAGTTGTTGACATTATTGGGTGTCATAGCTGTTTTATGCTTACAACAGAAAAGTTTCAAAGTACGTTAGTAAAAGATGAACATATCAAAATAATATCACAATTGTTTAAGCCCCACGGTGGGCGCCAAACTGTTTACTTGTAAAATGGTACAGTTAAATTTGTAACGTGGTTTATAGACACATGGATTAAATTGACCCGATAAAATAAAATAACAAAGTGCAAATAGCGTAAATAATGATAATTGAAGAAGAAATAAGCATAAGCTTTAGAATGTTCTTACTGGGATCAATAATAATTGAAAAACCTCGAACACGCTTGTATAAAGCTTAAGAGAATGAGATAAAGAATATAAGTCTTTTGCTATTAGTATTTCTTGATCATGTCTTCTTCTCCCTTATAATATAATGGAAGTCTCTATTTATACTAGAGCTATGGGGTGCTTGATTACAAACCATGCCTTATTAATTACCAATATTAATGTTATACTAAAAGGCGATTAAAAGGTAATAAAGAATAGTAAAGGGTAGTAAAGGCTAATAAAGGTCGGAGAATCTTGGAGTCTTGTGTAACGTTTTTATAACAATCATATTTTGAATTGCTTCTTATCCGGTTACAGGTTCGTATCCGGTATTACCATGGTTGAGTCACTGCCGACTGGCTATCCTTGACACGTGTCGCTTTCCAAATTACCTAACTCTTGAGACCGGTTTTTACCGTATAAAGTTTTTGTTATGTGAACTTTTTGCTTACCACCAAAGGATGTGGTGCAGGGGATGGAACTGCCATTTTCTTAACCAGAGGTCTCGAGTTCGAGTCCTGTGTATGGAAAAATTCTTGGTAGGGAGAGCTTCTCCCGAATGGGCCCCTGCACGGTGCAAATTCGGATATATTCGGGCTCCAATGCGAGTACCGGACACTGGACAAAAAACAAAAAAAACTTTTTGCTTTACTAAAAAGAAGAAAACATAACTCATGGTTAGTTAGGGAATTAAATTCGACGCCAACGAGTTAGGTTTTCTGTTTTAGAAGATAAACATTGTACAGTCTGGTTTCAAACCAAAAATTCATATCTATATTTTGATACTCAGTCAAAATCCAAATCCACATACACTGACTTGAATTAAAAGTGTTCTTTTTGTTTTATAAGATATGAGGAGCCTATATAAAATTAAAATATGTTTCAAATTGAGCTGGTTGGTTTCAAAATAGAAAATCCAAGACGGTTATAAAATTCAGTCTAAATGTAAATCAACAATTTTTTAGAAAATAAAAAATGGTTTGATAATCAGCAAATCGAATAAAAGGATTTTGAAAAATCAAATTCAAATTAATTCATTTAAATCTAATTTCTAAACCAAAAATTCAAGCTTTATTATCATCAATAAGTGGCCAAAAATTACTCCAACACCTAATACAAAAATAGAAGCACAAAAAAAAAAAAAAAATTCTCTTCCATCTTACCCCACAAAAATGTAAAAATTCACTACCAATTAAAAGAAAAAAGAAACTTAGCTTCATACTATATCTTTCTTCCCTAATCCATCCCAACTAATTTTCCTTGGAAAAAGCCAAAATGTTCTGAAAGCATTAACAATTTAATGCATTTGTTTTAGCAAAAAAAAATAAAAATATTTAATATCATTTATTTTTTCCTTCTTCCATTATTCACTGACTAACTGCATCTAATAAGTACTGTATTTTTTTTTAAAGTAAAGGAAAAAACAACTCCCTCCTCCTTGAGGGAATTAGAGGGACCGCATACTCACAAATTATTTTATATGGGATGAGTCTATATAAAATTGACACGTTGCTGCATATGGACAGTAATACTATATTATATTAGTAAAAAGAAAAATTACCTTAGAAATTCGTGCCTATATGATTAATGAAGTAGGAAAGTTCTTGAGAGAAGAGGCTAAATTTGTATTAGTAAAAGATAACACGTCTTGATGACCACTAAGGAATGTGACGGGATGATGGAGTTATTTATCAGGTTTTAAGGAGGAGTATAAAAACTTTTATTCTCTCAATTGACTTGCATCCAAATTAGTTTAATCAGTAAAATTTAAATACAAAATAGTTAAATTAAAAGAACAAACTTTGTGCGAGCAAATTAATTCAAACACTATTACTGTGTCTGTGTGGAAAAAAAAAGTAAGGTCTGCAAGTCTGTTAGGGGGTGATGGTTCATGATATCTGAAAACAAGATGCTATTAAAAGCTTAGGTAATACAAATCCAGTGGCAAAACCCGTCCATGGTTTTATTTGCTTCGTGTATCGGGAAGATTTGCAAATGTGCCCTTGACTTTTTGTATCTTACTTTTAAAACTTCCTTTTCAAGAAATTGTACAATCCAATACTTAACTAGTTAGCACAAACTAAAAGCAACATAATACATAGTAGTAATTGACAGTCTAATGCACGTTTTATGATAAATCATGGACAAATCACACATGAAAATAATTATTACAAGGTCCAAAAGGTAAAATGAACAAACCTAAAGGACTTTGATGCAAAAATATTGTAAAAGTAATTAGTATAAAACGGGAAGAGAGTGAAAAATGCATCAAATTGTACCTGGGAAAGAAGCTAAAATTGGCTTTTAAATTCGTCACTTCACGAATTGAATATACATATACTTCTTTAAGAATCTTACTTTACTTGGAAAAGATAGCAATTTTATTGAAGCCATTCTCTTTCTCATCCATTTGAGCTTCTGGGTATGCTTCAAATCCATCTTTTGTCTCATTTCTTGTGTAAAAACTTGATCTTTTTGTCTAAAAGATTATGGGTTTGTTAAAATGAAGATATAGTTTGATTCAGAAACCTGCATTTCTTGTGATTTTCTAGCTGTTATGTGTTCTTGAACTTGAAAATTTTCTTCTTGGAAATGTTAGGCGTCTTTATGAGGTAGATTGGTTGAACATTAAAAGTTTCTTGCTTTTACTTTTTCTTAATGTTATCACATTTTGAATGAACCCACCTTACAGAAAAGAAGAGAAAATGAAGATCATCTTATTATTATTTTTTTGTTAAGTGGACTTGTGATGTTTCAGAAATTTGAATTGAACCGGTGTGGATTAGGATTTAGTCCTAATGATGAGGTGTTCATGCTATTGCGTGTGGTTTATGAATAGTCATTATTCTACTGGTTGATGAGTTTGTTTTTGACACGAAAGGTTTACTTGTCTTTTGTGCTGAATTGATGTAGCATTCAGCTGATCCCTAGTAGTTTGGGATTGAGGAATTGGCGAATAATATTAATGCAGTTCATTAGTCCTCTTAAATTGTATAGGTAAAACTAACCTATGGTATGGATATGTTTGGCCTTGTTTTCACTGAGCTGCAGGTTTATAAACCTGAAACTTTTAAAGGTTTATATATGATAAAGGTGCAAACTTTTTTGTGGGTTTATCTGTGTTTGAGTAGGTTTTGATGAAGAGTAGATGTTTATTGTCAGTCTGGCACATCAATAGAGATGTTTTGTATTTTTATATCTTCTACTATAACTGTCAGAGCTGATATGCTTGTTATTTTATATAAATATGTCTGAAATAATTGTCCGCATGATTAGTTGTGGAAGGCAGCAGATCAGATTTTGCCCCTTGGTATTTAAGAAAAACCAAGAAGTGGTAGAACAGAGGTTAATCGTTTATGGTATTTATAATCTGAAGGAACATATTTAAGGATTAATTCTTCCTAGGTTGTTAAGCATTTTTGCAACTTCTTCTAAGTTGACTGCTGGATTTTCAGGTCAGACTATTGTTTAATCATAAGCTTATTTTCTGGCATTTAGTTCTTGAGGAATGTGCAATCTTATATGAAAACTAGGGTTATACTGAAGTTAGCAGGTTCTTGGATTCTATGCATAAGGTTAACTTTTGGATCTTGGATCAACCTACAATTGATTTATTGCTTCCTTCTGCTCATAGTATCATAGCATGTCCGGGTGAACTCATGCATTAGAGATAAGGTTGCATCCGTCCTTTATTATTTCGTTTTTCCTGCCCTTTTAGGAGATATTCTTGTTTACTTGTAGGTGTATATAAGGAAGTGTTCAGTCCTATGTTCTGGGATTTAGGTATGTATATATTTGGTAAGGTGTCAGTATGTGTATCCCTTTAGCAGGCCAACTTAGCAAGTTTTACTGTATTTAGAAGTATATCAATTGTTCAATCTAGGTATGCCAAGGGAATTAAAAAGTCCATGTAACATAGCTTAAAAAGTTGTTTAAAGTTTAGCATGGAGACAATGCCTATTATATGGTAGATTTCTCCGCCATCTTATTTAATGTCTTGACAGATTGTCACTGCCTCCCTTGGTTCTCTTAAAGATGACTGTTATGATAAGGTTACAAGTAACATCCATTATACATGCAGAATTAAGATGATAACTTAAGCACCAAACACAAGATGCAGGATTGCTGTGTCGTCCATTATCATTCTAAACACTTATAGGATGTCTCCCTCCATGTATTTGTTAAGTTTACTTCGCTGAGCTGTAGGCACCAGCTCCTAAAAGGCTTCCTCATATCAATTTGTGTGGAATAGTGTCCTCTCCTAGCTTACACAAGTTATATCATTTCCTTGAAGTTGTAGAGTTTGCGTAGCATTAACCTCTTAGAGTAGCAAGATCAGCTATGTCGTTCTCCTGATCCAGTTAGAAGACTCCTTTTCTTGTATGTGTTGAAGAGTTTCAGAAGAGCTCTTCTCACTCACTACAATATGGACTTAATAATATGCTTTGAGAATATTGGAATTATATCCCTTCCGGTCATGAGAACAGCTTCATAGCAGAACTCTACTTGCTGATGAAATTCATTGGAAAAACAACTGGCACCTATTTGATGTATATTTGGGTTAATTGAACCCTCTTCTGTGGATTCCTCTAGTTCTGGTTTTACTATTGTGTTTGAGGACTACCTGAAGTCAATTTGTGTCCTAATAAGATTACTTTCGGAAATGGATGCGTTATTAGTAGGAGTTGGCATATATTTGGGAATTGCATAATCAAAAAGTGTCAATGGCTGGTATTCTTTATGTGATAAATGCTTGTCACTGAATTAATGACTCTATGACATAATTGCTGAAAATTTCAATGCAGGACTGTGAATACCTCTTTAAGCTTATATCTTTTGGTTCATGAAGCTTTTGAAGTACAAGATACAGTAATCACAGGGTTAGAGTTTGCTGTCCAATCGTTTACAATGTCTATGTTAACAAAGTTACGCTGCATCACGCTTGATGTTACCGGTACACTCATTGCTTACAAAGGAGAGCTGGGTGACTATTATTGCATGGCAGCCAAAGCTGCTGGGAAGCAATGTCCTGACTATAAGCGGGTTCATGAAGGTTTTAAGCTCGCATATACAGAAATGGCACAGAAGCACCCATGTTTTGGATTTGCTGAAAAGATTCCTAACATTGTGTGGTGGAAAACTTGTGTCAGGGATTCCTTTGTTAGGGTATTGTACATGACATTATCAAGCTTTTCAGTATATTCTATAACCTTATTTCCGAAACTACATATTCATTTGGAAAATGCAGTAGCAGAATTACTAAGTGACTAACCTTCGACGATTCCAAAATTGTGGTTTCATATCTAAACGTTAGTAGTTGTTTCATTTAGTACTGACATTAACCATCTCTTTTTGACAGGCAGGATATGAATATGATGAGGAGACATTTGAGAAGATATTTAGACGCATATATGCTACTTTTGGTTCTTCTGCGCCTTATAGCATATTTCCTGATTCTAAACCGTTTCTCAGATGGCTTCGCGAGAGGGGCATTACGGTTGGGCTGGTCAGCAATGCCGAGTATCGGTATCAGGACGTAATTCTTCCTGCTTTAGGTTTGCATCAGGTAGATAAACAATAGCACTGATTTCATTTAGCTACATTGAATCTTCTTCTAACCATTTTCGGCTGAGCTGTTAATCTTTTTGCACATTCACTGACAGTCACAAAGTAGATGTGACCCCTCTTTTGTGTGTGAAACTAAAATCAGGGATCTGAGTGGGACTTTGGCGTATTCTCGGGTCTTGAAGGTGTTGAAAAACCAGATCCAAGATTATTTGAGATTGCCTTGAAGAGAGCAGGAAATGTAGCACCGGAAGAAGTACTTCATATTGGAGATAGCATGAGGAAAGACTACTTGCCCGCACGAAGTGTTGGGATGCATGCTTTATTGTTGGACAGATTCAAAACAGCTGATGCTGTCAATTGGAGAAAATCTGGTGCCACTGTGCTGCCTGACTTGACCGCTACCAAAGACTGGCTTACTTCTGAGGAATTGAAATGCAGTGACATGTGAACTTTGTTTGATTACTTTCTTGCCTTTAAAGGTGATTTGTATTACAAGAATGGGAAAATGAGTTGAGTTCTATGAATATTTGGTTCAGTTTGTCGCATGCTGTCTTATATCATCTTGTCTTCTTTTCTTTTCTTGTGGCAAGTATTCCTACTCCTATGAATGGGAAAATGAGTTATGAGTTCTGTGAGTGTCCAGCAATCTCCTGTGGACCTGGTGCACAAATTTTCGGCAGTTTCTGATTATCCAATTTTATAATTGAAGACGAGCATTTGTGAATGTGACTATTTCAATTTGTAAATTTGAGTAAAGTGATACTACAAGTCAATTGTCTCCCTGTAATTGAATCAACTCCTGGCCGGTTTCATGTGTCTCATCCCCTACTCTTAAGTCTTGCTCCTTATATTGTCAGAATGTTCATACGTACTAGTAACGTAAAACAGTCACCTCATTTCTGTAAACAATGTTCACTGTTTATACTTTGCTTCTCTACGTTAGAATACATACTGAATTTGTGTTTTGGAGTGTAGTTTTCTTTCTGTTTATTGGTTTGCTTTAAACATTAAAAAGGTCTGTTTCATGTAATCATGAATTTAAGAAACTTCTCTTTAAGTTAGCAATGCCCTTTCATTTTAGGTAAATAACAAGAGCATTTAAGAAAATGGACAAAGGTGAATACAATAAAAACTTGGGAAACATGTAATGGCTTTCTTAAGGTGTATTGTATCAACTGTCAGCAAACTGCTCCAGGAAAATTCAAACCAGCTTATAAACCAAGACTTACCGATTAAGATTGACCATACAGAGGGCACCTATCACCCAATACCTGTTTCATTGTCAACATATTCAAATCTGAATCCAAAAACTGTGAGTATTGTGCCAAACAAGCACATTTTGAAATTTAAAGTACATTGATTCAATGAGGATTAAAAGTTCAACACTTTCTCAGCCCCTCTTAGATCGGAGTGCTTACAGATGTCATACCAAGAACAGAGGCCAAAATCTTTCTACCACCTTGCAAACTTCCTCCAGCCTCAACTAGTTATTATACTGGGACATCAGACTTCAAACAAAGGTAGTTGTCATTCAGCTATTGATATCCACAGAGCCATATAATACAAGAGCAGATTATAAGGAGCTAACAAAAACATCTCAAAACTTAAGACTGAAAATAGCCTGGTAGATTGCAGTAATCAAGTCTGAACAAATAAAAGACAAAGATTAAACTACTAAACTAATAAGCACGTCTATGATCAGGAACTCAGCTGCAACAAACTCCTGCCCAAACAAGTGAATAAACGGCAAAAATTTTGAACAACTACATGACATGCAATATGACATACATATGAGCATTGATTGGGTCAAGGGAGCCAAGACCTTCTCCTCTACTCATCTTGTGCATCTTTATTCTTCTTTTTCTTCTTCTCCTTCTTCTTGCTTTTACTTCCTTCATCGCCATCACTCCCAACAGCTACATCACCATTCTCTGCATCTTTATCTTTCTTCTTCTTTTTCTTCTTTTTCTCAGACTTCTCCTCATCTGAAGATGCAGCACCATCTTTCTCTTTATCCTTCTTTTTCTTTTCCTTTTTTGCCGTCTCTACATCAGGGGTTGCAGCTTCATCAGCTTCTTTCTTCTTTTTCTTCTTTTCTTTCTTTGTGACTTGAACCTCCACAGCTTCATCTCCAGCTTTCTTCTCCTCGACTATCTCTACCTTTGGTTTCTTTAAAGCACTGGGTGCAGGGGATGCATCTAAGTCATCTAATTTTCTCTTGTTACCCTCCTCCTCCTCATCTTCCTTATGTTTCTTCTTCTTTTTCTTCTCAACATCACCAACTGCACCATCAGCAGGCACCACATCAGGATCAGTTTTCACATTAGCAGCAGCGAGACCAGCAACCATAGCGTCCCCTCCTGTAGGCAAAACAACATTCCTCAACCACTCAGCTGGAGTTTTCTCATTTGGCTTTCCATGTTTATCCAACTTCCCCTCAGCAACCAACTTTTTCTTCATCGAAGCCCTCGGCCCCAAGCCCCATTTCCTAGGATAAGTATCCCTATCCATCACCACTCTCTTAATCTTAGCAACAACACCATGATCACAAGTGGCCATAACAGCAGTGGTCATTTCCGCAATCCCCAATGCTATGGCCTCCCCTTTAGTAGTCATCAGCACAACCTCCTCACCAACCTCAATATCATTCTCAAACCTCAAAAGCCCGGGAATCATCAACTTTGCACCGTAACAAATAGCATTCACTGCCGAATCCTTAACCACCAACCTCTTATAACTAGTCAAAACCACCTCCAATGGCATAATTACCCTCCTCAAGTAAGTCTCATCCCTATAGTTATCATACATCCATTGTGCATCCATCACATCGTGCATCGTCACCATATTATTCTTCTCACCCAAAATCCCAGACCTCACTCTCCTCAACTCCTGCATATGTCCACCCACGCCCAGCAACAATCCAAGATGCACACAAAGCGTCCGAACATACGTACCAGCCTCACACGATATCCAAAACACAACCAAATGCCTATCAGCATCATACTCAAGCAACTTACTTTCATAAATAGTTCTAATCCTAAGTTGTCTTTTCACAGCAGAAATCAAAGGTGGTCTTTGAAACACAGCCCCAGTTAAAGCCTCAAGTGCTCTAGCTACCTTAGCAACATCAGGGACATCAGCATGTAATCTAGCAACACAAACATATTCTTTACCAGCACCCTGTTGGGATTTAACCAAACGGGTCGCTCTATCAATGCAAACGATCAAATTACCAGTAACTTTAGGATCAAGAGTACCACTGTGACCCGTTTTCTCGACCCGGAGGATTCTTTTAATCCAAGCTACAACTTCATGTGAAGATGGGTTAGCAGGTTTATCAAGATTAAGGATACCGTACCTTATGTACTCAGCAAGTGGACGCTTCAGTGGTGAAAACCCAGATGGGAGAGGAGTGTAGTGACCAGTTCGTACATTGAGACGGTCGTAGTTTTTCAGGAGAATGGGCCACTGTGAAGTGTCGATAGTGGGGGTGTAGCTTTGTGGTTTGATGAGAAAATCAACATCAAGATCGGATTTTTTGTCAAGTGTTTGGGTTTCGTCGTCATTTTTGAGAGATTTGGTTTTCTTTTTCTTCTTCTCTGAACGAGAGAGCTCGACGTCAGTCATGGCGGCTGAGGGGAGGGTTCAGGTAGGGTTTAAGGTTGTGTATTGTCTAGGGTTTTTACAGAGTGAGAAATGAGAGTGTTATATAAGGGATAGGCTGGAGACTGAAGCTAGAAGAATATGGAGCCAGGGTTTAGGGTTTTTGTGTAAAGATTTTGGTGGTGAAAGGTGTGGAGGAATTAATAGGCCTATTTGGATTTTAACTAATGGGCCGTTTGCAAATTTTGGGCTGAAATACAATTCTTGTTTCATCTACCAAGGCCCAAAGAAATTTGCCTTTTTTTAAGTTGAAGAATTAACCCAAATAGCTGACTATCCAACTTCTTAAACTAAAAATAGCCGGTGGGGTATAATATATGTATTATATGTGTATAGTTGTGTATAATTAATGCATAATCTATGTATATGGCTAGAAAAAGTAAACAATAAATATGGTTGGCTATTTGTGTAAAAATCCCTTTATTTGTGTATATTGGTAGCTTACAAGAATATCTACAGACTACAAATGTGTAGGAATGTGGATCGTATCAAATGTTTGATATTTTCATGATTATCTCTATTTCATGTAATAAGAGGAACTCTGCTTAATAGATAAAAGATTTCGTGTTTGTATAGAGAGGTTTTTTCTATTGAATTGCTCTAAGAATAAAATTATCTTCATTCTCCCACGGATTTTTATTTCGTATTTAACATTTGCAGTGGGATGTTGGTAATGAGGAAATGGAGGAGGAGAAACGTTTAATGTAAAGCATGGTTTGCATCTCTAAGATGTAAGGTAGTAGTAACTCTACCAGTGTGCTATCACGTACTTCTCTTTATGCACTTGATTACTGAAAGAATTTGTTTACATAATGTTTACATGATACTACATTAGTTTACTATAGTTAGAGATAAAGTTAATTTGTTTTCTTTTATCAACTATAGTTAATTGGTAACACTAGCAAAGACATGTCTTATATTTTACTAGTCTCATGATACGCACGTTGCGCGTGTACACTATCTCAATGAAAAAAGAATACTAAAATATTATGTTTGATTTATCAAATAAAAGTATATATTTCTGAAAATGATAAATGTTGAATGTTGATCATGTGTACCTAACTCAGTAAAAGAAAAAATTACCACATAAATTTTTTCAATCATCTGTTAATATATTAAATCATAAATTTATTTTAGTTTTATAATTTTATCACTCCAAATTCAAAAATTATTATTCGTCCATCCAAGTTTCAATATTCACACATAAAAGTTAAAAGATTTATGATTTTAGTTTTTAAAATTATAATTTAAGAACTCCACCAAAAAACTAATTAGGTTGATGAATGATATTAAGTAATAGTTTCTTATTTATTATCTTTTGAATTTTGTAAAAATAAATTTATTTTTATTTATAATTTTGTCACACTTAAAATGTATTAACGAAGGATAAAAAAGAGAAATGATATTTTGCACGTGTATATTACGTCTTGTAGTATATATATATTTTTAAAAACTACATAATTATTATTAAAGCATGTTTATGAAGTATATATAAATATTGAAGGCTAAAAATGTTATTAATCTATATTGCTGTAAATAAATAAAACAGTAATCTTTCTGAAAACAGAAACAAAAAGTTAGTAAAAAATCTGAAAACGTTATATTTGAACTTCAAAATAAATTTTGAAACGTTATAGGAAAATCGAGCCCACTGAATACATAGTATGTCCTTAAGGAAATTATTCCCCTCAAGTACCCGAGGTTCTAGAATATATCCTCCCAGGATAGAATGATTTAACTCACTAGAGTGTTGGTACCAAAAACGCCGATGAACAACGAACCACTCGAAGGCTGCAAAACACACTGGAATTTTTGTGTAGAAGAAGAAGATTATCAGAAAATTTCGTAAGTAAATATTCTGGGAATATAAGGTATATTTAAACACTGTCTTATTACTCTAATTCTGTTTTAAATTGTTTACTTCCGCAAATTGGTTTATTTTACGCAATTTAGGCTTACCTAGTCGTAGGGACTAGGTGCCGTCACAATAGTTCACGAAGGGCGAACCGGGATCGTGACAAAGAAGAAGATTATCAGAAAATTTTGTAAGTAAATATTCTAGGATTATAAGGTATATTTATAGCCAATTTGGTACTGTTTCTGAAAAGGTTTGCAACCTTTCAGAACAACCATAGCTGTTGGAACAGGTTTAACACTATTTCAGAACAACTATAGCTGTTGGAAATTCTGCGGGAAAATTAAAATAGATTTAAAATAATCCGGGAAAGAAAACGGGTCAAACCGGATCGGGTCGCGGGTCATGGGTTATTCCGGATTGAATTTTTGTTAATTAATTTAATTAATTAATTAATTATTTGAAAAGAATTTTGTCCAAAAAGATTAATCAATCAATCGATCTTTGACCAAATCCAAATCCAAATCCAAATTCGAATCCGAATCTGAATCTGAATCCAAAGCCAAAGCCGAAGCCGATCGAGCGAGCGACGACGACGACGACGCGAGGCTTGACTTCTTATTAGCTCTTTAAGAGCTAAAAGATAAGCTTCTCTATATATACACAGATTTTATTTCCTTCTACCAATGAGGGACAAAGTACATTAGTGAAATGAACTCATTCAAAATTTTACTTCCCTCCATTTCTTTTCCCGCCATTTTCCATTCAAATCTCTTTTGTTATTAATAAATAATAACAAATCCAACAATCCCCCACATGAATGGGAAATGGCTATAAACCTAAAGGAATACACGGACGTGTGTGTGTTTTACATGCAAGAATTAATTGCATCTGGATAAGTAGGTTTGCCTTTGAACTTTCCGTAGTGAACTTATATCGGATATACTCGGTCAATTGGTAGATTTGATATCTTTGAACCGTCGAGCTTTGTTGTATACCTAGACAACATAAGTCATACAATCAATCCTTAACCATTTATGGTTCTCACGGTTATGTTCGTTTCAGCCATGAACACCACCCGATTTCATGATTGCTTAGAGAATGGGCCTTAAACTTTCATTCTCCTTGAAGCGACTTACACTTCACACTCACATAGGTGATTCCTAAACGTGTAATCCTAAAGACACACTATCTGGTCATATCTTGCCAGACTTAGCAAATCATTAAAAAGCTTTAAGCTTTATTGACTCATCAAAAAGCCTTAATGCTTTACCTCATTTTTTGAACATTGTCTTCATCACGAGAATGAGTTGAGTTATTTGACAATGTTGAACCGTCATAACTTTGTTTGATCTCTTTGAACCTAGATCTTGGGATCTCCAGTCTACTAGGTAGAGTTACCACCATGATGACTTGTCCTAGGCCTTTAACCCCATTTCCTTTGATGATCTTTCAACTGCCTCTCTAGATAAGCCTTTTGTAAGTGGATCCAACACGTTATCTCTTGACTTTATGTAGTCAATTGTGATAACACCACTAGAGAATAGTTGTCTAACGGTATTGTGTCTCCGTCGAATATGACAAGATTTTCCGTTATACATAACACTCCCTGCCCTACCTATTGCCGTTTGACTATCACAATGTATACAAATATGTGCCAAAGGTTTGGGCCAAAATGGAATATCTTCCAAGAAATTTCGGAGCCATTCAGCTTCTTCACCGGCCTTATCTAAAGCTATGAATTCAGATTCCATTGTAGAACGAGCGATGCACGTTTGTTTAGATGATTTCCAAGACACTGCTCCACCCCCAATTGTGAAAACATATCCACTCGTGGATTTAACTTCAGATGATCCGGTGATCCAATTTGCATCACTATATCCCTCGTTCACGGAAGGATATTTGTTATAATGCAAAGCATAATTTTGGGTATGTTTTAGATATCCCAAAACTCGTTTCATTGCCATCCAATGTATTTGATTGGGATTACTTGTAAATTGATTCAGTTTGCTAGGAGCACATGCTATATCTGGTCGCGTACAATTCATGATATACATCAAACTTCCCAATATTCTTGCATAATCTAGTTGTGAGTCACTTTCACCTTCATTTTTTTGAAGTGCATAACTCACGTCAATTGGAGTCTTGGCAATTTTGAAATCCAAATACTTGAACTTGTCAAGTACCTTTTCAATGTAGTGAGACTGTGATAATTCTAGACCTTGTGGAGTCTTGTGAATTCTGATTTTTAAGATCACATCAGCAACTCCTAAGTCTTTCATGTCGAATTTGCTAGCCAACATGCGTTTTGTAGCATTGATATCTGTCATACTTTTGCTCATTATAAACATGTCATCAACATATAAACAAACAATGACTTCATGACCTGGAGTATTTTTAATGCAAACACATTTGTCATACTCATTGATTTTAAATCCATTTGCCAACATTGTTTGGTCAAATTTTGCATGCCATTGTTTGAGTGCTTATTTAAATCCATAAAGCAACTTAACAAGTTTGCACACTTTCTTTTCTTTACCAGGAACCACAAAACCCTTAGGTTGTTTCATGTAAATCTCTTCCTATAATTCTCCATTTAAGAAAGATGGTTAACATCCATTTGATGGATTTCAAGACCATACACGGCCGCTAGTGCCACTAACACCCTAATAGATGTTATCCTTGTTACTGGCGAGTAAGTGTCAAAGTAATCAATGACTTCTTTTTGTCTATAACCTTTGACAACAAGTCTTGCCTTGTATTTGTCAATAGTGCCATCAACTTTAATTTTTTGTTTAAAGATCCATTTCCAACCTAAATGCTTATTTCCTGGAGGAAGATCAACCAATTCCCATGTATGGTTATACAAAATTGATTGAATCTCACTATTGACTGCCTCTTTCCAAAATGCTGAATCAGAAGACGACATAGCTGCTTTAAAAGTTTGAGACTCATTTTCAAGCAAGGATGTCACAAAATCTGGTCCAAAGAAAGTAGATGTTCTTTGATGTTTGCTATGCCTTGGTTCTTCTATACTTGGAGTATTTTCCTTTGGTTCTTCCCGAGGTCATTTAGGTCTTTTACTTAAAGACTCGCATTCAGTTTTATACGGATAGATGCTTTCAAAGAATTCAACATTATCTGATTCTATTACCGTATTAACATGAATCTCGGGATTATCAGATTTATGAACCAAAAACTGAAATGCTTTACTATTTGTAGCATATCCAATGAAAATGCAATCTACTATTTTTGGTCCAATTTTAACCCTTTTAGGTAAAGGAACCTGTACCTTTGCTAGACACCCCCACACTTTGAAATATTTCAAGTTGGGTTTTCTTTCTTTCCATTTTTCCTATGGATTAGATTGCATTTTGCTGTGGGGTACTCTGTTGAGTATTCAGTTAGCTGTAAGGATAGCTTCCCCTACAAACTCTGCGGTAATCCAGAACTTATTAATAAAGAATTCATCATTTCTTTTAATGTCCGATTTTTCCTTTCCGCAATTCCGTTGGATTGAGGTGTGTAAGGTGCAGTAGTTTGATGGATAATTCCATATTCCGAATATATTTCTGCAAACGGAGATTCATATTCTCCACCTCTATCACTTCTAATCATTTTGATCTTTTTATTCAATTGATTTTCTACCTCATTCTTGTATTGCTTAAATGCTTCAATTGCTTCATCCTTACTATTAAGCAAATAAACATAACAATATCTAGTGCAATCGTCAATAAAAGTAATAAAATAATTTTTTCCACCTCGAAATGGTATTGACTTCATATCGCAAATGTCAGTATGAATTAAGTCTAAAGGATTTGAATTCCTTTCAACAAACTTATAAAGATGTTTTACAAACTTAGATTCAACACATATTTGACATTTCGATTTATTACACTCAAATTTAGGCAATACTTCTAAATTAACTAACTTCCGCAAGGTTTTATAATTGGCATGTCCTAAACGAATATGCCATAAATCATTTGACTCCAAGGTAGGCTCTCAAAAGGCTAACCTTACATTGAGTTTGAAAAGGCCCTCCGTGAGGTAGCCTTTTCCAACATACATTTCGTTCTTGCTTACAACAACTTTATCAGAAACAAATACACATTTGAATCTATTCTTTACAAGTAAAGAAGTAGAAACTAAATTCTTCCTAATAGTAGTAAAATAAAGAACGTTGTTGAGCGTTAACACCTTATCGGAAGTTATCTTCAGGAATATCTTCCCATAACCTTCAATCTTGGCTGTTGCATTATTTCCCATGGAAATTTCTTCTCCGGGACCAGCAGTAGAGTAAGTTGCAAATGCTTCTTTGATAGCACAAACATGTCGAGTGGCTCCAGAGTCAATCCACCACTCCTTCGGATTTCCAACTAGGTTGCTTTCCGAAAGCATTGCACAAAGATCATCGATGTCATCATTCTTCTCCACTATGTTGGTTTGTCCCTTCTTATTATCCTTTTTCGGGAGACGACAATCAGGGATTTTGTGACCAACTTTTCCATAATTGTAGCAGCTACCCTTGAATTTCTTTTTGTTCTGCTCCTTAGTTTGTCCAGAAGACCTCTTCCTCTTCTTACTTTTTGGAGTAGTCTCCTCAACGATATTAGCTCCCATGATCGTTGAATTTCCACGAGAGTTATTTTTGTTGTCTTCCTCAATCTTTAGACGTACCACAAGATCTTCCAACTTCATTTCTTTGCGCTTGTGCTTTAGATAGTTCTTGAAATCTCTCCATGAAGGAGGCAATTTTTCATTCATAGCAGCTGTCGCGCCCCCTTTTTCCCTCTTTGCATCGGAAAATCGGGTTTATGACATTTTTGGGTGTTGGACAACTCATTCCTTTTGGGAGTTGGGTTTTGC
Organism: Nicotiana sylvestris; assembly: GCF_000393655.2. Taxonomy (NCBI): domain Eukaryota; kingdom Viridiplantae; phylum Streptophyta; class Magnoliopsida; order Solanales; family Solanaceae; genus Nicotiana; species Nicotiana sylvestris. The sequence continues at coordinate 118,467,122 of NC_091058.1, read as the reverse complement.
ATTTGAAGAGTCGCCACCTAATGAGTCAAGGTGCATTAGGACACCTATAAAGTTCATTTCTAAGTTTGTTTGAAAACTAGAGTAGGGTAAGGGCTTGAAATTATCCTAAGGGGAAGGTGTTAGGCACCCCTCAGGATATTCTAGTGTGGTTTCCGGCCAGACAGTTTTGTGAATTTGTACAATTAACAAATAGACAAGTATAGGCTCAAGTAGTAAGGGATTTAGGTTTAAACATATAAGGGTTTGAATACAATCAAAAGGCGAATTTTGAAAGGGAGCTACATTTTTTACAAATACTTGAAAATATAAAAGGAGAGGAGTCCTAAGTTTATTTATAATATGGATCACATCAATATGATACCTAGTATGACACTCCTAAGAAGAGGGTATACACGTGGTATTAGCGCACCGGTCATCATATCCATATCTACCCTTCCCACCTTGTTAAGGTATTAAAGTGCGGATTGGTCTCGACCTCTATTGCATGCTATTACCCGTCCCATTCCTATCAGTTCTGGAGGAATTTAGGACTACTATTCCTATAAAATGGGAGGATTTTAAGCTGACTCTTAGGTTTTTAAAGGATAAAAAAACTAAGGCGACATTCAAAATACGTAGGACTGCATATTAGGGGAAACATGTAAGCAACTAAGAGGCTCATATATACCTCCTCAAGTAAAGCACATAAATAGCATGGCTCAAACACATTTAGGGTCTGAATTTAACGTACTAAGGCAAGGGGAATTTTAATTATTGAAGCAGACTAGTTTATTACATAACTCAGATAAGAAGTCCGAATCAGGCCTGCCTGCTGGTTGTAGCAGTTACTAATTAACAAAGGCAGATTCAGTTTTTATTGTTGTCGCCTAAGGCTTGCCTCAGTGTGTTGGTGATATCCTATAAGCATGATGTCTATTACTGATTCAGAATGTAGCAAAGTGGTGACAGTTTTAAAATGAGCGATTTGAGATACTATAGGCATGCTTTCTAAATAATATTAATAAAAGGAGAGCAGGTTGTTTAAAACTAGTTCAAAACAGTACGAGTTAAGCTAATTTTAAACTAGACTGGTTTCAGATCCTATAGGCATGATATCTATTATTGCTAATTTTTTTAATTCCTATAGACATGATATCTAGTTGAACGTGAAACGAAGCAGGCAGGATTTACTTGAAATTCCTATAGGCATGGTGTCTAAGAGAAATACTGATTTTTAACCTTATGAACATGATGTCTGATTATAGCCGTTTAGATCCTAGAGGCATAGTGTCTAAGTGTGGTAATAAAACATGCAGAATTAAAAACAAGTCCTATAGGCATGTTATCTAAATGTAGAATTAAACATGCAGAATTTAAAGAAAAAGATCCTATAGGCATGTTCCCTACTCTTCTAATGGCTAAATATGCATAATTACCCAGCCCTTTTTTCACTAACCAACCCCCAATATTTGTTACACATTATTACAGACCAAATACTGAATTACATCAGAACAGTGTAAAACAAAAAGTTACAACCATAGGAAGCCTGATTCTTGACTTCCTCTTTGAGTTATGGAATAAACCACCTCAAGCATCACTTGTTTCAGAGCCTTTCTCAGATCTGGGTGTGTCAAAGTTCTCTAAGGGCCTCAAAGGACCCTGGGTAGTGCTTACCCCCAGGTTTGCATAACCAGATAAAGGTGAGTGCAGTGTGGAAAGGCCATCCCTTATGTGTCCAAGTTTAGAGAGAGCTCATGGGTCCCAAGGCAAGGCTCACACAAGAGGGGCAGAACCTAAGTTATAAGAGTATAGTGAAAGTGCAGAAATAGAGATTTTATTTAAAACTGGGTTGAGAATAGTAAGGGGTGGGGGTAATTTGAAAACAGTAGCAGTAAAACTTAAACTACACAGGATCAATAGTTGCAAAAAGGGGCCAGGGGTTTGGGAATACATTGCATGAAGCATATGACCCTAGGAGGGGGTCAGGTTTGGACATGCACATCAATAGATGATGGTGGCATGCCCACAAACCAGCCAGAGAACACAAACACATAAGGGGATATTGGGTTTGGGATTCATGAGTCAACAAATCACATAATCAAGTGACTGACAGAGTATATACATAAGGGAACGCATTAATTTACAACATGCTTAGTAATGAAACTCGATTGCATAAACATAAGCAGAAACGGGCAAGAGTGAAGGAAATAGTAAAAAAATATGTTGTTGTTTATGCTTGAAGATTAACTAGGACATACCAGTAAGAAGCAAAGTGCAGAAAGGAAAAGTAAGCAAAATTTCCACAGCCTAGCCTTGGCTTTCAGCCGGCTAGACAAGGCAGTAACACAGGCAGTAACAGAGAGAGAGAGTTTTTGAGTGAAGTGTGTGTTCTGAACTCAGATGGTTCGTTCCTGTTTTTGAAAGAAGAGGGGTGCAGGGTATTTATAGTTTTTTGAAAATGAGTGAAGGAGAAATAATAAGATACAAACATGGAAACAATCACAAGTCAGAATCAATTACACAAGTGATTCCCTTTAATTAAGGAATCACTGTTTAACGGGTAGTAACAGATTCAAATAAGGAAAGAAAATCAATTTGGAAGCAAACTGATTATTGCAATATAAGAGGTAGTAAAAGCATGCAGTGAACAATCGAGTCTGAGTATAAAAAATATATGCTTATTTTGGAAAAGAAATTAGCAAGGTAAAACATTACAGTAAAGGGAAAAGAATCAATCAATTTTAAACAAGCGAGTGAAATTAGGGCTCATACAAGAAAAGCTCTTGAAATCAGTCGCAAAATCAAGATCAATCAAGGAAGAAACTTCAGCATATAAATAGAGTGAACAAAAACATCAGACATGCGAGGCCAAGCACATTGGCAAAAGAAACAACATACAATAGTAGCAGAAATAAGCATAGGATTCAGTAGTGAACAAAGTTAGATAGTCAGGGCTCACACGTATAGCCAAAGTGAAGAAGAGAGTCAAACAAGCAGAGGTCTCACAGTAACAGGTGAGGAATCCATAGTCAAGTTGAAAGATAGTAAAAGTCAGATAAGTCACATAAAGAAAATAGAGTCTTGAAACAAGAAACTTTCAATCGAATAAAGTGCATACTCAAACAAACAGTTTCAGACCAAGAACACCTAGGGTTTTTCAATAATAATCGAGTTTAAAAGATGATAAAACAAATAAGTCAAATAAGAACGAGGAACTTAATCAAACATGTACACATCTAACAAACAGTTTTAGAACTCGAATGAGACCACAAAAGGAACTAGGGTTTTAACATGCTGAAACAGATAGAAGAACGACATGAGCAAAACTTAGCAAAACCACAAACACGTTAAAATCAGAGATCTTTGAAAAGTAAAACTTAAAGGAAAACCCTAATCGGAGAAGATGAAGAGTCTTTTTGAAAGAAAGTTGAAAAACTTTCGAGAAAACACTTAAAACACTCATAGCAAGTACAGATCTAAAGTAGATTTGAAAGAAAAATCAAAAGATCTTAAAGATTAGGGTTTCAGAAAACCCAGAAAAGGTGAGAAAGACCTTGAAAGTTTCCGATCTAATCAGGAAAGTCAAGGATCTGCCTTGAAAGGACATGAATTGCCGGAGAAAGGTCATGGATGGCTGGAGAAAAGCCATGAACAAAAGTCGAGCAAGGACTGGACCAGATTCCTTCGAGGACTGGCCATGAAACGACAGAGACCAACACCCAAGAGCCATGAGAGGCTGCTACATGTCTCAAATGACCACGAGGGGCCATGGATTAGGAAGGTATTAGGGTGGGGTGAGAGGGAGGTGGATAGGGTTCATGAGAGTTTCAGAGAGAGTTGAGAGAGAAGGGGATTCAAGGGTGGCGGTAGGTGAGAAATGAGATAGGTTTAGGGGTCGTTTGAGGTTAAAAAAAAGGAAAGGGGGAACGGTAGCCGTTGATCTAAATGATCAACGACCTGGATTTATATGGTTAGGTGGGGATCCAGGTTTGGGTAGGTTTAGTTGGGTTAGGGGTCGGGTTTAAGTTGCAATTGGGTCGGGAAATTGGGTCTGATTTGGGCTCAAATTTAGGCTACAGTTGAAACGAAATTGGTTCCCCTTTTATTTTATAAAAAATAGTAAATTAATTTCTGAAAATAAATTGAGAGCACTAAAATGATTTATAACATATAATTATCAATTTAAAAATATTGGACTTAATTTCCATGAATATAAATGCAATTAAATCCTAAAAGAGGCTAATATTGCTATTATATGCAATTTAGCCTTAAAGATACTAAATAACTTTGTAAAACTATGCAAAAATCATCTTAGATATATTTTAGCATAAATGTGAAAGTCCAATAAATGAATCACCAAGAATTATAATTTTGGAAGTAATTATTGGGGGTTTTATGGATAAAATAGGAAAATAAATTGATTTAAAAAAACTTTAAAAATTAAGGAAAAATAATAAAACATTTGGATATGCTTACATATGCATATATGCCATTTTGAAGGGTATTTTGCATATTTAAAATATATATGGAAAAAATTGGGTATCAACAGCAACCACTTGAAATGCTTCATTCACGACCATACCTTCAGTAATAACGTCGTGAAAAATAAGTTGAAGCTCCTGAACTTGGGTTTCCACAGTTTTGCTATCTATCATTTTATAGTCTAGAAACTTGGCAACCACGAATTTCTTCAAGCATGCATCTTTGTCTTGTACTTCTTCTCAAGTGCATCCCATAATTCTTTCGAAGTATTCATTGCACTATACACATTGTACAAGTCATCCTCTAAAGCACTTAAGATATAGCCTTTGTAAAGAAAATCTGCCTGCTTCCACGCCTCAACAACCATGAACTTTTCATTGTCCGGCATGTCCGCGGCAGGCACTGATGGCTCTTCACTAGTGAATTTCTGCATACCAAGTGTGGTAAGCTAGAAGAATACCCTTTGCTGCCATCCTTTGAAGTTGGTTCCAAAAAATTTCCCCGGTTTCTCCGCCGGAGGAACAACAGTGCAGCTTGACGAGGCTATCGTTGTTGCACCAACAATCGCAGAAGGATTTCCGTTATCAATTGCCATTTCTCACTGTTAACAATAGAAGAGATCAATTAATGGAAAAATCAGAACAATAAATAATACTATAACTAATAAACAATACGTAATAAAAACAACTGAAGTTTTATACTGTTTTACAGAAAAACGATGAAGTTTTTATGTTCTTCAAATCGTTTTCTGAATTTCAATACTCTGATGAAGTTTTTATATCTTCAAACCAGAATAGTAAAATTCAGATAGAAATAAATGTAATTTCCTTAAGATTGTTATTAATCTGTATTGCTGTAAATAAATAAAATAGTAATCTTTCTAAAAATAGAAATAGAAAGTTAGTAAAAATTTTGAAAACAATATTTAAATTTCAAAATAAATTTTGAAACGTTATAGGAACAAATCGAGCTCACTGAATACACATTGTGCCCTTAAGGAAATTATTCCCTTCAAGTACTCGAGTTTTGGAATATATCCTCCCAGGATAGAACGATTTAACTCACCGGAGTGTTGGTACCAAAAACGCCGATGAACAACGAACCACTCGAAGGCTGCAAATACACTGGAATTTTTGTGTAGAAGAAGAAGATTATCAGAAAATTTCGTAAGTAAATATTCTGGGATTAGAAGGTATATTTATAGCCAATTTGGTGTTATTTATGAAAAGGTTTGCAACCTTTCAGAAAACAGCCATAGCTGTTGGAACAGGTTTGACACTGTTTCAGAACAGCCATAGCTGTTGGAAATTTTGCGAAAAATTAAAATGGATTTAAAATAATCCGGGAAAGAAAACGGGCCAAACTGGACCGGGTCGCGGGTTATTTCGGATTGCATTTTTGTTAATTAATTAAATATTTGAAAAGAATTTTGTCCAGAAAGATTAATCAATCAATCGTTGACCAAATCCAAATCCGAAGCCGAGCGACGACGACAGCTCGAGGCTTGCCTTCTTCTTATCTCTTTAAGAGCTAAAATATGAGCTTCTCTATATATACATAAAGATTTTCTTTCCTTCTACCAATGAGGGATAAAGTGCATTAGTGAAATGAACTCATTCAAAATTTCACTTCCCTCCATTTCTTTTCCCACCATTTTCCATTCACACCTTTTTTGTTATTAATAAATAATAACAAACCCAGCCAATCCACATTCATGAATGGGGAATGACTATAAACTTAAAGGAATGCACGGACGTGTGTGTGTTTTACATGCAAGAATTAATTACATCTGGATAAGTAGGTTTCCTTTTGAACTTTCCGTAGTGAACTTATATCGGATATACTCGGTCAATCGGTAGATTTGATATCTTTGAACCGTCGAGCTTTGTTGTATACCTAGACAATATAAGTCACACAATCAATCCTTAACCATCTATGGTTCTCACGGTTGTGTTCGTTTCAGCCATGAACACCACCCGATTTCATGAGTGCTTAGAGAATGGGCCTTTACTTTCATTCTCCTTGAAGCGACTTACACTTCACACTCACATAGGTGATTCCTAAACGTGTAATCCTAAAGACACACTATCTGGTCATATCTTGCCAGACTTAGCAAATCATTAAAAAGCTTTAAGCTTTATTGACTCATCAAAAAGCCTTAATGCTTTACCTCATTTTTGAACATTGTCTTCATCACGAGAATGGGTTTAGTTATTTGACAATGTTGAACCGTCATTCATAACTTTGTTTGATCTCTTTGAACCTAGATCTTGGGATCTCCAGTCTTCTAGGTAGATTTACCGCCATGATGACCTGTCCTAGGCCTTTAACCCCATTCCCTTTGATGATCTTTCAACTGCCTCTCTAGATAGGCCTTTTGTAAGTGGATCCGACACGTTATCTCTTGACTTTACGTAGTCAATTGTGATAACACCACTAAAGAGTAGTTGTCTAACGGTATTGTATCTCCGTCGAATATGACAAGATTTTCTGTTATACATAACACTCCCTGCCCTACCTATTGCCGCTTGACTATCACAATGTATACAAATATATGCCAAAGGTTTGGGCCAAAATGGAATATCTTCCAAGAAATTCCGAAGCCATTCAACTTCTTCATCGGCCTTATCTAAAGCTATGAATTCAGATTCCAATGTAGAACGAGCGATGCACGTTTGTTTAGATGATTTCAAAGACACTGCTCCACCCCCAATTGTGAAAACATATCCACTCGTGGATTTAACTTCAGATGATCCGGTGATCCAATTTGCATCACTATATCCCTCGATCACGGAAGGATATTTGTTATAATGCAGAGCATAATTTTGGGTATGTTTTAGATATCCCAAAACTCGTTTCATTGCCATCCAATGTATTTGATTGGGATTACTTGTAAACCAACTCAGTTTGCTAGTAACACATGCTATATCTGGTCGCGTACAATTCATGATGTGAGTACGTGGTTTTTGCCCTATATGAATTATTCCCATAAATTCAAAAGAAATAAATTTTTCCCATTGTTTGCAATTTCATGGATTTTTGTAGCATTTTTTTTGATTAATTGCTTGCATTTGTCTGTGCACGTTTATTTTATTCATGAAAATATAAAAAATACATTGCATTTGCATTTAGGATTCAATTTTTCATTTTTTGATTAATTAGTAGTTTAGTTGTGTTACAAAATAGAAAAATCACAAAGATGACTCATTTTTGCATTTTTAACTTTTAATTTTGAAATTTTTAGTTTTTTGGTTATTTAGGATTTAGTTAATTATTGAAAATACTGTGTTGAGTAATTAACTTAATTTGGTAATTTAATTTAACTCAAGAGTTGATTTAAGATTTAAATTAATTAAAAAAGAAAAAATAAAGGAAAATTGAATTTGAAAAAGGGCAAGAAAAGAAGTAAGGGCTGTTTTGGGCCAAATTGTAACGGCCCAAGTAAATTCCCCCTCCCAAAACTCGCTCGAGTCCCGCCCAAAACTTGTCCAAACCCGGTCTCCCTACCACTTAATCAAACGACCCCGTTCCTGACCCAAACGACCCTGTTTTGAAGCCCTTTGATCTGGGCCGTTGTTTTTGATTAATCAGATGGCTGGGAACTAGGGTCTTCTTGGTATATATATGTTTGAACGTCATTACCCCTCCCCTCATCTCGTCTTTTTCAGAGACTGATCCCCAACGAACCCTAACTGAGTCGCCTCAAAATTCCACCACCTTCCCCTGGCGGCGCCACCGTGAACCGCCACCAAACTTATACCAAATGCCTTTCTCTATCTCCACATCCCAAATCCGCACCCCTCTTCCCTCAAATCGAACCCCAACTGTTCAAATCTCAAATCGAAGTCTCAAAGCCTAGCCGCCGCCCTAGAATTCCCAACCCCTACATGGCGGCGCCGAGCCCTTTCCCCACCAAATCAACACCAAGTGACCACCAGTCCCTCCCCATCTCAAATCCCATGTTGGTTTCTTTCGAATATCCCCGAAAGCCCCCGAATCTTGCAATCAAGTTTAGCCCTAAGGTTCCGGTTTTATACAACTGAAGTTCTTGGTGAAGTTTTGGTTCATTTTGAGGTTATTCATGTATTTTTTATGAGAAAATACATGTTTAATCTCAAATTGAGCCGATATTAATTCGAAGGTTGTTCCCTTTCTTCTTCTGTTCAAATCATGTTAGGTATTTTTCTTCTTTATCTTTTGTTCAATATTCTTTCTGTTCTACTCCTCCATTCCTTCTTTTATTTTGTTGTATTGTTTGACCCTTTTGTGTTCGTTCAGAGAGTCATTTATTCATGCCTGGTTAATTTAGGGTTCTTGCTTAGTTAATTAGTTCGCCTAGCAATTGGGTTAGTTCCCTTTTGTCATTTAGCTTAATATAGGTCAGGTTTTAGTTATGAGGTTTATGACAGTACTTGTATTGTTTTTCTTTTCTCTTTCTGAAGCTTATAGAATTAGGGATTTGATTTGGGGCCTCAGTTCATTACTGATCCGTTTGGCAATTGTGCCCATTCAATTTGGCTTGTATTTTTGGGTCGAACTTGGCCCGTTTGGTTTGTGTTTGAAGTAATTCTCAGAACTGGGAGGGTAGTCTAGGTATTTTGGGGAGGGAATCTTTTCTATAACTAACTAGAAGCTTCCAGGAAAAGGGGGAGGGGGGGAGTAGCTCAGTAATTGGTTTTAATTGAGGGTGTTAAATGAACAAAAGAAAATTTGGAAAAGGGCCTGAGGGGGTAAGAATCAAAATTCAGAAAGTTGCCCTACCTGCCTTGCATATAAAGGCAGACTTTCTTGCTTTTGAAGGCAGAGATTTAAGAACTGAAAAATTCCAAAAAATTTCAAACGGCCAAATATTGAGAATTACTGTTTCATTGAGTTTAAACTTGAACTTTGAGGTCTCTTTGAATTTCTGGAGCAAATCTTCTGAATTAAAATGGATTGATCTTGTGGTTTGGGAAAAGTTTGGGGGTCAAGATGTGTTGAGAATCACTGTTTCATTGGTTTAAGTTGGTTTCCTTGCTCGGTTAATTGAACCTGTTGAATCACTGCTCCTGCTGTTTTTATACTGTGGCTGGTTTCCTCTTGGACCTCAAATCTTGTTTCTGATTCTGTTTTTGTTATATTCAAGTACCTGTTCTTGAAACTCTATTGTTTGTGATGTTCTCCTTGAAGAATGAAATGAGAAACAGAAGTTTTAAAGCACAACATTAATGTTTTGTTGATTCAGTCATGTTAATTTTGATTTTCTTACCTAATGAGTTATATTGTCTAATTGAGTTTCTAGTTAGTATAGATAAGTTTCATTACTGTATCTAATTTGGAATTGTCATGAAAACATGGAAAAACAGCTTGTTAGTTTGAATCAGTAGTTTAGGCTCTGTATTTCATCAGTTAAATCCTGGACTGCACTAGGCATTCTTTGTCATGTAATTCATTTAATTTGTTGGCAAATGCTTGTGGTGTTTGGATGTTGCAATGTTCATGTAAGGGTACAGTTGAATGCTCCTTTTAAGATGGTTTGGTTTGCTTCAGGGGGTAAAATCATGCATTGATTTACTGTTGAAGGGCATGTGAATGTGTTAAACTTTAGAAATGGAGTGGAAATTGGGGTGCTCATTTAGTCGACTTAAGGGTAAATATCAGAAAAGGCATCATGATTAGCTAGTTAATGTCTCAATAGTTGTCAATTAATATTGTTTCAATGATTAGCATGTGAACGTATTTAAACAAAGAATTGGTTGAATTAGTTGTCAGTTTAATGCCGATCAGTGTTTCAATAGATAATAATTTTCAGTTTAATTTTGTGGTTAATCAGTGTCGATTCTGCAGGATAGATTGGGGTTTTTGTGTTGGGTAAGACTCGATATTGAGTCTTGAATTCCAGTTTTGGTCTTGCAAGTCTTAGGTTCATGGAGCCTTAGATTTTGGGCCATTTTCGAGATAAGATGGTGCTTTGATGCATTGGGCTTATCCACCAAGCCCAACAGCTCATATTAATTGTTGTTGGACAATTTCTACGTAACAGAGTTGATTCAAAATGTGCTAGAATAAAATTGGAGGCTCAAGTTGGCTAATTTGTTTTAATCAGTAGAAAATCAGAAACAAGGATGTAATTCAATCTCATGTTTCCATACAATGTTCTATTGAATTGGTAATGCAAATGTTTGGTTATGGAGATTGGGCCTACGGGTGGCCCAATTTGCCTAAAAGGCATCTAGTTTGGACGTTCATGTCTTCACTAATCAAGGGGGCTCACTTTGGGCCCGAATCTGGACTCCTCCTGTGTTTAATTGATTAGGTCCATCAATTAGTGGAGGCGAGCCATACTAGATAATAATAGTCCATGGCCCTCGTTTTTAGTTAGACTTTGCTTTAATCCTTAGAATTCGAGGTGCGCCATTTAGCAAATTTCATGGCCCTCGCAAAGTGCAAACGCGTAATTGCTTAGGCGCGTATTCTAATAATCTACTTTCCTAAACTCGGGTGCGCATTTATGTGACCCAAATCCAAATCTCAGCGATGTTAAAATATGTCAAAGATCACGGGTGCATTTATGTGATGTGATTCGAGGCGTGTTTTAATAATGTTGCAATTTCTCACTAAAAATGGATAAAAGCGGATAAAGTTAAAATTTGCACATAGCTTCATAATTGTTTAAAATAAGATAATTAAGCCGAATATAATAGTTGAGCAACCGTGCTAGAACCACGGAACTCGGGAATGCCTAACACCTTCTCCCGGGTTAACATAATTTCTTACTCGGATTTCTGGTTCGCGGACTGTTAAACAGAGTCAATATTTTCCTCGATTCGGGATTCAACCGGTGACTTGGGACACCATAAATATCCCAAGTGGCGACTCTGAATCTTTTAATAATAAATCCCGTCTCGATTGTCCTTTAATTGGAAAAACTCCTTAATACCCTTCTAGGTGCAGGTAAAAAGGAGGTGTGACACATGATATACATCAAACTTCCCAATACTCTTGCATAATCCAGTTTTGAGTCACTTTCACCTTCATTTTTTTGAAGTGCATAACTCACGTCAATTGGAGTCTTAGCAATTTTGAAATCCAAATACTTGAACTTGTCAAGTACCTTTTCAATGTAGTGAGACTGTGATAATGCTAGACCTTGTGGAGTCTTGTGAATTCTGATTCCTAAGATCACATCAGCAACTCCTAAGTCTTTCATGTCGAATTTTCTAGCCAACATGCGTTTTGTAGCATTGATATCTGTCATACTTTTGCTCATTATCAATATGTCATCAACATATAAACAAACAATGACTTCATGACCTGGAGTATTTTTAAAGTAAACACATTTGTCATACTCGTTGATTTTAAATCCATTTGCCAACATTGTTTGGTCAAATTTTGCATGCCATTGTTTGGGTGCTTATTTAAGTCCATAAAGTGACTTAACAAGTTTGCACACTTTCTTTTCTTTAACAGGAACCACAAAACCCTCATGTTGTTCCATGTAAATCTCTTCCTCTAATTCTCCATTTAAGAAAGCTGTTTTAACATCCATTTGATGGATTTCAAGACCATACACGGCCACTAGTGCCACTAACACCCTAATAGATGTTATCCTTGTTACTGGCGAGTAAGTGTCAAAGTAATCAAGGACTTCTTTTTGTCTATAACCTTTGACAACAAGTCTTTCCTTGTATTTGTCAATAGTGCCATCAACTTTAATTTTTTGTTTAAAGATCCATTTCCAACCAAAATTCTTATTTCCTGGAGGAAGATCAACCAATTCCCATGTATGGTTATACAAAATTGATTGAATCTCACTATTGACTGCCTCTTTCCAAAATGCTGAATCAGAAGACGACATAGCTGCTTTAAAAGTTTGAGACTCATTTTCAAGCAAGAATGTCACAAAATCTGGTCCAAAGGAAGTAGATGTTCTTTGACGTTTGCTATGCCTTGGTTCTTCTATACTTGGAGTATTTTCCTTTTGTTCTTCTCGAGGTCATTTAGGTCTTTTACTTAAAGACTCGCATTCAGTTTTATACGGATAGATGCTTTCAAAGAATTCAACATTATCTGATTCCATTACCGTATTAACATGAATCTCGGGATTATCGGATTTATGAACCAAAAACCGACATGCTTTACTATTTGTAGCATATCTAATGAAAACACAATCTACTGTTTTGGTTCAATTTTAACCCTTTTAGGTAAAGGAACCTGTACCTTTGCTAAACACCCCCACACTTTGAAATATTTCAAGTTAGGTTTTCTTCCTTTCCATTTTTCATATGGAATAGATTGCGTTTTGCTGTGGGGTACTCTGTTGAGTATTCAGTTAGCTGTAAGGATAGCTTCCCCCTACAAACTCTACAGTAATCCGGAACTTATTAATAAAGAATTCATCATTTCTTTTAATGTCCGATTTTTCCTTTCCGCAATTCCGTTGGATTGAGGTGTGTAAGGTGCAATAGTTTGATGGATAATTCCATATTCCGAACATATTTCTGCAAATGGAGATTCAAATTCTCCGCCTCTATAACTTCGAATCATTTTGATCTTTTTATTCAATTGATTTTCTACCTCATTCTTGTATTGCTTAAATGCTTCAATTGCTTCATCCTTAATATCTAGTGCTATCATCAATAAAATTAATAAAATACTTTTTTGCACCCCGAGATGGTGTTGACTTCATATAGCAAATGTCAGTATGAATTAAGTCTAAAGGATTTGAATTCCTTTCAACAGACTTATAAGGATATTTTACAAACATAGATTCAACACATATTTGATATTTCGATTTATTGCACTCGAATTTAGGCAATACTTCTAAATTAATTAACATCCACAAGGTTTTATAATTGACATGTCCTAAACGAATATGCCATAAATCATTTGACTCCAATAAATAAGAAGAAGCTGAAATTTTATTCATACTTTCAACAACCATTACATCGAGTTTGAAAAGGCCCTCCGTGAAGTAGCCTTTTCCAACATACATTTCGTTCTTGCTTACAACAACTTTATCAGAAACAAATATACATTTGAATCCATTCTTTACAAGTAAAGAAGTAGAAACTAAATTCTTCCTAATAGTAGGAACATGAAGAACGTTGTCGAGCGTTAACACCTTGCCGGAAGTCATCTTCAGGAATATCTTCCCATAACCTTCAATCTTGGTTGTTGCATTATTTCTCATGGAAATTTCTTCTTCGGGACCAGCAGTAGAGTAAGTTGCAAATGCTTCTTTGATAGCACAAACATGTCGAGTGTCTCTAGAGTCAATCCACCACTCCTTCGGATTTCCAACTAGGTTGCATTCCGAAAGTATTGCACAAAGATCATCAATGTCATCATTCTTCTCCACTATGTTGGCTTGTCCCTTCTTATTATCCTTTTTCGGGAGACAACAATCGGGGATTTTGTGACCAACTTTTCCATAATTGTAGCAACTGCCCTTGAGTTTCTTTTCATTCTGCTCCTTAGTTTGTCCAGAAGACCTCCTCCTCTTCTTACTTTTTGGAGCAGTCTCCTCAACGATATTAGCTCCCATGATCATTGAATTTCCACGAGACTTATTTTTGTTGTTTTCCTCAATCTTTAGACGTATCACAAGATCTTCCAACTTCATTTCTTTGCGTTTGTGCTTCTGATAGTTCTTGAAATCTCTCACACAAATGAGGCAATTTTTCAATCATAGCAGCCACTTGAAATGATTCATTCACGACCATACCTTCTGCAATAAGGTCGTGAAAAATAAGTTGAAGCTCTTGAATTTAGGTCCCACAGTTTTGTTGTCTATCATTTTATAGTCTAGAAACTTGGCAACCACGAATTTCTTCAAGCATGCATCTTCTGTCTTGTACTTCTTCTCAAGTGCGTCTTATAATTCTTTTGAAGTTTTCATTGCACTGTAAACATTGTACAAGTCATCCTATAAAGCACTTAAGATATAGCCTTTGCAAAGAAAATCTGCCTGCTTCCACGCCTCAACAACCATGAACTTTTCATTGTCCGGCATGTCCGGAGCAGGCACTGGAGGCTCTTCACTAGTGAATTTCTGCATACCAAGTGTGGTAAGCCAGAGGAACACCCTTTACTGCCATCCTTTGAAGTTGGTTCTAGAAAATTTCCCCGGTTTCTCGGTCGGAGGAATAGCAGTGCGGCTTGACGAGGCTATCGTCGTTGCACCAACAGTCGCAGAAGGATTTCCGTTATCAATTGCCATTTCGCACTATCAACAATAGAAGAGATCAATTAATGGCAAAACTAGAACATTAAATAATATTGTAACCAATAAACAGTACGTAATAAAAACCACTGAAGTTTTTATACTATATTACAGAAAAACGATGAAGTTGTTATTAATCTATATTGCTATAAATAAATAAAATAGTAAACTTTCTGAAAATAGAAATAAAAAGTTAGTAAAAATTTCTTTAAACAGTATTTGAACTTCAAAATAAACTTTGAAACGTTATAGCAATAAATCGAGCCCACTGAATACATAGTGTGTCCTTAAGGAAATTATTCCCCTCAAGTACCCGAGGTTCTGGAATATATCCTCCCAAGATAGAACGATTTAACTCACCGGAGTGTTGGTACAAAAAACACAGATGAACAACGAACCACTCGAAGGCTCCAAAACACACTGGAACTTTTGTGCGGAAGAAGAATGTGACGACCCGGCCGGTCGTCTTAAGAATTAGCACCCTGATCCCCTATTAACTGCTTTCCCCAAGTTTATTTATGCTATTTTGATTTGCCAGGATGTTCGATTTTGAGTTTCGGAGAGTTTTGGGACATTTAGTCCCTAAATGAGAGCTTAAGTGTTGGAAAGTTGATCGTAATCGGAACAGTGTGAAGATGGAATCAGAATGGAAATCCGATGGTTCCGTTAGCTCTGTTGGGTGATTTCGGGTTTAGGGGCATGTCGGATTGTGTTTTGGAGGTCCGTAGCTAATTTAGGCTTGAAATGCCGAAAGTTGAATTTTTGAAGTTTTCGATTCGATAGTGAGATTTTGATACGATGGTCGGAATGGAATTCTGGAAGTTGGAGTAGATCCGTAGTGTTTAATGTGACGTGTGTGCAAAATTTCAGGTCCTTCAGATGAGGTTTGATAGACTTTTTGATCAAATGCATAATTTAGAAGATTTTGGAATTCTTAGGCTTGAATCCGATGTGAAATAGGTGTTTTGATATTGTTTTGTGCGTTCCAAAGGTTGGAGCAAGTTTGAATGAGGTTATATGATATGTTGGTATGTTTGGTTGAGGTCCCGGGAGCCTCGGGTGAGTTTCAGGTGGTCAATCGGACCATTGCATGATGTGTGAAGTTGCAGAAAACTGTTGTATGTGTTGCAGACCAGTTGTTCTTCGCGTTTGTGAGTGGACCCTCGCATTCGTGAAGGGTTAGGATGTAGATCTGAAGGTTTGGCCTTCATGTTCGCGAGGGAGGTCTCGCATTCGCGAAGGGCTGGGGTCTTTGAACTACGCAGTCGCGAGAAGGGAGTCGCGTTCACGATGGGCTAGGAAGCTGAGCCTCCGCATTCGCGAATAAAGGGACGCGTTCACGAAGAAGGAAAAATGGTCAACGTCAATTTGTGCTTCACAAACGCAAGGCTTTGACCGCGTTCGCGAAGAAGGATTTAAATGCCTGGGCAGAATGATTTAAAAGGCCTATTACGCAATTGTGAGCCTAAGTTCCTCCATTTGTGGGCTATTTTGAAGCTTTTTTGAAGAGGATTGAAGAGGGATTTAAGGGTAATCACTTGAAGGTAACATTTTTGACTTCATAACTCGTTTATATGTGATTAAAGACCTAATTGGTGGTGAGAATTAGGAAAAATGAGTAATTAGGGTTTGAGATTAAGAGACCTTAACATGGGTATTTGAGGGCCAATTGAACTCTGATTTCAATGTTCTTGTTATGTATAGACTCGTGAGAGTATGAGGTTTCTGAAAATGTAAATTTTACCCAATTCCGAGACGTGGGCCCGAGGGGCATTTTGGTCATTTTACCTAATTTCGCGTATTAGCTTAGAATTCTTTGTAGAATCAGTTACTTGAAGTGTTATTTATGTTATGAAATTGAATTGAATAGATTTGGGCCATTTGGAGTTGAGTACTCGTGGCAAGAGCGTGGTTTCAGATTGATTATTGAGCCAGTTCGAGGTAAGTGGCTTGTCTAACCTTGTGTGTGGGACTTTCCCCTTAGGATTGGTATTGTGATAATTGAAATGCTTTGTACGTGAGATGAAGAGTGCGTACTTGTGCTAATTGTTGAAAATTCAGTTTTTATTAAGTAACTTTAATTGTGTTTTCGCTTTTTATTTATTCTACTTGCACTTTTAAACCTGCTGTTAGTTAGAGAAGCATGTCTAATTGCCTTAATTACTTTATTTACTTTAATTGCCTTAATTGTATTACGTGAAGCATGCTAGGTTAGAATTTTCTATGTTACCTTGTTATAAAGTCGAGTTTATATGAGTATTTTGTGTGCCATTGTTGTGTGTTTTACTTTGGGACTACGGGACAACATCCTGGGAGATCCCTTGTACGCATTTACAATTTGAGCCGAAGTGCGGGATACTGAGAGATCTTCAGCACGTACATTGATGAGGCCAAGAGATCCTTGGGATACCAAGAGATCCCTATCATACATTAAGGATACCTAGAGATCCTCGGGATACCAAGAGATCTCTATCATACATTGAGGATACCTAGAGATCCTCGGGATACCAATAGATCCCTAGCATATATTGAGGATAACGAGAGATCCTCGGGATACCAAGAGATCTCTGGCATATATTGAGGGTACTAAGTAATCCTCGGGATACTGAGAGATCCCGGTTATTTCCTTGTGATTGTTTTGCCTCTATTTCAGTTATTGAATTCCTTGTGTTCCTGTATTAAATTCTTATCGTTAGTTTTCAACTGTACTGCTTATCTTATACTTTCATGTCTTATATTCTTTATTTTATCTTAGTAGGGCCTTGACCTTCCTCGTCACTACCCCACCGAGGTTAGGCTTGGCACTTACTAAGTACCGTTGTGGTGTACTCATGCCCCTTCTGCACATGTTTTTCATGTGCAGATCCAGGTACTTTCACTCTGTCTTATCATCCTTGAGGCGATGCGCTTCTGTAGAGACTTCGAGGTACATCTGCCGTTTCCGCAGACCGAGGAGTCCCTTTCTATCTTTCTGTAATAGTATAGCCCTTCAGTATTCCCGTTTTGGTTAGACATTTCCGGAGTTAGAGTTTCTTATGTATCTCTTAGCTTGTGATTCATGGGTTTCTGGGTCTTGGAGATATGTATTGGTTTCTGAGAGTTAAATATTGTGTATGCCAAGCGACACTTTTAAACACTGTCTTATTACTCTAATTCTGTTTTAGATTGTTTACTTTCGCAAATTGGTTTATTTTCCGCAATTTAGGCTTACCTAGTCGTAGGGACTAGGTGTCGTCACGATGGTTCACGGACGACGAACTGGGGTCGTGACAAGTTGGTATCAGAGCACTAGGTTCATAGGAGTAATGAATCACAAGCCGGTTTATTAGAGTCTCGCTGACCGGTACGAAGACGTCTGTACTTATCTACGAGAGGCTATGTAACCGTTAGGAAAATTCCACTTCATTTGAATTCCATGTCGTGCGAGATTTTTGATATCACAATTCTAAACTTCTATCCTCTATTCTCTCACCGATGGTGAGGACACACGCTACCATAGATGATCAGGCACCCGTTCCCCTATGAGAGTCACCAGAAGTCGGGGTCGGGATAGAGGCCAAGGATGCGCACGCGGTGCAACTAGAGCACCCACGCGAGCTACCACCGAGAAGCCACCAGCAGTTCTAGCCAGAGCCCAAGCACCGGATATGCCTATTGCTACTACTACTATAGCACTTCAGGAGACCTTAGCATAGTAACTGAGCATGTTTGGTACATTGGTTCAGGCAGTGTTAATTCAGTTGTACCAACTACTTCACAGATCGGGGGAGCGACCCAGACTTCCACCACTCCCACTCCAGAGTAGCAGGTTCCTATTGTTCAAGTTCCAGGTGTCATGGCGACACAGCTTGTGGTCCCAGTTCAGCGAGTGGTGAGGACCTCTCGCCGAGTAGAGGACAGGTGGATCCAGGAGAGAGAGGACATACGAGGTCAGGAGAAAGAGTATAGGGAAGTGAGGAGACATCGTAGACTGGAGAGACCCACTGGTCCCTATTTTGGAGGAAGAGTATGGTATGGTAGAGGTTTTGTGGGTCAACCAGCTCAGTTTGCATCTTAGATTTCACACAACGTTTCAGTTGTTCAGGGGTCTTGGAGTACCTGTACCGCACAGTTCCCACTGCCACGTCCTCTCAAAGCTTGTTTTGGGGTGTGATGACACATGCCATATGATGAGGGATTGCCCCAGACTTGGGAGGGGTGCACCTCCATAGACTTCTCAGCCACATCGTGCCCCGCAGAGTTCTCAGGCTATGGTTACAGCTCCAGTTGCTACCCCACCTGCTCAGCCAGCTAGAGGTGGAGGTCGGGGAGGTAGAGGTCGCCCTTGAGGGGAAGGCCAGGCTAGATACTATGCCCTTCCTGCTTGTACCGAGACTGTTGCCTCTGATTCTGTCAACACAAGTATTATACTGGTTTGTCACAGAGTTGTATCAGTTCTATTTGATCCAGGCTCCACTTACTCTTACGTGTTTTCTTATTTTGCTCTGTATTTGGGTGTACCTCAGGATTCTTTGAGTTCCCTTGTTTATGTTTCTACTCCTGTAGGAGATTCTCTTGTTGTGGACTGCGTTTATCGGTCGTGTTTGGTTGCTCTTAGTGGTTTTGAGACCAGAGCTGATTTATTGTTACTCATCATGGTTGACTTTGATATTATCTTAGGCATGGACTGGTTGTCGCCCCATTATGCTATTCTTGATTGTCACGCCAAAACCGTGACGCTGGCTATGCCAGGTGTACCGCATGTTGAGTGGAGGGGTACTTTAGATCACACTCCGAGTAGAGTTATTTCTTTTCTTAAAGTTCAGCGTATGGTTGAGAAAGGGTGTGGCGCATATTTAGCTTATGTGAGAGATGTCAATATTGATACCCCTTCAGTTGATTCAGTCCTAGTAGTATGGGATTTTTCCGATGTGTTTCCAGCTGATCTTCCAGGCATGCCGCCTGATAGAGATATCGATTTTGGCATTGATCTACTGTCGAGCACTCAGCCCATTTCTATTCCTCCGTATCGTATGGCTCCTCCTAAGTTGAAGGAGTTGAAGGATCAGTTACAGGAATTGCTTGATAAGGGTTTTATTCAGCCCGACGTAACATCTTGGGGTGCTCCTATCTTGTTTGTGAAGAAAAAGGATGGTTCTATGCGTATGTGTATCGATTATCGCCAGTTGAACAAGGTTACAGTGAAGAACCGTTATCCTTTGCCTCGCATTGATGATCTGTTTGACCAGCTTCAGGGCACACATGTGTTTTCTAAGATTGATTTGCGCTCAGGTTACCATCAGTTGAAGATTCAGGAGCCAGATATCCCGAAGACTGCATGTTGGTATAGTTATATGTCATATTGGTATCATATGGTAGTTTGAACATTGTTTTGATTGTTTTAGCTGCATTTTAAGTGAATTCTATTATGAAATTATTTATATGAACATGATTTGCAGTGCTGGAATTTTTGTGTGCCGATGGACATAAATTATGTGTATTATGTAATAGTTTTATAATTATAGGCAATTGTTGGAACGACCCCATACAACTATATACAATGGAATGAGCAAGTTGTTTTGCTAATATTTAGCTTGCAATATGAGCATGTAATTTTCTCATACTTTTATTGCGTCTGTTAATGTTTTGGTACAGTAGTATAGTTGCAGGTAGTTGTAACAATATTTTAGAGCAATCATATGCTCTGTTGGTATACATATATACCATATTGATATCACATGGTACAGGAAGTCTTTTTTGCTACTTATACTTTTATTGCATTTTTCAATATTTTATTATCATTTTTATTCTAACTAGTATATATGGAGATTTGGTTGTCGTAGATTGTGTTTTCTTGCTCTATAGCTGGTTGTATTACTGCTAATGGTAGAGTGTGTAATGATATTTGTAGGGAAGGTGATCAAGGTTTGCATAGCAATCACGTGTTGATTCTTAGAATCTAATTATGTAATTTATGGTGCTTAGCAGCAGTCAGTGTGATATTCAGTGAATTAAATCAAGTGAAAACTGATATTATTTCAGTTTGATAATTGAATTTAGAAAAAAGAAAAAAGAAGGTATATTGTACTAGTTATATTAAAAAAGATGAACAAATATTTACAATATCAGTTATTTTTTCTTATTGTATAAAAAAAGAATAATAAAAATAATGAAAACAGTAAATGAAATTAGATTATGAAGAGAAAAAGAATATAAAAAAAGAAGTTAAATGAAATTGAAAAGGGAAAAAAAGAAGAAAATAAGAAGAAAAGGAGAAAAAAAATAAAAGGAGAAAAGAAAAAAAAAGGAAAAAGAAAATAAACATAGAAATAAAAAAGAATTGGAGAAAAAAAGAAAAACTCCCCACAAAAACTACTATGAGTAGGAAATGTAATTAGTTTGATGGGTAGGAAAACAAATGTAAACAACGGTAAATAGTTTCGTTTTTGTGGGTAACTGTGTCATTCTTCCCCTCCACTGTTTGAGTACTTCTTTCGTCAGACATTTCCTTGAGTTGATTTGTTTTCAATTGAACTAAAAAAAAGGGGGAGGGGGGCATTGCTTCAATCAAATACACGGGTTTTCTGGTAAAAACTTTAAAAGAGGGAAAAGATATTGCTTGGCATCAAGCAAAACCATCAAAAGACGCATAAGGGAGTAGACAATGGCAAGATATACTAAAGCATATGACAATAAGTCAGCAATATACCTACTCCTGACTACTGAAAGTGATTTTCAAACTTCAGTCTCAATTCTCTTCCTGATAGCATAATCATCTTTCAACCAAAATAATCTCACATATATCACTTACTATGATCTAGAAATGAATGAGGAAATGTTTAAGAGAGCTCCCCCAGGATCCTAATACAGTTAATCACCTTCTGCTATAGTGGACATGGCAATGCTCATGATAAAACTTGCATTTTTCAGCTGTCTTCATCTGGTGCTCCAATCAAAAACTATTTCACAGGCTGTAAATTGAACGATGATGGCTACTCTACTTTTTTCCTGACTATTCTTTTTCTTCGAGCCTTAGGATCTGTTGTTTCACCCACAGGAGACTAGTCAGTTTGATCCCAAGAAGCCCAAGCTCGAAAACAATGGCAATTCTAGGATGTGAACCTTTCTGAAGAAGGCTGATCAAGACCCTCAGTGGGTCGACTATAAGCCTTCAAGAGATCATCTGAATGGGCCAGTGGATCCACCTCTATACCAAGCCAAGCTAGTCTTGATGCCTCTCCTACTTGAACATTCAAGACCCTGCATACTTTTAACTGATTATTAAGCAGGAAAAAATCAAATAACCTCCAAATCTACAGAACATCGTATCCTTTATCCACCAGTTCTTAGGCTAACAGAAAAATACATTTCAATGATTAAGGCTAATCTAGTTCTACTGGACACTTGAATTGTGCAGACCGTGCAAACGTTAAGCACTATGGGAACATCAACAAATACTACAAGTGCAAATCATAAACAGCAATGGCATTTTGGTAATTGCATTACTATTATTACATTAAAGGGGGAAAAGGGTCAAATTTGAGCCAGTACAATAAAAAAAATGAGCGACTTTGACTCCGTTCTTTTGTTCCAGTGTAATCCAACATCGCAAGTAAAAGTATCATTTTGTGCCCTTGGCTTCCAACGCAGCACAACCTGGGGTTAATTTTAAACCATACTTAAAAGCCCATAGCAAAAATATGCTTCAAAAATGGCTTTGAATGTATGGTCAAGAGGAAATTTGGCTATGGAAGGAAGTTATTGGTGCTAAATATGGCGTACAAAATCACCCGTATGCTAAAAAAAATAACATCCCCTTATGGTGTAGGGCCTTGGAAAAGCATCAGCAAAGTTTAAACAACAACAACTACACACCTCAATCCCAAACAAATTGGGGTCGGCTATATGAATCCCCACTGCCATGTTTCTCCATCTAAGCCCAACTCATATCATCATCGTACCAAATAAAAGAGAGTGATGCACAAGTATAATATATATAAAAATAGTAGAATAATAATCAAAGAAAAGCAATTGAACCAAATCAAAGTGATTGGCTTAATGTGTCTAAGAGTTATACTGAAGGCTTGCTTCATTCATGTTCTGAAATTTTGAGAAAGCCATAAGGCCTCCATGGCCTAAACAAGCTCTCCCCAGCTTCAAGTTGCGGTAGAGTTATCCAAAAGCCCTACTTATGCAACCCGATTAAATGCTAAACCATATACCCAACCACTAGCCAAAACGAATTTGAAACGAATTGAAAGTCTCCATGGTGAATCAACAATTAAATTTACTGCGGAAAAACTTGATGCTTTTTCGGTAGAAGAGGGATTACACCAAGCAATTGTTATGAAGTTTTCTCCTGGAAAACCTGATTTATATGTGCTTCACAAGTTGACTCCAGTGCAATTAGGCATTAAGGGATAGGGCAATATCAACAACAACAACAAAAAGAACAACCCCAGTGTATTCCCATAAATGGGATCTGGGACAGTGCAATATCAGACAATTTGAATTCCAGCACCTCTTGCTAAGGTTTGATCTCTATGATTATGTTCAAGTACTGTCAAGATCCTTTAGATATATTCATGTATATGGGGAGCACATCGATTTAGATTATTTTCGTGGACTCTACTCTTTAATCCGAAGGAGGAGACTTCAAGAGCATCGGTGTGGATTTCGTTTCCTGGCAGCCAAATTTGTTTGCCAAGAAAGCGCTGTTACCTATCGCCTCTGCTGCAGGTAAACCATTAGCTGTAGATAAAGCTACTCCAGAAAGGTCAGGGCCAAGTACAGCAACGGTTAAGGTAATTCTCGATCTTCTTGACAAGCAACCAAAGCAGATCAGGTTACTTCAGGTGGATGAGAAATCTGGGAAAACTATTGAACATTACCAGGAGATTGTTTACAATAACCTTCCTAAGTATTGCAACTATTGTAAATGACAAGGACATGATGAAAATAATTGCCATTAGATCTTAAAGAAATCTAACGACAATCAAGAGATTCTGTGAGGGTCGACAACATTGATGAATTACAGGTGGAAAAGTTTCAAGGTGATTTATGAAATATGTTGAATGAAAAGAGGAGGTAACTGGCAGGTTTAATAAAGAGAAATCTATCCATGATAATCCTACTGGGCAGAAACAAAGTTCTCTGGAGGCTGGACATACAACTAAGATGGATTTAGCATTGGTTCCCAGCTCTTCGAAAGTTCAGAATTTGCAGAAAGAGCTTCAAGTAGCTGCAGCCTGCAGTAGATGCCTCAAAATCTGGGAACGGTCAGGTTTTATCTAGTCCTTGTCGTGAAACTAGTAAGGATGGATCAAAAAGGCATCGTAATGATGAACAAGAAAATAATTTTGTGCAGCAAGTTGAAAACTCAAGCAGTGTTGACACTTCCATGAGACGTGAATTTAAAGACTTGGCAAGGGTGTGGAGACAAATAATGAGGAAGGTTGGACTGCTGTATCACGGAAAAAAACTGCAGGAATTCGTATTGGCTCTCCAACTCGCATTAATGTGCAGCAAACAGTGGATATGCCAAGTGATCGAGATACGGTCTTTGTTGGTCCAAATTCTTATGATGTTTTGATGGCACCTCCTGGTGATGAGACTGTTTCTGGTGGGAATACGGAGCTTCAGGTGGTGCATGGTGTAGCTGGGCAGCGAACAAATGATGAAAATAATAAGGGAGAAGCTGTTATTTGAGATTCTGTGCAATTTCAAACTTTAGGAGAGGCACACCTGGATGTTGAAGGTGTGGTTGAGGTTAATAACAAGTTGGCTTTGGCTATGGCTGGTGATATTTCTACATCTCAGTCATATTCAGTGATTAATGTTAACTTGCAATCTATTGGATGCCAAATATTGGAGAGTTTGAGTCCACTTCAAGCTTAGAATGGTGCTTTATTGCCAACTGATATTATGCCCGAGAAGATGAGGCCAGGTACAGGTGCAAATGTTCAAGATTATGTTGGCTTGAATATATCGGTACAGGAGGTCCATTCTCAGACGCGAGACATCTCCTCGGACAGTAATGATGCTCAATCTATGCTCTCCTCAGCTGCTAATAAGCCCATGTGTCAGGGTACAGATTGAGCATGGTCATGAGGTTGGTACAAGGGAACAGGATAAAAATTTAAACAAGGAGCAAGGAGTTGAGCAAACTTCACCTAGCTGGGTATTGATGAAGAAGACGAACAGGAAGCTGACAATATTGCTAACCAAAGTGCTGCACACTCCAAAGATAATCAGGGAGGTACTTTGGCTTCTCCAAATTCTGGCATGAAGAGCAAGTTTAATCCGAAAGCACCAGCAGACAATATGGAAGTACATATGACTCAAGCTACTGCAAAAGAAAAGGAAATTACTTTGGCACAGCAGAGTCAAAGTGCTTCGGCGGTAAACTGAATCGCAATGCTCCTGTTCTCCAAATGGGGCAGTAATTTTGGGTGATCAATTGGCATTACAACATGCCAAGGAACCTCATGGTAGTAGCTCAAAATCTGGACAGTGTTTGGTGGTAACAGGCAGTGGAACAATAGCTCATGGGCAAGGTTTGATGGTAACAGGAACAAACTCAAGTGCTTCAAAATTTAAGTTGGCTAATAGAGATCTTCTTAATGCTTTAGTCTCTCATGATGTGGAAAAATTGAAGGCTCTTGATGAGCCGGTTACTTCAAATACCTTAGCCATTACATCCAAGTCTATTGGTGTAGTGGAAAAAAGATAGGAACAGGGTGCTTTAGTGTCAGGACATAGTCCAATCGAAACAATTGTTGTTGATACAGATATCTACGAGGAAGGAGGAGAAGATGACATGTTAGATACTTGCTTTGCAAATGTAGCTAGGGATGGAGATCTTTCACCTCGACTACAAAGGAGTTGAGCAAACAAAGGCACAAAGAAGAACTCTCATGGACGGCAGCATAGTTGGGATGGAAAGGTGATTGAGGAGGTTACTATTCGGTATCTTCCAATGAGAATTGCAAAGCAAAAGGTGGCTGCTTTTACTACTTCAACAAGGTCCACTAGATCAAAGAAAAAATAATGAAACTTCAAGATATTTTGGGAAGGTTGGAGGAAAATGACAAGAAAGGGAGTCTTATGTAACTGGTAAAGTTGTTGTCATGTGACCAGGAGGTCACGGGTTTTAGCCGTGGAAACGGCCTCTTGCAGAAATGCAGGGTAAGGCTGCGTACAATAGACCCTTGTGGTCCGGCCATTTCCCGGACCCCGCGCATAGCGGGAGCTTAGTGCACTGGGCTGCTCTTTTTGGAGGAAAAAGACAAGGTACATAATCAAAATGCTACTAGGCTACAAGTTTTTTAAGATGTCACAAGTTCAAAGAAGAAGAGGCTTGCCTCAATTCTCTTTCTTGTTTTATTTTATCACTTTATTAGTATCATCACATGTAATATCATCACAGAGCTGTCATGATCATAGAATACTTGGTTCTTTATAGTTCCTACTTTTTACATGCTTGCTAGTAACAGAGGCAGTTCATACCACATAGAATTGTAAGGTCTAGCTCAGTAATTGTCGTTTATCCACTTTTGCCTCAGGGAGTTCACCTGAGTTGGCATTGACGTCATCGCACCTGGTGAAAGCAATGGAGGTGCTTAGAGATGACTGGCCTGCCAAGGCCTTTGGATACTACGCTACTGGAGCTTTTGCTCCTCTTACTTGTACTTTTCCTTTTCCAGTTTTTTGTATTAATAAAATTAGCCACTAAGCACTCTGCTTAGTGGTATAGTCCCCTAAAAAACAAATCAAAGTCCTAACATGACTAAAGCTATTCCTAACTAAATGCATCAGCAGAGTTTGGAATGATCTTTTTCATTTTCTTCCAGAACATATCTTTTAACGCTGGCAATGGTGCACATATCAAGTTTTGGAAAGATAAACGGCTTGGAACTCCCCCAGGTGGAAACATTCACAAGCCTCTGGGCTCTCCTGATAGAACATAGACTCAGCCATCTCCAAAAACAGAGAAGATAACTCCTGGAACCCACAATTCAGAAGAAACCTCTAGAACTGGGAATTGAATGACCTGCTAACTCTATTGAGTGCTCTTGAAGAATAGAACATTGATGATCAACAGGCAGATAGAAAAATATGGGACAATAGTAAAGCAAGTATATAGTTAAGGACGGCTACGACCAATTCTGCTCTGAATGGTCTGCTAGTAGATTGGCCATGGAAGCACACTTGTAGGACAAAATTACCATTTAAGTGGCCAGCTTCACCTGACAGCACTTAAAGGGGCATGTCTCACCCAAGACAACCTATGCAGAAGAAATATTATACTAGTAAACTGATGTAATAAACTATCTGACTTGTGGAACCTTTGTCATGCCTCATACTCTTAGGCCTTACTTGTTTGCACTTAATGGAGGTCTGGACCTTAATGGTTCATACCTTACACTATTAACTGCATTTATTTTTATTAAAATTTAGTCACTTAATGGGTTACAAATATTTCATTAAAATTTTGAACAAAGTCTTAATATCATTAAGAGGTTATTCAAAATGTTTTGTGAATATGACTTTTCGCCACAACTCTGTCCACAACAATGACCACCACCACCGTCAACCACCACCACCACAGCCAACCACTAGCACCATCAACCACTACATCAGTTACTACCACGCCAACCCCCTCTACCCCACTATAACTATAACCACTGCCAACCACCATTACTACCGCCGTTGGTGCCATTTCACCACCACCAATGGCCACGAGCACCACCATCACTACTATCACCGCCCCCAACCACTACTACCGGCCACCTCTATCATCACAACCGCCACCACTGCCAACCACCAAACTTTCCACCGCCGCCACCTACTAACATCAACCGACTCCACCAACACAACCACCAACACCATAGCGCCAATTACTACCACACCAACCACCCCTATCATCACCAAACTATAACCACCACCGCCACCCAACACAACTACCAACAATCTCCACATCATTGTCGAACATAAAATATTCATTTATAACTTTAAAAGTTTTAATTTTCTTATCAAATAATGATTTTATTTATTAAATTTATATTTTTCTAATATTTATATTTAATTACTTTTTATCTGAATTGTATATTATTATGTTCAAATATAAACAAATTATACACATTCAGATATTGAAAAAAAAACAATTTTAATCATATTAGAAAGCAACACTTAAATTGGAATGGATGGAATATATCATTTTAGTTGGGTTTACCTCATGCCTATAAATAATGCTAATTTTTGTTTTGGATTTTGTTAGTTCCCTGATCTTAGCATATTCTCATGTATTGGAGCTAACTCTCTCTCTCCTCCTTTTGTAACTATTGCATCTTCTCAATCCTGTTAATTAAATCTTCTTACTTCGTAAACAAAAGAAAAATTTAACCATTCAAAGTTGAGGGATAAATTAGAAAGACACTCTTCGGAACAGACTAAAAATAAAAGTAAGACACATAAATTGGAATGGATGGAGTATATCTTTTTAGCTAGGTTTACCTCACCCCTATAAATAATGCTAATCTTTGTTTTGGAGTTTGTTAGCTCCTTGATCTTAGCATATTCTCATGTATTGGAGCCAACTCTCTCCTACATTTATAATTATAACTATTGCATCTTCTCAATCCTGTTAATGAAATCTTCTTACTTCATAAAATAAAAATAAAAAATTAACTGTTCAAAAGTTGAGGGATAAAACCAAGCGCGAAATCCCTAATCTTGGGAAATGAGCCCAATCTTTCTCTCTCTCTCTCTGAACCATGTTCCGGTGAATTTTCCCTCTGATTTTACTCCGTTTTCAACTTAGCTTTTCATGGAAAACAAGATTTTTTTCATCACAGGTGCCAAATCTTTTGAGCTGTTCGATTCTGGTGAAGGGTGGTTTGTATTAATTGAAAGAGGCAGAAGATTTTCAACCAGCATCAAAATAGATGAGGAAAATCTCCGTCGTGTGCGCGATGCTTTAAACAAGCGTCCAAAAGAACAGGGGATTATTACAGGCATTGGGGATGGAAGTCGCAAGCATATACATTCAGAATATTTGTAAACTTCAACACACATGGCAGATTCATTCGGATCGAGACATGGCTGGGGGACAGAAGGAAAGGGGTGATTATTCCTGAACCAGTTTATAATGGGGGCTGGGGAGATATAGCAGTGAAAATATTACATTTTTTGGGGAAGCTAACAACAAGCAGATTCAAGAAATACCCTACTTCTCCTACAAGATCCTATGTGGATACGGCTAAGATCACTCAATGGCCAGAATTGGCGAAGTTTCCAGCTACGGTGGTCGACAATGTCATCAACATCAATGCAGACACAGATGAATGGAGCCAGCAATTTCTTTCTCAGTGTTTAGTTGGGAACTCTAACGATTCTTTCAACTATAGCCCAAATCAAGAAGTGATTAAGACTTGGTTCATGAGCAGGTGGAAGATTTGTTCTGGTCTGAGAGTTACTCCTCTAGCTCACAACCAGTTTTTGTTCGAGTTTCCTTCGAGACAAAAAGCAGTGAGAATCCATGCTAGAGAATGGTTTTGGAATGGTCGGCACTTATCTTTAGAATGGTGGACATCAGTGTCAGGGACCAATTTAGCCTCCCCGAGATCAGATTACAAATGGGTAAAAGCATTTGGTATTCCAGTCCATGTGTGGTCTCTAGACACCTTCAAGATTATTGGCGACTTATGTGGTGGTTTTGTTGGAATTGATGAAGATACGAAGAACCGAAATCACTACATTTGGGCGAGAATCGGTGTTAATGCCAAAGAATTTAATTGTCCACACAAAATTGATCTTGATGTGGAAGAATGGAGATTTGAAATCTCGATTCTTAAAGATGTTGCTGCAACGCCAAAGCCCATCCCTACCCGAGCCCAGCAAGTAGCAGAGAAAGCCACCGGAGAAGAAAGGTGCAAGTGTACGTCAAACACTGCAACAACAAGTTTTTCGGGGACTGAGCTGAAAATTAGGGCTCAGCTGAAGCACGTGATGGGGCAGAGTGTGGCGGAGAACTTTAATTCAAATTTACTAGGGCCCACCCCAAATGGAAAGCACAAGGTGGGTCAACTGGAAGAGCAATGTTTAAACTCGGAGCTACAAGGGCCCACTCCAAAATTCTTGCTTACACGAGCTAATACTAAAATTCCCAAGGGCCGACCCAGTGTAGCAAGCTGCTCAGGAAGTAAAGACCCAATTTCTTTGGGCCTAAGTGCAGCAGAAACGTATTATTTAGCAGGCCCGGGGAGGAAGGCCCAGTCTAAA
This sequence comes from Nicotiana sylvestris, assembly GCF_000393655.2. Classification (NCBI taxonomy): domain Eukaryota; kingdom Viridiplantae; phylum Streptophyta; class Magnoliopsida; order Solanales; family Solanaceae; genus Nicotiana; species Nicotiana sylvestris. The sequence continues at coordinate 118,437,196 of NC_091058.1, read as the reverse complement.
CCCAAATTTAAGAAGCCACCATCTGTTCAAGAATGGAGAGCCATTCGTCTGTTGCCAAATCCCCGTCTCCAACTTCAAAGCTCTGAATCTCCAAACGTCAGCAACACTCCCCCAGCAGTCAAGTCCCAAGAGACTTACAACAAAGACTTCATTACTGGGCAAACTCTCATGCAACCACCATCTCTGAAGAAGATGATGCAGACGACGAAGCAGATAACACTGCAAACAATCTCTGGTGTCTCTCGAACCGATTGGCTTGGTCAGAAACTGCTTCAACTGCACTGGTATATTCTGATACTGATACCTCATTATCTTCTCACTGCTACGAGCCGGAACAACTGCAATCACAAGGAATTCAGCAACCTAATGTCATTGAAACATCTAAATGGACAAAATTGGTTATGGGTAAAGCATGCAAAGCTTTTGGGATCAACGTAGCCGAATTTGAGTATGAAATCTTCAATTTAATTATGAGGATGGATCAGAAGAGACAAATTCAGATACAAAAAAAGGGGTCACTGGCAGCAACAAACAAGAAGGGAAAGAAGAAAGGGGAAGGTGAGGTTCAAAAGTTAATTAGCAGCATTAACTACGATGGGGGAAGCAACAGAGGCAGGGGCAGGCACTTCAAGAGCCAGTCAAGATGAAAGTAAAATCCTAAGCTGGAACATTAATGGTCTCAATGGAAGGAAAAAAAGGAGCACTCTAGCATCTTTAGTTCGTAAATGGAAGGCCGACATTTTGTGTCTTCAGGAAACCAAAATGGAGGTAATTCCTAAAAGCTTGTTACATCAAATTTGGGGGAGCAGATGGGCTGATTGGGTAGAACTAAAGACATGTGGCACCAGTGGGGGTATTATTATTATTTGGGATAAGAGAATGTGGAATTGCATCGACTCTCATCAAGGCAATTACACAATCACCTGTATGCTTGAAAGTTTACAAGAGGATTTCAGATGGTGCTTTACTGGATTATATGGTCCACATACAAATTCTGAGAGGAAAGTACTATGGCAGGAGCTGGGAGCAATCAGAGGTATTTGGAGTGAGCAATGGGTTATAGGTGGGGATTTCAATGTATGCAGGTTCGAGAACGAGAGACTCAATTGCACTAGGAGATCCAAAGCAATGAAAAGCTTCTCAGAAACAATTATGGATCTGCAAATGATTGATTTGCCTCTTCATGGAGCACAGTATACATGGTCAAGGGGGGAAGACACTCTACAGACATCTAGGATTGACAGATTCCTTATTTCTATAAAGTGGGATGAAAGCTTTAAAGCAATTAAACAGTTGGCGTTGCCTAGACCTATTTCTGATCATAAACCATTACCGTTGGAATGTGGAGAATGGAAGGCAACCCACTCCTACTTCAAGTTTGAGAATATGTGGTTGCAACAAGAGGGGTTCATTGATACGGTGAAAGGGTGGTGGCAAAATTACACTATAGGTGGCAGCCCTTATTTTATTCTCATTAAGAAGTTGAGAAACTTGAAAAAAGATATCTCCAACTGGAATAAAAAAGTTTATGGCAAGCTAGAAGTAAGAAGAAGCAAGGCTCGTGAGGAACTTGCTGCTTTAGAACAGGCTACAGAAGGCAGAATTCCAGTGCAGGCTGAAAAGCAGAAGATTTTGAGTTTGCAAGTAGAGCTGGAGGAACTGGCCAAAGCTGAAGAAACATCATGGAGACAAAAGTCAAGATGTCAATTGTTGAAAGAGGGGGACAAGAACACCAAATATTTCCATTCCATAGCCAATTCACACAGAAGAGTCAACAATATTGACAAGCTCAAAGTGAATGATGAAATAACAGAAGACAAAACACAGATTAAAGAGGAGATCTTGAACTTCTACCAGAATCTGTATACAGAAAACGAAGTGTGGAGACCTACTGCCAATTTTGATGAAGTAGCTACACTAGCAGAAGAGGATAGGGAGTTGTTAGAGAAAGCTTTTGACGAAGAAGAAGTGCATGAAACCATTAACTCCTGTTCCTCAGATAAGGCTCCAGGGCCAGATGGTTTCACTATGGCTTTCTTTCAAAGAACATGGGAGTTTATCAAGCCAGAAGTGATGGGGGCACTCAATCACTTTCATCAGCAATGCTATATGGTGAGATCATGTAATTTTGGTGAAATGTGCTTCGTTCTATCTCCTTTTATAAATCCTCCCTTCAATTGGGCTATGCATGCAGCATTGTCTTCGTATAAAATTGTGGGTCTTTTCTCACATTCCAAACCACATTTTTCTCGAATAAAATGAATTATTGATCTCAACCATACGCATTCCCTACTTGCTTCATGAATAGCTATTATCTCAGCGTGATTTGAAGAAGTAGCAACAATAGATTGCTTTGTGGAGCGCCATGATATGATAGTACCTCCATATGTAAATACGTAGCCGGTTTGAGATCGAGCTTTATGGGGATCAGATAAATAACCTGCATCTGCATAACCAACAAGGTCTGCACTATCTTTGTTAGCATAAAACAAACTCATATCAAGAGTTCCCTTTAAATATCGCAATATATGCTTAATCCCGTTCCAATGTCTCCGTGTAGGAGAAGAACTATATCTTGCTAGTAAATTAACAGAAAATGCTATGTTAGGCCTTATAGCATTAGCGAGATACATTAGTGCATCAATTGCACTGAGATAGGGTACTTCGGGATCAAGGAGTTCCTCGTCCTCTTCTGGAGGTCGGAACAAATCCTTATTCACTTCAAGTGATCGAACAACCATTGGTGTACTCAATGGGTGCGCTTTGTCCATGTAAAAGCGTTTTAAGACCCTTTCTGTATAGGCAGATTGATGGATAAAGATCTCGTCTGCTAAATGTTCAATTTGCAGACCAAGACAAAGTTTTGTCTTTCCAAGATCTTTCATCTCAAATTCTTTCTTAAGATATTCAATTGCCTTTTGGAGCTCTTCTGGAGTTCCAACAAGATTTATGTCATCAACATAAACAGCAAGTATAACAAATTCTGATGCCATTTTCTTTATAAAAATACATGGACAAATAACATCATTTATGTAACCTTCTTTCAGCAAATATTCACTAAGGCGATTATACCACATGCGCCCAGATTGCTTTAAACCGTACAAAGATCTTTGTAATCTGATTGAATACATTTCCTGAGATTTTGCTTCAGGCATTTTAAATCCTTCAGGGATTTTCATATAAATTTCATTATCAAGTGAACCGTACAGATAAGCTGTAACTACATCCATTAGATGTATTTCAAGCTTTTCATGTAGTGCTAAACTGATGAGATATCGAAATGTTATGGCATCCATAACAGGTGAATATGTTTCATCAAAATCGACTCCAGGTCGTTGTGAGAATCCTTGTGCAACAAGGCGAGCTTTGTATCTTTCAACTTCATTTTTATCATTCCTTTTTCGCACAAAAACCCATTTATGACCAACTGGTTTTATACCAGCAGGTGTTTGGACTACTGGTCCAAAGACCTCTCTTTTAGCAAGTGACTTCAATTCCGATTGAATTGCCTCTTGCCATTTTGGCCAATCAGATCTTTGTCGACATTCTTCGACAGATCGAGGTTCAAGATCCTCACTATCTTGCATAATATTAAGTGCAACATTATATGCAAAAATATTATCCACCACTATTTCAGATCGATTTAAATTAATCCCATCACCGATCGAACTTATTAAAAGTTCCTCACTCACATGAGCTTCGGGTTCATTGATTTTTTCAAGAATCTCAGAACTAATCAGATTTTGGGTCTATTCAGGAGATCCCTTCATAGTATCGTTTTGATCATTTGTCGATTTTCTTTTTCGAGGATTTCGATCCTTAGAACCCAAAGGCCTGCCACGCTTCAGGCGTGCTTTAGGTTCACTATCTCTTATGCTAGTAGATGGTCCTACTGGGACATTAATTCGGATAGGCACATTTTCTGCTGGGATATGTGACTTAGTTATCCTTTTCAAATCAGTAAATGTGTCTGGCATTTGATTTGCTATATTCTGTAAATGGATGATCTTCTAGACCTCCTGATTACATATAGGGGTACGGGGATCAAAGTGAGATAATGATGAAATTTTTCACACAATTTCTCTTTTGATTTCCTTTTTCTCTCCCCCTAATTGTGGAAAATTTATTTCATCAAACCGACAATCTGCAAATCGAGCAGTAAATAAATCCCCTGTCAATGGTTCAAGATAGCGAATAATAGAGGGTGATTCAAACCCAACATATATTCCTATCCTTCTTTGTGGTCCCATCTTACTACATTGTGGTGGTGCTACTGGCAAATATACAGCACATCCGAAAATTCGTAGATGGACAATATTTGGTTCATGACCAAAAACTAATTATGACGGAGAATATTTATTATAATGTGTCGGTCTGAGACGGATAAGTGATGCTGCATGCAAGATAGCATGGCCCCAAGCAGTAGTGGGCAATTTTGTTTTCATAAGTAGTGGTCTTGCTATCAATTGCAAGCGTTTAATAAATGACTCTGCAAGGCCATTTTGAGTATGAACATAAGCTACATGATGTTCAACTTTTATCCCAACGGATAGACAATAATCATCAAAAGCTTGAGGTGAGAATTCTCCAGCATTATCAAGGCGAATATCCTTTATAGGATAATCTGGGAATTGTGCCCTTAATCGAATTATTTGGGCTAATAGCTTTGCAAACGCCAGGTTGCGAGATGATAGTAGGCACACATGAGACCATCTTGAAGATGCATCTATTAGGACCATAAAATATCTAAACAACCCACTTGGTGGGTGAATAGGTCCACATATATCCCCATGTATACGCTCTAAAAAGGCAGGGGATTCAATACCAACCTTCATTGGTGATGGTCTAGTGATCATTTTTCCTTGATAACAAGCATCACAAGAAAATTCGTCATTTGTAAGAATCTTCAAGTTCTTTAATGGATGCCCACTCGAATTTTCAGTAATTCGTCTCATCATTATTGATCCGGGATGGCCCAAACGGCCATGCCAAAGCACAAAAGTATTTGAATCCGTAAACTTCTGGTTTACGATAGAGTGTGCTTCAATTGTACTAATTTTTGAATAGTATAAGCCAGAAGATAAAGTTGGTAACTTTTCTACAATGCATTTCTGGCCAGAAATATTCTTTGTAATACAAAGATATTCCCTGTTCATTTCATCTATTGTCTCTACATGATACCCATTTCGGCGGATATCTATAAAACTCAACAAGTTTCTTCGGGACTTGGAGGAGAACAATGCATTGTCTATAATAAGTTTTGTTCCCTTAGACAGAAATATTATGGCTCTTCCGGAGCCTTCAATCAAACTTATATTACCAGAAATTGTTGAAACATTTGCTTTTTCCTTATGCAAATAAGAAAAGTATTTCTGATCGTTGAATATGGCATGAGTTGTTCCACTATCAATAACACAAATATCTTCATGATTTGTCTTTGATCCAAACATAATTTGAGGGTTATCCATATTCTTCAAAATAACATAAATAAAATATATTATAGTAAACATCATTATCAAAGCATAACTTTTATTTATGTACAACAATTACATAACCATACTATCTATTACAAACAACAAAAATTAAAATATTTACATTTCTACAGATTCACTACCGATTACATGACTTGTTTCTCCTTCTGGGAGTGCAAAGTAATCAGCTACATCCAAATGCATGAAGTCTAAATTATCTTCAGAAATAAAATTTGCTTCAGCATTTTTCTCTGTCTTCTTCAGGGAGGCTTGATAAAGCTCAACCAGGTGCTTTGGCGTACGACAAGTACGTGACCAGTGCCCTTTTCCTCCACATCTATAGCATGCATTTTCTGCATTTGGCGCTTGCACCGCTTCATGCTTTTGTTCCTTCCTTTTCCACTGCTGGTGGTGAGGAGGCTTCTTTGGTGCATTATTATTACCATGATTGGGGTTTCTTCCCCGACCACGGCCATGACCACGACTGGGGCCACGACCTCTTCCACGTTTAGCTTGGTGGAAGTTCGTCTCATTCACTTCAGGGAATGGACAAGAACCAATAGGTCGGCTTTCATGATTTTTCATTAATAGCCCATTATGTTGCTCTGCTATAAGAAGATGTGAGATAAGTTCAGAATACTTTTTAAATCCCATCTCTCGATATTGCTGCTGCAGGAGCATATTCGAGGCATGAAAAGTGGTGAAAGTTTTCTCCAACATATCATGATCAGTAATATTATCACCACATAATTTTAATTGGGAAATAATTCTGAACATAGCAGAATTATACTCACTGATAGATTTAAAATCTTGTAGCCTTAGATGAGTCCAATCATAACGTGCCTGTGGAAGAACGACCACTATATCTTTCAAATTATTCCACAGTATGACTGGATCTTTAATAGTGAGATATTCCATTTTCAGGCCCTCGTCAAGGTGATGGCGTAGGAATATCATTGTTTTGGCACGGTCTTGGTTTGATGCCTGATTTTTGTCTTTGATGGTGTCTGCCAGACCCATCGCATCAAGATGAATTTCAGCATCAAACACCCAAGACATGTAGCTTTTGCCCGATATATCCAGGGCTACAAATTCAAGTTTAGAAAGATTTGACATTATTTAGGAAAAGAAAGTTCTTACCTCTAATACTTTCAAAGTATTTGCTCGAGATGTCAGAGTCTCGTGCTGATAACGTGTTATAAAATAAAGACTATAAAGTAAAGACAAGTATAGAGAGAAACTGATATATTATTCGAATTCAAACTGATGTACATAATGAACTGAAATCTCTTCTATTTATAGAAGAAATGAAGCTGTTGTGTAAGCTGTTACTATACCAGATATGGATAATCTTCTACTGAGAGCAATGTTTATCCATAACGGAGTACTGAAAGGATAAGCTTATTATACCCGATATGGATAATCTTCTACCGGGGATAATGTTTATCCATAACTGGGTACTGAAAGGATAAGCTTATTATACCCGATATGGATAATCTTCTACCGGGGGTAATGTTTATCCATAACTGAGTACTGAAAGGATAAACTTATTATACCCGATATGGATAATCTTCTACCGGAGTTAATATTTATCCATAACCGGGTACTGAAGTGATAAGCTTCTTCAGGAAGCTTATTTCCAATAGAGTACTAAATAGATAAACATATTTACGGCGGAGTACCATATGGATAAACTTCTTCAAGAAGCTTATTTACAACAGAGTACTAAATGAACATCCATAATATAATATATTTATAACATGATTAACATTCTTGTTTGAAATAGACAAATAATATTAAAAACTTTTATTTTTCTTGCACTAACAAATTATTATTATTTTAGTTAGTTATATTTAAGTAATCCTACTTAGTAAAAAGTAGGAGTATTACTAATTGTATGACCGACTAATCCAAATAATATTTTAAAAGATCACAATGTACATTAGATGCAATATTAAATCTTTGCGTAAAAGATAATAATAAATAAAAAATTGTTTCAAACAAGTATCACGCTTTTAAAGTTCGTCCCAAGAAAAATAACAAACGTTGCCTATAAATTAAGTAACTTAAGTCCAACAATATAATTTTTGAATGTGATGCAGTGGCTAAACAAGCAAAATATAAGCTTATCGACACGTGCATTGTACGCGTGTGACAAAATATGTAAGCACGTTTATGCAATCCCGACCCCATCTTATCCGAACAGAAGCCTAGAAGGCCCATTTGGGCATGTGAAATCCCGAACCAAATACTTTTAGGATCCGCAATATACTCTTTACTAATGATGACACGTTTATGCTAAGTATTATTGTAATGTAATATCAACTTATTCTTGCTTATATATGTCTGTATAGGTCAAAATTTGGACGATTACGGCCACTGACGAATACGACAAGGTACGAGACCCTTACGACACAACGTCCTTTTGTCGTTGAAGAAGGCGACGACTGACAGCGGTTAGAAAATGCACAGCATTTGTAGTAGTGTAGAAGCAACAGGAGACAGTAGGAATATAATATACTTTCGAATATTCTTTATGTTATACCTATTAGGGTTCAAGAGGGGGTTGTCCCTTATAAATAGAGGGAGAAGACTCTGTAAAAGGGGGGATCCAGATACCATTTTGACTTTTGGCTAAGAGCATCCACTGCAATATCTTTCTACATTCAAAGTTATCATATTTACGCTTAATCATTCGATTTCGAGATATTAAGAAACGTTATTCATCTTGTTCATCCCTTGCATCTTTCAATCTAAGGTTTATTATACTTGGTTGAGATTTACCTCTTCATCTTCTTTAATTGATTTAATCGAAAAGGTTTCAATATATTTCGGTTTAACAATTTGGTGCCGTCTGTGGGAATTTCTTTAGCTAAGATTTTAGATTCATCTAGACTCCGGAAAGGGATAATCACTTCTTCCTAGCTTTGTACAAACTAACAATAGCAGGGAAAGGAGATACAAGGCAGAAAGCAATAGTAGGCGTCACAACCAACCTCCTGAACACCATCAACGAAAATAGCAGAGAGGATAACGAAACGAAACACCAAGCACCATACCTGGGGGAAATGTTTCACCTCCCCCACACGAAAGCATGACTGCTTCGCGCGAGAGGAAAGCCTCCACATCTACAACAGGAGAGGCACCACCGACAGTAAGAAAACCGTTGGAAGAATGGCTAACAAGTACTCTGAACACCATACTTGATAAACCTGCACAAAGGGATAACAGGAATGTTGCACATGCAGATGTCACGATAAACGCTGATGAGCAAGATGCCCCTCTCCCCCCGATACAGGTAACACTCATGTTGCTAATGACGCAGGTAATGATACGCTTGAAGCCATATTAAAGAAAATGAAGGAGATGAAAAATGAGAATAAGGCACTCCGTGACCAAATGAAGAAACACAAAGAGAGGGTTGACAAAATACCAGGTGCCCTAAAGTTGTTGCCAAAACGCGACGTTGGTCGATTTATCGAGCAACCATATAGTGAAGAAGCGGCCCCCTACGCAAAGACCTTCAAAATGCCGCCCTACTTAAAGATATATGATGGTACTACCGATCCAGAAGATCATATTATCCACTACGTTACAGCCGTAAAAGGTAACGATCTTTCAAAAGAGCAGGTACCATCGGTGCTATTGAAAAAGTTTGGCGAAACCCTAACAGGGGGAGCCTTGACATGGTACTCTCAACTACTGGCATGCTCGATAGCGACGTTCGAGGAAATGGCAGACAAATTCGTCACCGCCCATGCAGGAGCCAAAAAAGCAGAAGCTAGGGTAAATGATATATTTGCCATAAGATAGATGCACGGTGAGGGACTCAGGAACTTCTTAGCTCGGTTCAACAGGGTGAGAATGAGCTTGTCGAATGTGTTAGAAGGAATAGCAGTAGCAGCCTTCCAGAACGGATTAAATAGAAATGGGTCGAGAACGACCAGAAAATTGCTAAGCAGACTCATGAAATACCCTCCAACTACTTGTGAAGAAATCCATAACGCCTACTGCGCCGAGGTACGAGCCGACGAGGACGACCTCAACGGTCTGATCCAACGGTTGACGTTACTTCAAACTCAAGCAAGGAAAGATTGTCGCAATGAAGGTCGAAGGGATCAGTTGGGGCCCCGCCTCAGCCTAGAGAGGCATCAACCTTACGTCAGGACGTCTGCCCCGCCTCCACCACGGCACACGAATGCTCCTCCTCGACATACAACACCATATCGACACGAGAAAGGTATGTGTCCACTCCTCTCCGCTCATAATTTTTGTGTTTTTCCTTCAGAAATAGTGTACGCACTAGAGAAACTCGGTCCAAAGGTGCAATGGCCACAAAAGATGAGATCAGACCCAACACACGGAAGTCGAGCGCTTTCTGCGAATTTCAGAAAGAAATGGGTCACAAAACCGAAGATTGCATATGACTACGATAGGAGGTAGTACGAATGCTAAGCCAGGGACACCTGAAAGAGTTGTTGAGCGATCGAGGACGGGCTAACGAATAGCCCTAGGGACCTCCAAAGCCACTTTCTCCTGCTCGCACTATACAGATGATCATCAGCGGAGGCGATGTCGCAACAATCAATCATGTCAAGTTCACTACCACACATAAACTCAAACGATCAATCACCCATGAACGGTATGGTGACCTCGAAGACAGTATCATCTTCGACAAGTCAGCCGATGTTGAACGGACTTCTGGAGAGATAATGCTACCCATCCTTGCCGGATGAGTCACCCTGGAAATGATGTTTCACGTCATGGACCAGGGGACTGCCTATAACGCCATCATAGGGCGCCCGTGGATACACGCCATGCGAGTGGTCCCTTCCAGTCTCTATCAAGTGATCAATTTTCCTACCTCATGGGGAGTATTCAGTAATCGAGGTGAGCAACGCACTGCACAATAATGCTATCGCATCGCCAAGATTGCACACACACCCAACAACTCAAAGGAGCGGATACGTAAGCATAACAATCATAGCAATCAGCGATGTCGGGAGCCAAACTTGGCGAACGTACAGACGTTATCAAGGACCCCGACATCGTGGAAGCATCTGAGTCAACGATAGAAAATCTTGATCCCGTCCTACTAGACGACAACAACAGCATAAAAAAGCTTATATCGGGCACAATCTCTCAGAACCATGTAAGTTTCGTAAGCTCTTGATTGACCATGCCGATCTGTTTGCCTTATCCCATGCATATATGCCAAGTATCCCAAAGTATATCGCCACACACAAGCAAAATGTTGACCCCCTATACCCGCCAGTACGACAAATAAGAAGGAATTTCAACACCGCGATCAATGAAGCCGTCAGCGAAGAAGTCGATAAGCTGCTCGCAAATGGCTCCGTCCGAGAGTCAAAATACCCTCAATGGGTCGCCAATGTGGTCATGGTGAAGATTTCATGGACCTAAACAAGGCATGTCCAAAAGATTCTTTTCCATTACCACACATCGACTAGCTCATCGACACAACAACAGGACACGAGTTGCTAAGCTTCTTGGATGCCTGCTCGGGTTACAACCAGATCCTCATGGAACAAGAAGACCAGGAGAAAACCACTTTCATCACTCACAAAGGAACTTACTACTATAAGGTTATACCGTTCAGACTAAAGAATGCAAGGGCGACGTATCAGAGATTGGTCACCAAAATGTTCAAAAATCAACTTAGTAAAACAATGGAAGTCTACATCGATGACATTCTAGTTAAGTCGAAAAGGAAAGAAGATCATATCGATCATCTGAAGGAAGCCTTTGACATATTAAGACGGTACGGCATGAAACAGAACCCCGAAAAATGCACCTTCGGCGTAAACTTAGGAAAATTCCTCTATTTCCTGGTATCACAAAGAGGCATCGAAGTCAACCTAAAACAGATTAAGTCTTTAATGTATTAAGGAAAGACAATGGACTTCAGTGGAATTTAGAATGTGTCGATGCCCTAAGGAAACTAAAAGCATACTTGTCTTCACCACCCTTACTCGCCAAGGCAGATCCAAGCGAGTGCCTCCTAGTCTACCTAGACGTATCCGAAGTCGCGGTAAGTGCAGTTCTAGTCCGAGAAAACAAAGGTACGTAATCTCCAATTTACTATATAAGCAAAACCTTAATTGACGCCGAAACAAGGTACCCCCACCTTGAAATATTGGCTCTAGCGTTAGTCGTAGCTTCATGAAAGCTTAGACCATATTTTCAGTGCCACCCCATAAAGGTGGTGACAACCTTTCCTCTCAGGAGTATCCTGCACAAACCCGAATTATCGGGTAGGTTGGCCAAATGGGCCATAGAACTGAGCGAGCATGATATAACATATCAACCGCGAACCGCAATAAAGTCTCAAGTGCTCGTCGATTTCGTCTCTAATTTCAGCGCAAAGATACTGCCCGAAGTTGAGCAAGAAGTGCTTCGCACTTCATCAGAACGACCCGACCTCTGGGTCCTTTACACCGATAGCGCGTCCAATGCATCAGGATCGGGACTGGGACTCGTACTCGAAGTCCCAATGGGCGAAGTAATTTGCCAATCTATACGATGCCCTGAAATGACTAACAATGAGGCCGTAATTGCAGGACTGAAATTGGCCCTCAAGTATGGTGCTCGGCGAGTCATCCTCCACTACGACTCTCAACTTGTTGTAAATTAAGTTACTGGGACTTTCCAGATAAAGGAGCAGAGGTTGCAGAAATATTATACCGAAATCCATAAACTGCTGCTAGAATTCAATGAATGTCGTCTTGACCAAATACCCCGAGCACAAAACATCAAAGTAGACGGTCTCGCCAAGCTGGCAGCAACAACTAAAACATCACCAAGGAGAACGTGGTCACCCTCCTCCGCTCATCAATAGACCAAGTCGAGGTACATTCTATAAATTTAACTTGGGACTAGCGTAATCGCATCATATCATATCTACAGGAAGGAACACTCCCACAAGATAAAAAAGAAGCCAAAAGCTCCGAATACAAGCGGCCAGATACAGTCTTATAAACCACGACCATTACAAAAGGACGTTTGGCGGCCCGCTAGCCAAATGCCTTGGACCAAATCAGACAAAGCGTGTGCTTGAAGAGGTACATGAAGGCTACTGCGGCGCCCATATAGGCAACCGACCCCTCGTTAGGTGTCTTATTTGTACAGGATACTACTGGCCCACTATAAAAAAGAGGTCGCGGAGTATGTCAAAAAATGTGAGCAACGCCAAAAATACGCCCCTATGATACACCAGGCAGAGGAACTCCTACATTCCGTCACTTCTTCATGGCAGTTTATAAAATGGGGGATGGATATCATCGAGCCCCTTCCAACAGGGCGAGGTAAGATACACTTCCTTTTGGTTTTAACTGACTACTTTTCCAAATGGGTGGAAGCAGGTGCGTTCACTCAAATACGCGAACAAGAAGTCATCGCGTTTATCTGGAAAAACATCATATGCCACTTTAGCATCCCCAAAGAAATCAGTTGCGACAACGGACCCCAGTTCATCGGGAAAAAGACGACTGAGTTCTTCAAAAAATGGCATATCAAGCGGATACTTTCCATGCCATATCATTCTGCTGGCAGTGGTCAAGCGTAATCCTCCAATAAAACAATATTAAAAATATTAAAGAAATAGCTTGAGGACCTCAAAGGGCTATGGCCGGAACTGCTACCAGAGGTGCTATGGGCCTACCGCACAATGCCAAAAAACCAACACGGGTGAGACGCCATATTCATTTGTTTACGGCACTAACGCAGTCATACCCCTTGAGGTCGGGAACCTAGCCTGAGATACTCCAATGAGAGTGGATCAAGCAACAACGAAAGCAAATTACAAGACCTGGATGAGGTCGAAGAACGAAGGGATATGGCACACATAAGGATGGTGGCCCAAAAATAACAAGCGGAAAGGTACTACAACAAGAAAGCCAAAGTGCGACCGCTTAGAGTCGGAGACTATGTTCTCAAATCCAAAACACAAGCAGTGAAAGACCTGAATGAAGGGAAGTTGGGAACAAACTAGTACGGGCCATATAAAATCACAGCAGCAAACAAAGGAACATTCCAATTAGAGACAATGGAAGGAAAACTACTACAAAATAACTGGAATGTCGCCCACCTCAAATACTTCCACTTCTGAAAAGAGACGTCGCCTAAGTCACACTCTTTTTCCCTCACCCGGGTTTTGTCCCAATCGGATTTTCTCGGGGAGGTTTTTAATGAGGCGATGAGGAAGACGTCTCGAGGTCCGAAGTATTGTTCATTGCCCCGCCTGCTGACGTCATCTCTAGGCCGAGCAATGAAGGGACTAAGTATAAAGAATCTCCATTGTATGTATGAAGTCGGTATGTATCACCATTGTAAATATAAAGAATCTCCATTGTATGCACGAAATCGACATATCTCACCATTGTACGCACGAAGTCAACATATATCTCCGACATGAATATTGCCACTCCATTATGTATACGAAATCAACACGCTTATCCAATGCATAAATAAAATCGGCATATGCAACACTCTAGCAAATACAATAGAATGTCGTCCTCACGACGGGATACTACTTCGGCACCAGCTCAAAAGTAACATCCCAATAGCTAAGGCCATTATCAAAAAATGAGTTCGACATCATTCGAACCACGACGGGATACTACTTCGGCACCAGCTCGAAAGTAACATCCCAATGGCTAAGGCCATCATCAAAAAATGAGTTCGACATCATTCCAACCACGACAGGATACTACTTCAGCACCATCTCGAAAGTAACATCCCAATGGCTAAGGCCATCATCAAAAAATGAGTTTGACATCATTCGAACCACAACGGGATACTACTTCGACACCAACTCAAAAGTAACATCCCGATGGTTAAGTCCATCGTCAAAGAAATTAATTTGAATTCACTCAAAACACAACATGCTTAAATATTTTGCAAAGGTTCGGAATAATATGAATGCAGCAAAGGTTACCACCGAATCGACGAAATAATTTTTTCATTACAGCAAAAATATTACAAGTACATGTCTTTACAAAGGGCTCAAAGATGCCCTTACAAAAGCTGCGAAGCAAAAATAAATACAAACCAAATACTACACATCATTTCCGGTGGCATACACGTCTTCGTACCAAGAGTCGGAGGCAAGTCTGTTCGCATCATCAGAATTAATATCATCCCCGTCAGGCATGAGAGGATCGTACCCGCATGCCTTACAAGTTGCACGGGCCTTGGCATACACATCCTGAAGCTATACTTCAGACGCCCTCTGATAACTAGGGATTTTACTATATTTTATACTCCTTCTTGCTTAAATTTTGATTAGAAATGTGTACAAAATAGTCCCAAAGGGCTCACAAGTTATGCTTGATTATAGGTTTGATCAACAAAGTGGCAAGATGTCAAAGATCAACCCAAAAAGGAGTGAAACTTGCACAAGTATCAAGGCAAAATAAAGTTCAGGCAAAACAAGGCCAGTGCGGCCGCACACCATTCTGTGTGGTCCGCACAAGCAAGGTTCAGAGAGTATGCAACTTAGGCAAATCAGGCACATATGGGATTTAATGCGGTCCGTATTGAAGTTACTGCGACCGCACCCGATTTAGTGCGATCCGCACAACCAAGGATCAGAGAGTTGCTATTTTTGAGATTGAAGCCAATGCGGTCCTCGCTCCATTTCATGCAGACCGCACTAGGGTCCATCGCGGTTGCAGTCCATCCTGTGCGATCCGCATTGCCCCAGTTTAGAGAGTTCGATTTTCAAGTTTAGAGCCTTAGTGCGGCCGCACGTAATTTTGTGCGGTCCGCACTAGCCCTGCAGGGGTATTTTTATCCAGATTTTTTAGCTTAGTATAAATAGCTTCTTTTCCCATTTTTAGGCCATCAGATAGTTTTAGCTGAGAGCTACGCTCGTGGGTTCGAATATTTAAGCTATTTTGGGCAATTTTATCTACATTTCAACATTAAATCTTCTTGTTTATCTTAGTAATTAATTAATATGAGTTTTTCTACATCTATTTCTTGCTTTTCTTCTTTAATTATGAGTAGCTAAACCCATAAGCTATGGTTGTGGCTCAACCCTAGTGTGGGTAATTGATGGGTCTTATGTTTTAGGGCTAGATTGACTATGGGTGTTTGATATTTAGGCTAATGTCATGGTTAATTGTTGAATTAGTGGTTGCAAACACTAGTTTGTGTTTAGTTGATTTGAGATCTTCTTGAGAAAGACAACTTGAGTCTCTAAAATTGGTTCAACAAGGAATTGGGGCGTACTCAAGAGATTAATAGCCCCAATTAAAGGGTTAAACCTCGAGAGAGTAATACCCAACTTGAACCTTCATTGCTTGTGCAAATTTGCATACCCAATTGGTCTTGAGAAAGTCAATTCGGGCAAAATCACTTGAACCACCAAGAGGTGTAGAGTGGGTATAATCGTGCAATGGTTATATCATACTCCCCAAATATATCAATCATGCCTTAGACACAAGTATCCATCAATTGACCACCTAGGCGAAAGTCACTACCCTAGTGCCTTTTAAACTATTTGAACAACCCGCAACATTTTACTTTTAGCTTATTCTAGTTTAATTTACCATTGTAGTTTCATAAAAGTAGAAGTAAAACAAAAAACCCAAAAATGTTTAGAAGTGTAATTTGGAACACATACCCAACTCTAAATTAGATAGATACCCGACTCCAACATCTAGCTCTCTGTGGAAATCGATCCCGACCCTAAATCGGGTAAAAGCTACTTCGACCCTCTTTCGCTACTCAATAGTAGTGCAGGGTAGGATTCGATCACTTTTTGGCACCGTTGTCGGGGAGCTAACGGTTTTGACTATCTATTTAAATAGTTTTGTTTATTGTTCTTCTTTCCTTCTTTGTTACTAGTTTGTTTGTCACAACTCAGGTACCAAATGGCAGAGAACAACGCAAATGACCCTCTTGGAAATGTGATTGCGGGGGAGGAGGTAGACGATGTCGGAGATGATGAGGTGCCTCTTGTACCTCAAGGACAATGTAGAGGCCGTCAGGCTAATGCTAATATTAATGACAATATTCCAGACCCTCCTCTGCCACCTCCAAGAGTGGCTCTTAGAGTGCTTCCGAACCAAGGCTATGCAAGTGCTATTGTCCCACCCCGAATCCGGGCGGGCAATTTTCAAATATCCAATGTGATGTTGACCTTAATAGAGTAATGCGGGTACTTCACAGACACTGCAAATCAAAATGCTTACAAACATCTCAAGGGGTTCGTGGATACATGTTGGGGGAGCAAGCAAACTAATGTGTCTGAAGATGCTCTTAGGTTGAGACTCTTCCCATTATCACTTAGAGGGAAGGCATTGGATTGGCTCGAGCGACTTACCAACCATTCCATCACTACTTAGGATGAGTTGGCGGACAAGTTCATTGCAGAATTTTTCTCACCGGGGCATATGGCTGCATTGAGAGATGAGATCTTGGCATTCAAGCAAGAGCCCACGAAACCTTTGCCTGAGATTTGGGAGCGTTATAATACAATGGTAAAGGAATGCCCCAACAATGATATGACTGAGGCGATGATTCAACAAACCTTCTACCGGGGCATTAATACAACAAACCAATGCATAATGAACCAACTTGCTGGGGGCAACTTTATCAAGCTGTTGTATGATGAGGCTTGTGACATTCTTGACGAGATGGCTGACACTCCTTCCGCTTGGCAAAGTAGAGCCAATGTGCCCTAGGGTGATCCCACGGTTATCCATTTACACAAGGAATTACATGATCATGGGCAAGTTATATCTGAGTTGACACCTAAAATGAACCAACTAGCAAAGGCATAGTTGCAACAAGTTCAAAGTTTGCGCCAACTGAATGCCATGGAGGGTGTTAACATGATTGTCAACAAAAGAAGACAAAGAGGGCAACTGAACCAAGGGAATTTAGAGCAATTCGATAATGATTGTGGTGGATTTCAAAATGATGGTTATGATGAACAAAGTGTAGAGGTGCAATACGTGAATAATTATTAAGTCCAAAGAGGCAATTCTTCCAACCAACAACAATGGAGACCCCAAGGCAATTGGGGCAATCAACAACAAGGCAATGTATTGGGGAACAACAACCAAAACAACAACTGGGGAAATCAGAACAACAATCAAAGCAACCAAGGAAATTGGAATGGTAATAACAACAATTGGGGTGGTAATAACAATTAAGGTGGATGGAATAATGGAAACCAAGGAAACCGGGGGCAAGGCTTTCAAAGGCCCCCAGTGTACCAACAACCGAACAATCCGCCCCCATTTCCATCTCAAGGTCCTAGTTCTTCTAGCAATGATATGGGTAGAATTGAAATATTGTTCGAACAGATGATGAAGAAGAATGCGGATTCGGATGCTCAGTTGGCCTCCCACAATACCTCTATCAGAAACTTGGAGGTACAATTAGGCCAAATCTCACAGTCTTTAAATACTCACCCTAAGGATACACTACCAAGTGATACGATAGTGAACCCGAAGGGTAGGAACAATCATGTTATGGCGGTAACAACAAGAAGTGGGAGTGGCGGTGATGCCTCCAAACAAAAGCAAATTGTAGATGATGATGTTGAGTTGCAAGAAGATGAAGTTCCTTTGGTGGTTAAAAATGTGATTGATGAAAATGTGAATGAAGAATTGAGAATTGTTATTCAAGATGTCGAGGTGGAAACTCAAAATGATGTGAACCCGTCTAGGGATCACATAATAGACATGTTAGAGCCGGTTGTGCCTAAAGCCAAGGCTCCTTTGCCAAGGCCACCTCTGCCTTATCCTCAAAGGTTCACGAAGCAGAAAAATAAAAATCAGTTTAAAAAGTTCATTGACATGATGAAGAGCTTATCCATCAATGTGCCTTTGGTGGAGGCTCTTGAACAATTGTCGGGCTACGCTAAATTCATGAAGGACTTGGTAACAAAGAAGCAATATATGGATTGTGAAACTATAAAGATGACTCACCAAGTTAGTGTAATAGTGCATTTAATGGCCCCAAAGCTTGAAGATCCCGGTGCTTTC
This sequence comes from Nicotiana sylvestris, assembly GCF_000393655.2. Lineage (NCBI taxonomy): Eukaryota > Viridiplantae > Streptophyta > Magnoliopsida > Solanales > Solanaceae > Nicotiana > Nicotiana sylvestris. The sequence goes on along the minus strand of NC_091058.1, from coordinate 118,418,703 downwards.
ACCATTCCTTGCACCATTGGGAGTGCGGATTTTGCTAAAGCTCTATGTGATTTGGGGGCTAGTATCAATTTGATGCCCTATTCCATTTTCAAGACTTTGGGTATTGGCAGCCAAGGCCGACTTCTATGAGATTACAAATGACAGATAGAAGATGAAGAGACCATTGGGTATTATTGATGATGTGCTTGTCCGGGTGGACAAATTTATCTTGCCAGTTGACTTTGTGATCTTGGACTGCAAGGTGGACTATGAAGTTCCTATCATATTGGGAAGACCTTTCCTAGCTATGGGGAAGGCCTTAGTTGATGTGGAAGCAGGGGAACTCACCTTCCGGGTGGGTGATGAAAAGGTGGTCTTTCATGTGTGCAAATCAATGAAGCATCCCAACAGTACCAAGGTGTGCTCTTTTGTGGACCTTGTCATAGTAGTGATAATTGATGTCACCAGTGCAATGATCAATGTGGAGGACCCATTGGAGGCCGTATTGTTTAATCTTGATATCAATGAGGATGCAAGCCGAGTGGAGTGCGTGAATGCTTTACATGGAATGAGCTCTTACTCTTATGAGCCTAGGAAATTATCTTTGGATCTCGAGAATAGAAAGACTCCACCAACAAAACCTTCAATTGAGGAGCCTCCGGTGTTGGAGTTGAAATCGTTGCCTCCACACCTTAGGTATGAGTTCTTAGGCTCAAATTCTACTTTTCCAGTTATTCTTTCTTCTTGCCTTACTAACATGGAGGTTGATGCCACATTGGTGGTGCTTCAAAAGCGGAAAAAGGCAATTGGATGGACTTTAGCTGATATTCGGGGAATAAGCCCCGCATTCTGTATGCATAAGATTATTCTGGAATATGATGCAAAGCCCTCCTTGGAGCATCAAAGGAGGTTAAACGAGGCAATGCAAGAAGTTGTGAAAAAGGAAGTGATCAAGTGGTTGGATGTCGTGGTTGTGTACCCTATCTGTGATAGCTCTTGGATTTCATAGGTGCAATGTATACCGAAGAAGGGTGGCATGACCGTGGTTACAAATTCACAAAATGAGTTGATTCCTACAAGAACTGTTACCAGTTGGAGGGTATGCATGGACTACCGCAATTTGAATAAAGTGACCTGCAATGATCACTTTCCTTTGCCTTTTCTTGATCAGATGTTGGATAGACTTGTTGGGCAGGCGTTCTACTATTTCTTGGATGGGTATTCTGGGTACAACCAAATCTTGATTGCTCCGGAAGATTAGGAGAAGACCACATTCACTTGTCCATATGACACTTTTTCCTTTTCTAGGATGCCTTTTGGGTTGTGTAATGCATTGGCTACATTTCATCGGTGTATGATGGCCATTTTAACTGATATGGTGGAAGACATTTTGGAGGTGTTCATGGAAGACTTTAATATTGTGGGGGATTTATTTGATGAGTGCTTGAAGAATCTTGATAGAGTTTTGGCCCGTTGTGAAAAAACCAATCTTGTCCTCAATTGGGAGAAATTCCACTTTATGGTGGAAGAAGGAATAGTTCTTGGGCATAAAATTTCGAAGCATGGTATTGAGGTAGATAAAGCAAAGATTGATGTAATCTCAAGGCTCCCTCCCCTACATCCGTCAAGGGAGTTCGAAGTTTTCTTGGGCATGCGGGGTTCTACCGGAGATTTATCAAAGACTTTTCGAAGGTAGTGAATCCCTTGTGCAAGTTATTGGAAAAAGATGCTAAATTCGTGTTTGATGAAAAGTGTATGCACGCCTTTGAACTTCTCAAGCATAAGCTGACCACCACTCCTATCATTACCGCGCCTAATTGGAGCTTACCCTTTGATCTCATGTGTGATGTAAGCGATGTTGCAGTTGGGGCAGTTTTGGGTCAAAGAGTGAACAAAATATTTCATCCGGTGTACTATGCGAGCAAGACAATGAATGATGCTCAAGTGAACTACACAGTGACTAAGAAAGAACTTTTGGCTATTGTATTCACAACGGAAAAATTCCGGTCGTATCTTATAGGTGCTAAGGTTATTATTCATACCGACCATGTCACGCTCTGGTACTTGATGACAAAGAAGGATTCCAAAGCTAGACTGATGCGATGGGTCTTGTTACTTCAAGAGTTTGATTTGGAGATTGTGGACCGGAAGGGTAGTGAGAACCAAGTAGCGGACCATTTGTCCCGCTTGGAGGATGAGGGGAGTCCTCATGATGGCCTAGATATCAATGATTCATTTCCCGACGAACAACTCCTTTAAGTGTCGATGAATGATATGCCATGGTTTGCCGATGTTGCTAATTTCCTTGTGACTGGTATAATCCCGTGTGAGCTCTCTTCTAACAAAAGGAAGAAGCTCAAGCGGGATAGTTTGGATTTCTATTGGGATGAGCCGTACTTGGTTGCCATGTTAGTATCATAGACTCCTAATGTACTTGATTAACACTAAGTGACATGACTAATTATGTAGTCCCATGTCCTCAACATGACTACTATATCTTATTACTATTCTAACTTCAAGCATGATTCCCTTTTTAACACTTTGAAGTAGTAATTGTTTGTGTTCTGAAGGCCAATCAGCCCCTACTTGTTCTTTGTACTTGCTGGTCTATATGCATCTCTTCTCAGCCATGTTTATGTGTTTTTGATTTAGGCTCTCTATGTCCCCAATCCCTTACTTCCCTGCTTGTGAATGTTGAGATGATACTGTTCTTTGAATTTGTTCTGTGTGTGCTGTCTTGTTCCAAGTTGTTATTGTTCCTATCCCCTTCTCCTTTCAAAACTATTTTCCCTAGGCAACTCTTCTGTTGTTTTGCAAACTTATTTCAAACATGCTTTGACAAAACTGTTTCCAACTCAACCCTTTTAAAACTATGCCAAGCACTCTCACATGTACTCTTAGACCACTAGGTTCTGCCCCTTTTGTGTGAGCCTTTCCTTGGGACCCTTGAGCTCCCTCCGAACTTGGACACACTAAACTGGCCTTTTCACACTACACTTACTCTGTCTTGGCTATGAAATCTGGGTGTGAGCACTGCTCGAGATCCCTTGAGGTTCTTAGGGAACTCTGACACGCCCGGAAATGAGAAAGACTATGGAACAATCTCGGCACTTGAAGTGATTTATTACATAACTCAGAGAGGAAGTCCTAATCAGGCTCCCTATAGTGTAACTTCTTATTTTTCATTTCTACTTATGTAATTCATTTCAATGTTCGTCTGTAATAACCTGTTGTAAACAAGTATTAGGGTAGCTAGTAAAAAGGGATAGGGTAAATATGCATGCTATAGCTGCTAAGGGTAGAAAACATGTTATTAGGTTTATATTCCTAACTGTGCAATGGAAACCATGCTTAGGATTCATACACGCATTAGAAATCATGCTCTTAGGTCTCTATGTTTATTGTTTCAGCATGTGCATACTTACAAAATCATGTGTTAAAATCTGTTAATAACTAGCACTTTACTATTATGTTATGCGCTGCCATGTACACTTAAAGATCTTGCCTTAGGATAAAAACAATGCTAATAAACTGGTCATTTCCATATCTTCTGCATATTTTGAAGGTATGTAATACTTATGCATTTAGAAATCCTGTTTAGGTCCTGCATATACATTATTATGCATTTTTGTGCATTAGATATCATGATTTTAGGATCGCATTCACATCCGCTTAGGCATCTCTAGTGCTGGTAATAATTTCAAAATTCTGAACATTTGGAACAACATATTTAGTAATATAATTCAAATGGCCTTCCCTAAGTAACCCTGATAACCGGAACACTGTTTTACACCTAGGCAAGCCTTAGGTATTAAATTTGTCAAAACTGGAAACATGCTTCTTTATGCTGCTTTATCAACTATTAAAATCAGTAGGCAAGCCTGATTCGGACTTCTTTTCTGAGTCATGTAATAAATCTGATTTTGCTGTTGTCACTTAGATACCATGCATAGGGTCTGAATTTATACCTTAATTGTGTATGAATCATGTTGTTTATGTGCATTGTATGTGCAGGTATATTTGAGCCTTTCATTTGTCTTCCATGCTCCCTTTAATTAAAGTCCTACTTGTTATTGTATGTTGCCTTAGTATTTTGCCTTTAAACTTAAGGGCTTGCCTAGAACTTCCCCCTTTTATAGGATAAGAGTCCTAAATTCCTCCGGGACTGATAGGAAGGGACGGGTAACAACATGCAATAGGGGTTGAGACCAAGCCTCGCTTTAATTACCTTCACGGGGCGGGAAAGGGTAAATATGGATATGACGACCGGTGCGTTAATACCAGATGTAGCCCCTCTCTGAGGAGTGTCATACCGGGCATTGCATTGATGTGATCCATATTATAAGCAAACCTAGGACACCCCCTTTTACATTCCCAAGTATGTTTAGATTGCAATTCTTTTCAAAATCTTGCCTTTTATTTGTCCTTTTTCAAACACTTGTGTGTCCATACTTAAATCTCCTACTATTTGAGTCATGCTTGTTTGTTTGCTACTTGTACATATTCACAAAAATTGTTTGGCCGGGAACCACACTAGTGGATCTTGAGGGGTGCCTAACACCTTCCCCTTGGGATAATTTCAAGCTCTTACCCTATCTCTGGTTACCAAACGTAGTTATAAATGAACCCTATAGGTGCCCTAACGCACCTTAAATCGTTAGGTGGCGACTCTTCAAAATTGCAAACCCCCTTTTCAAAAGGAAAGAGTTGTCTCATAACCAAAAATGTCATGAACCTGATTCCGCAAAGGAAAAAGGGAGCGCGACACTGAGGCTGAATATGTTGTTGCTGCCTCTTGTTGTGCTTAATTGATGTGGATCAAAAAATAGCTGATAGATTTTGGCATTGAAGTTGGGTGCATTCCTATCTTTTGTGATAACACTAGTGCTATAAGTATGACAAAGAACCCAGTACATCATAAGAGGACTAAGCACATAGATGTTAGACATCACTTCTTAAGGGACAACAATGAGAAAGGATTGATTACCATAGAATTCTGTGCTACTGATAAACAAATTGATGACATCTTTACTAAACCACTGGGTAGAGAAAGCTTTGAAAGGAACAAGTTAGAATTAGGGAAGATTAAGATCACCTAATGGGATCAGCTCAGAATGCACAATGAAAAAAATTTGAAAAAAAATATATTTGGCTAGGAAATCTGGAACTTGTGTAAATATCTAGATTAATTTTTACTCAGCTTCATACTGTAAATAGTATACTCCTGTGACATGTGTTAATATGACTCGCTGATCTTTAACAAAATTTTCTCTATTGTAGTAAATTGAGGCATGATCAAGAGAATTTTAAATGAAGAACCTGGTTCATCAGTATTGGTTCATCTGAATGCCAAGGTATATTTTTTATACTCTGGACAATTAGAAATATAAATATTTAAATCATGACCAAATCCTACCATTGTTCAACACATTAGAGAATCCTATCCATTTGTTTTTGAACTAGTTTGACGAGGCCAATGTGTATAGGATTTTTATGCTCGTGCTTTGTAAAATTCTTGTATAGTTTATGATATCATCCCATAGAGATTGGAACATCTATGCTACAGACTTTTAATATTTCAACTACTATTTGAGAGAATCAGATTGATGAAAAGTTTGTGAAATTAAAACTTGTTAAATACTTAACAAAATTAAACAACTTTTGAAAGATTTGTGATTTAAAAGAGTTGAGAATCGTTAAATTCACTTGATAATATATTATAATAAAATCACACTTTCTACATGTATTTCTCTAAAGGATAATTGCTTATTTCTAATACAATTATATCTTATCTCACCAAGAATTAATCAACTAATAACACTCTGTGAGGTTATGTAATTAATTCAGTTAAAACTAATGACAGTTAAATCGAAATATCTTCTGGTCTGAATTGTGCTAAAGATAGTAAAAACTTCGTGAGAATATTTTTACTAAATCAATACTCATGTGACTACATTAAAATTGAGGTAAGCAAGATTAAAGACTTTTAATAATAGCTTACTAATAATTACTCTCACTTCACTATTTTATTCAATAGTTACTATATATTAATTTTGCTCCGTGAGAATTACAAAATTAATATAAGAGTAACTTAAAGATCAAATATATAGAAGTGATAACAATGATTAGTTAAAACTATTATTATAGCACAGTATAAAATATAAATAGAAAGTTCCAAACCAAGAATGTATTAAAACTGAGATAGTATTATAATATATATATCAAGCTTCATCAACTATCCCAACAAAAACAAATTACTCCATTATGAAGTAAGAAAAAATTAATTTAGGAACAAATAACTTATGAAGAAATATTATTATTCTAAAAGAAAGACAACTAGTAGAAAATACTAAAGAAAAGAGAGACCAAAGAATAGTTCTCTCTCGTAAGACTCTATGTCTTCTCTTCAAAATTCACACTCTATTTATAGAGTTTTCTTGCCTAAGGTTCTCCATAGTTGCAACTATGGAAATTGTAATTGCAAATATGGAAATTGTAATTGCAACTATGAAAATTATAGGTGCAACTACAACTTTGCCAAATGAGTTCCATTCTGCAGAGGAAGAACCATAGTTTCAACTATACTTTGCTAGTTGCAACTATGTAATTTGCTTCATGAATTCCAATTTCCATTGTCGCAACTATGGTGCTATTTTTGCTTCTTCATTCCCGGATGACTACTCAATTCTCACTCTTTTTTGCTTCTTTTCTTTAATTTCATAAGCTCTTCCTCCTGCGAAGTATGTTAGAAAATATGGGAGAACATGGTATATTTATTCATGTTTTATTTAAAATCTTTAATATTTAACATATAAAAATATATGAATAAATTAAACCCATCAAATTCCCCCACACTTGAATATTTGCTCGTCCTCGAGGAAAAACATTTCTACTAATAAATTTTTTCTTGGGTAACATTTTCTTCAAAACGTTGGTCTTTGTAGGATAGAAAATTTATTCAAAATAACTTCCTTCATCATGCCAAATGATTAATCTTTTAAGCTTCACCAAATCTTTTACCTTGCTTCTGATTTTACTTTTGAAAAAATAAAATTTGCATTATTTTCCTCTTAAATCTTTCGGAATTGATAACTTTATGATCATAAGTCTTGAATATCACAATTGTTCGTCCATAGGCTTGATCTTCATGTTAATATCCACTAATGTAGATTCAACATTGATTTTTGAAATCTATTTAGGACTTTTTCTTCGCTTATAATGTCAGGCTTCAGGCTGGTAGGATAAAGATATTTTTGTAGTGACTTTTTTTCTTCCAGCTTGGAGCAAATGTACCTTGATACTAATTATTCCATCTTTTTTTTCCCCAGTATTTTTGCATTTTCTTTTTTTTTCTTTTTGCTTTATTTTTATAAAGAGATATAAGAATATACACACACTTATATATTATATCTCTCTCTTTTTCCTTTTCTTTTTCTTTTTCTTATATATTATATCATCTCTCTCTTTTTTCGTTTCATGCCCTTGCACAGTCTTTCTTCTCTTTTTCTAACAAACATTATTTATCATGGCTGGAAGAAGTAATAACTGTAGTAGTAATATACATTTCTCTTTTTTTCCTTTCTTTTGGGGGTTATAGACCATGGTGTTTTTAAAAAAAAAAAAGGATAATGGCTCAAAAATAAGTTCTAAGAGGTAAAAGTTTCATTTTTTTTTGAAGAGAATAAACTAAAAGGGGCTAAAAGGTGTATCAAAGAAAGCCTAATTTCATCTTTCAAGAATCAGTGTCATCCATTATTTCGCCTCGAAGAACATTTAGAGCAAGTTCTAGAAAAATTATTGAGTATACCTTCTTGTGATAATAACTTTTCTCAATTCCTTTGATCTCGCGAGTTGGAGACGCTAGTTTTTGCCTTCACAAAATTAAAGTCTTAGGCATGGAATTGACATGATAATGAAAAAAAGACTTAATATTTGAGCACAATAGAAAGAATTTATTTTACTAATTATAAACCTACAACGACACAATCATTTAAGAAGAAAAAATTTATTATAACATTATAGAAAATATATATATATATATACACATGAAGTACTAAAGAAATTTCTGAAAATATAAATTAAAACTCTTTTTAGCTTTCAAATTTACAGTCACAGAAGAAAGCTTGAAAGAAACTGTGACCACACATATTCTATGTGTAATAGACTAGACTAGCTTTTAGACCTTATTAGTCATGGGGTCCAGGTTTTGATATAAACCAGAAAATTTACCTGAGCCAATAATTAATTTACATAGTTAGATGGTTAACCAACCAGTAACTTAGGCATACCGACCACCACGGAATTACTCCTATATAGATGGCTCTGTTTTTGTAGAGGCCTGCATGGGATGTCCCGATTGTACAATAATCTGGATATTAACCAGATCAATTGGTTAAGCATTTGTTCATACAAATTATATTGGGCTTATGAGGCTCCATTGCTTTACCCTCAATGGCTACGGGTAAGAAAATTGTAGTTCTGAGTTTAATATCGTCATCTCGACTTATTAATAACATAATGTATTAGGCTATCAAGGTTACCGATGGTTGTTGCTCAAAATGTCCTCCAAAATACAACTTTAACCTGTGACCATTTACCTTAAATTTGTCTCCTCCATTGATCTGTTGAATTTCAATTGCCCCATATGGAGTAACATCTGTAATATTACAAGGACTTGTCCACCTGGATTTTAATTTTTCTGGAAATAGCCTCAGCCTGCTATTGTAAAGAAGTACTTGATCTCCAATTTTGAAACTTTTTTGTCGGATCAAATTGTCATGCCATATTTTTGTTTTTTCTTTGAATATTCTGGCATTTTCATAAGCTTCCAACCTCAGTTCTTCCAATTCATTAACCTGAAAAAATCTTTTTTTTACCAGCAGAGGTTAATTCAAAGTTTAATACTTTCAGTGCCCAAAAAGCTTTGTGTTCTAATTCAACTAGCAAATGGCAAGCCTTTCCAAAGACTAATTTATATGGAGATGTTTATAATTGGCGTTTTGAACGCCGTTCGGTATGCCCATAATGCATCATCTAATTTTAAAGACCAGTCTTTTCTTGAAATTCCAACCGTCTTTCAAGAATTCTTTTTAACTCGCGATTGGAAACTTCAACTTGCCCCTGTGTTTGAGCATGATATAGTGTTCCAGTTTTATGAGTCACACCATATTTTGATAGCAAGGCAGAAAATTGCCTATTCACGAAATGAGTTCCTTGATTACTAATGATGACTCAAGGTGTGCCAAATCTAGTAAAAAGAGTTTTTCTAAGAAAATTACACACCGTATGAGCATCATTCTTCCTTGTGGGGATGACTTCAACCCATCTTGATACATAATCCACAACCACAAGGATATATTTAAATGAATGAGAAGAAGGAAAAGGACTCATGAAATCTATTCCCCAAACATCAAATATTTCGCATACCTGTATTGATTGTAATGGCATCTCATCTCTCTTAGTGATATTACCTGTTTTCTGACACCTGCCACATCGTGTAACATATGCTCAGGCATCTTTGAAGAGTGTTGGCCAGAAAAATCCGACCTCCAATACTTTAAATGTCATACGGTTTGCAGCATAATGACCTCCAATTGCTCCATCATGACAGTGATACAAAATTTTGGTCATCTCTTCTTCAGGTACACACCTCCTGATGATATTATCTGCACAAATTTTGAACAAGTAAGGTTCATTCCAAAAATAATACTTAGCATCAGAAATAAACTTTTTTCTTTGCTGGTAAGAGAGATCTTGGGGTGTCCATCTTCCAACCAAGTAGTTAGCAATATCTGCGAACCAGGGTGGTTGAGTCACAACAGAGTCAACTGAAAAAATGTGTTCATCAGGAAATTCTTCTTTTATCTCGTTGAACTCAAGGGGAGGGTCTTCTAGTCTAGACAAATGGTCAGCTACCTGATTCTCTATTCCTTTTTTATCTTTTATCTCAAGGTCAAATTCTTGCAGAAGTAAAATCCATCTTAACAATCTAGGTCGAGCATCTTTTTTGGCTAAGAGGTATTTTAAAGCTGCATGGTCAGTAAAAATAGTCACCTTTGTTCCTATCAAATAAGAACGAAATTTATCAAATGCAAATACTACTACCAGTAACTCTTTTTCTGTTGTGGCATAATTCAGTTAAGCCTCACTTAGTGTTTGTCATGACCCAAAATCTCACCCGTCGTGATGGCACCTATCGTGGCACAAGGCAAGCTTCAACTCAACATCTCAACACAGTAGAACTTTTAAATAAAGGCGAAAGCAGTTAATATTAAATAAAACTTTTTAGAACAAAATATAACTCCAAAAGTACTAAACAATCCATCCCGCAAAATCCGGTTCACTGAGTGCATGAGCATCTAAATAATAACAACATCCGACTGATAAAACACTGTCTGAAAATATAGAACAGTAGAATATGAAAGGAAAGGAGAGTCAAAGTCAGCGAATGCCATGAAACTACCTCAATAGTCTCCTGAGTTTGACTCCTCAATCAGCAACCGTCGTGACTAGAAGTGTCTAGATCTGTACACGAAGTAAAGGGTTAACGTGAGTACACCTACTCAGTAAGTAACAGAAATAAATAAGGAACTGAGAAGTAGTGACGAACTATGCAAATACAGTTATCTCAATAACTTTCAAATGAGAGTAGCCATACTTTCAATTTAACAGTTTAAGTCATATCAGTACGTACTCAATAAACCAGATATTAAATTTGACTGAGCAGTAAATAATATCTTCCAATAATTTTTAAAATAGTGATATGACATTTGCGATGCAACAGTAATGAAGTAAATGTATTTTCAAAGAATAACAGTCACTATGTCTTCCCATTCACTCTAACCTCACAATCACTCATTCCTCACATTCACTCATTCCTCCCAGTCGCTCAGCACTCGGCACTCGCACTCAGCACTTGCACTTAGCACTCTCACTTAGTAGGTACTTGTGCTCACTGGGGTGTGTACAGACTTCGGAGGGGCTCCTTCAGCCCAAGCGCTATAACAAGCCACCTCGTGGCATAAATCACTCAGGCCCTCGGCCTCACTCAATCATAAATCAGTAACAACATGTTGCGGGCGTGCAACCAGATCCTATAAATATTCTTACAGATCAGGCCCTCGGCCTCACTCAGTCATCAATTTCTCCAATCTCTCGGGCTCTCAAAAATCATATAAATAGCACAAACAGAGGTAATGTCATGTATCAACAATGAACATCAAGAGACAGAGGCATAATAAGCAAGAAAAGCTATGACTGAGTACAAAACAACAATTAGCAGCTAACTCAGTAAGTACACGACCTCACAGGTTTCAACAATGATCACATAAGGCCTAAACATGATTTCTAACATGAAGTACAGTCAATTTCCATGAAAACAAAGGGAACATGTATTAAACAGTAGGCCAATTAATTCCACAGTCTCGCGGGATGGACCAAGTCACAATACCTACGGTGCACGCCCACACGCCCGTCACCTAGCATGTGCGTCACCTCTAAAATAGTCATACGACACAATGTCCGGGGTTTCATACCCTCGGGACTAGATTTATAACCGTTACTTACCTTAATCCGAGCAAAAATCCTAATCTAAAATGCATTTGCCTCTCAAATCGACCTCTAAATGCCTCGAATCTAGCCACAATAATTCAATTCAGTCAATAAAAAATATAAAAATTAATTCCACATGGAATTCTACATTTTCCATTAAAAATCCGAAATTGCACTAAAAATTCGCTCGTGGGTCCCACGTCTCGAAATTCGACGAAAAATGTGAAATATGAAACCTCATCTAACCCCGAGTCTAACCATACCAAAATTACTAAATTTCGACAATATTTCGACCCTCAAATCCTCAAATCTATCCGAGAGGGTTTTCAAACTCTTCCAACTAAATTCACAGATTTAATGCCAAAACTAGTAATAGATTTGGGTAATCTAACCAATATTAAGTTAAGAACACTTACCTCTTTGTTTTCTCTGAAAATCTCCCGAAAAACGCCTTTCCCCGAGCTCCAATTTGGTAAAAATGGAAAATGGGAGAAAATTTCGAGTACTGTTCACGGGGTACTGTTCACGGTACTGTTTATGGGCACTATTTAAGGGGGTACTGTACACGGATATTGTTCATATGTACTTTACATAGATACTGTTCACGCAAGTGCGGTCACTATTCACACGTGCGAAAAATGCAGAAACTACCCAGAAAATTTCAGCAGCCTTTTTATATCTGTTAACCTTCCGAAATCCACCCGAGGCCCTCGGGACTTCAACAAAATACACCACAAGTCCTAAAACATGATACAGACTTAGTCGAAACCTCAAATCGCATCAAATAATGCTAAAACCGTGAATCACACCTCAATTCAAGCTTAATGAAACTAAGAACGTCCAACTTCTATATTCGATGCAAAAACCTATCAAATCAAGTCCGATTTACTTCAGATTTTGCACACAAGTCATAAATGACATAACGAAGCTATGAAAATTTTCAAAACTGGATTCCGACCCCGATATCAAAAGGTCAACTCTCGGGCAAACTTTTCCAAAAATCTTCTATTTTCCAACTTCTGGCAAAATGCGTTGAATTGTCCTACGGACTTCCAAATCCAAATCCGAACATGCTCCTAAGTCCAAAATCACCATACGAAACTTTGGAATCATCAAAATTCATTCCGGGGTCTTTTTCTCAAAAGTCAAATCTCAGGTCAAAATTAAGAAATCTTTAGCCTTAGATTTCTAGATTCCGTTAAATGGCGATAATTTGATCTAGGGACCTCCAAATTTCGATTTCGGTTATATGACCAAGTCCCAAATCACGATACGAAACTACTGGAATGGTCAAAACTTTTATCCGGGTTTGTTTTCTCAAAATGTTGATTGGAGTCAACTCAGTTGAGTTTTAAAGCTCTAGTTCACAATTTAATCCATTTTTACATAAAATCTTTCGAAACATTATACAGACTACGCACGCAAGTCGAGGAATTATTGATAGCACTTTTTAAGGTCTTAAAATACTGAAATGATTATTTAATTTAAAGATGACATTTTTGGGTCATCACAGTGTTCTACTGGCATAGTAAATAGGACGAAAAATCTTATCCTTTCTTTGGCCTAAAACAACTCCAACTGTCGTATCAGTAGCATCACACATAAACTCAAAAGGTTGACTCCAATCAGGAGACACAACTACAGTTGCAGTTGATAATTTCTCCTTAAGGGTGTCAAAAGCTATTATACAATCACCTGAAAAATCAAACTTAACATCTTTCATCAAAAGGTTAGTCAGAGGTTTTGAAATCTTTGAAAAATCCTTTATGTACCGTCTGTAAAAACCTGCATGACTTAGAAAGCTTCTAATGCCTTTAACAGTTGTGGGAGGGGGTAATCCTGCTATAATATTAATTTTAGCCTTATCAACTTCTATCTCATTAGCAGTGATTTTATGTCCTAAAACAATTCCCTCTATAACCATAAAATGACATTTTTCCCAATTCAGAATCAAGTTTGTCTCTTCACATCTCTTAAGAACTAAAGTTAAGTGGTAAAGACAATCTTCAAATATTTCCAAAGAGTGTGAAATCATTCATAAAATTTTCAAGAAATTTTTCAGTCATGTCAGAAAAAATTGCTGACATGCAACGTCGAAATGTAGCAGGGGCGTTGCATAGACCAAATGGCATTCTCCTGTATGTATATGTTCCATGAGGATATGTGAAAGTTGTCTTATCCTGATCTTCGGGTGCAATTGGTATTTGGTTATACCCTGAATAGCCATCAAGAAAACAGTAAAAACCATATCATGCAATTCTTTCTAACATTTGATCAATAAATGGTAAAGGAAAATGATCTTTTCTGGTAACATTATTGAGGCGTCTGTAATCAATACAGACTCTCCATCCTGTAACAGTCCTCGTAGGTATGAGTTCACTATTTTCATTCTTTATAACTGTCATACCTCCTTTCTTTGGTACTATCTGAACTGGGCTTACCCAAGGGCTATCTGAAATTGGGTAAATAATACCTGCCGCTAGAAGCTTGACAATTTCCTTTTTCACCACTTCCTGCATTGCAGGATTCAATCTCCTTTGGGATTGGATTATTGGCTTGTAGCTATCTTCCATGAGGATTCTATGCGTACAAATTGCTGGACTAATCCCTTTGATATCCTCTACAGTCCACCCTAAAGCTCCTTTGTGTGCTTTTAAGACTTGAATTAGTCTTTCTTCCTGTTCTGCAGTTAAAGAAGATGTAATTACTGGAAATAGTTCTTGCTCAAGATAAACATATTTTAAATGAGAGGGAAGAACTTTGAGTTCAATTTTGGTTGAACTTCTTCTAATTGCATCTCCTTATCCTCCGAATCTTTTTTCAGTATTTTAGCTTCTCTCCTAATTGTGGGATCATCATCTTGTGCGGTGCTTGATTTGGTCAAACATCTTTTCATTGAGTCTGAAATTAATTGATCATCTTTGAATTCATCTGCAAGATCACTAATCATGTCAATAGAAAAGCATGAAGATGATGCCTCATCTCCTGAAAATCTTAGTATCTTTTGCATATCAAAAATGACTCTTTCTTCATCAACTCTCAAGATTAGTTGCCCTTGATAAACATCCATGATTGCTCTTCCTGTAGCAAGAAATGTTCTACCCAAAATTATCGGTTCATCAGGACATTCTTTCATTTCAAGTACTATAAAATCTACATGGAAAACAAACTTATCTACTCTTACAAACATATTTTTAATTATTCCCTTAGGTTTCTTAGTACTTTGATCTATAAACTGAAGAGAAACACCTATGTCCTTCATTTCACCAAGATCCAATTTTCTAAAGAAAGAAAATGTCATCAAATTTATTGAAGCTCCAGAATCGCAAAGTGCTTTTTTAAAATATACACCTCCCAAAGTGCATGGAATGGTAAAACTGCCATGATCACCAAGTTTTTATGGTAGCTTATTTTGAAGTATAGCACTGGATTTTTTAGTAAGCATTACCACAGAAACTTCTTCCAATTTCCTTTTACTTGACAAAATTTCTTTTAAAAATTTAGCATATGAAGGCATTTGCGACAAAGCATCAGTAAAAGGAATATTAATATGAATCTGTTTTAATATTTTCAATAACTTTGCAAATTGACCATCAAGCTTTTCTCGTTTCATTTTTTATGGAAAAGGAATTGTCATAGGTGGGGGAGCCATTTTTTCAAAATTTTTTTCTTTCTTATTCTTTATTTCTTTTTCCTTTGATGGTTCAGATGGTTTTTCAAAATTCTTACCCTTGTCTACCTGTTGTTCTTTCTGGTTCTTTTCTTGTCTGTCTGCATAAGGTTCATCAAGTTCCTTACCTAACCATAAAGTGATGGTCGTAAGGTGATCCTTTAGATTTTTCTCTATATTGCTTGGTAAGGGACCCTGAATCTTTTCTGACACAAGAGCTGCCAATTGGCTTAACTGAATTTTTAGATTTTTAAGGGATGAATTTTGGGTTTTCATCTTTTCATCAGTGACCTTAATATACTTGTACAAAAGGTCATCAAGATTTGGATGAGCTTGTTAGGGCCTCTGCTAGTATGACCTTGTTTGTTGATATGGTCCTGCTTGCTGATAAGGTCTGTAACTCGGCTGCCCACGATTTTGACTTTGGTATCCCGACGGACCATGTACCTATTGTTTCTGGAAGCTTTGAGAGTTTTCTGCACCATTTGGGTTACTCCACTGAAATTCTGGATGCTTCTGTGCCATTGGACTCCCAAAAGGATGTGACTTGTAACCGATGAAATTAACCTGTTCATCCGTTTGATTGGTTGCTTTACATTCATGGTTTTGGTGGTTTTCTTCCGCATATGTCACAAGCCTCAGATTGGTTTGATTTTTGTGTATTCACCTGAAAAGATTCAAACTTTTGTTCCAAAGAAATAATTTGTTGTGTTAGTGTATTTAAAGCATCAACCTAATTTACCGTTGCAGCCTTTTTAATGACTACACCGCTCAGAAGGCCATTGGATAGCATTCTCAGAAATTTCATTCAACAACTGCAATGCTTCCTCTGTAGTTTTTCCCATTACAGATCCTCCTGCAGCTGCATCTATCACATTTCTAGCAGAGGTTTTTAGCCCGTGTTAGAAAATTTACAATTGCATATGTTCAGGAATGTCATGGTGTGAGCATTTTCTTAACATTGCTTTTAATCTTTCCGAAGCTTGATAAACTAACTCAGTGTCAGTCTGCAAGAAATTAGATATGTCCTGTCTTAACTTTATTGTTTTAGCAGGGGAAAAATATTTGTTGAAAAACTTCTAAGTCATCTGGTCCCATGCCGTAATGGACCCTTGAGGCAAACTTCGAAACCAAGTCTTGGCATCTCCTTTTAAAGAAAAAGGAAATAGCCTTAACTTGATAGCTTTAGGAGGTACTCCATTGTACTTAGCAGTTTCTACAAGTTCTAGAAAATCAATTAAATGACTATGTGGGTCTTCACTTGTATCACCAGTGAAGATACAATATTGTTGAATTGTCTGAATCAGGCCGGTCCTGATTTCAAAGTTGTTGGCTGCCACTGGGGGCTTCCTGACACTAGATTCACAATTAAAGCGATCAGGTCTAGCATAATCCCTAAGGATTCTGTTTGCTGGCCTTGGCGCCACTTCATCAAATTGCTCCTCTACATGGACTAGTGGTGGGATCCCAAGTGGGTTAATGTCCTCTGCTTCCTCATTTTCCATTTCTTTACAAGATGCTCCTTGAGAAGACGATGTTTGTTCTTTCCTGCACAATCGAATAAATCTTTCAATTTCAGGATCGAAACTGACCAACTCTTTTGTAGAAGAGCGGGTCATAAACTACTTAAAATTCTTAAGTAAAGAAAGTACAAGAAAAAAATATAAGTGTATAAAAAATTAAAAAAATGATAAAAACAGTAGGTGCTAAGCAAAAATAATTATACAATAATTTTATTATCTATAGAGGATAATAATATTTTACTCAAACTTATAACAAGATAGTTATAAAGAAAAACAAAACGATGCAACAATGAACTATGACAAGAAACAATACTATAATACTATTATATATGGAAAAGGTAATTAGTGATAGTACATATAGTTGGAATGGTCATAAGAATATTTTTCAGTAGTAAAAAAAACTTCAATGTGAAAGAACTAACAATAGTATAACAGTTATAAATATACACGTTACAAAAATAGTAAATAGTAGTTATAACACTATTATTATGATAAAGGAGAGAGTACCAATAGCAGTATGTATAATTTGCTAAAAACAGTTAATGATGGAACTAGTAGGAAGAAATAATACAAAAAAGAAAAAAAAAACTTTTACCATACCATTATGAACATAAACATTACATTAGGATTAATATCACAGTAGTAGTTATAGCACTTGATTAGTGAAAATATTAACTGAAACAAAAATAACAGTAATAAATTCTCAAATTAGTAACAAAATATTTAATCTGAAGTAGATGTATGCCAATCCCCGGCAACGGCGCCAAAAATTTGACGAGGCCAATGTGTATAAGATTTTCCTGCTCGTGCTTTGTCAAATTCTAGTATAGTTTATGATATCGTCCCACAGAGATTGGAACAGAGATTGAAACATCTATGCTACAGACGTTTAATATTTCAACTACTATTTGAGAGAATCAGATTGATGAAAAGTTTGTGAAATTAAAACTTGTTAAATACTTAAAAAAAATTAAACAACTTTCGAAAGATTTGTGATTTAAAAGAGTTGAGAATCGTTAAATTAACTTGATAATATATTATAATAAAATCTCACTTTCTACATGTATTTCTCTAAAGGATAATTGCTTATTGCTAATACAATTATATCTTACCTCACCAAGGATTAATCAACTAATAACACTCCGTGAAGTTATGTAATTAATTGAGTTAAAACTGGTGACAGTTAAATCGGAATATCTTCTGGTCTGAATTGTACTAAAGATAGTAAAAACTTCGTGAGAATATTTTTACTAAATCAATACTCCTGAGACTACAATTCCTCCATGAGAATTAAAATTGAGGTAAGCAAGATTAAAGACTTTTAATAATAACTTACTAATAATTACTCTCACTTCACTATTTTATTCAATAGTTACTATTTATTAATTTTCCTCCGTGAGAATTACAAAATTAATATAAGAGTAACTTAAAGATAAAATTTATAGAAGTGATAACAATGATTAGTTAAAAACAATTATTATAGCACAGTATAAAATATAAATAGAAAGTTGTGACGACCCAAAGGGTCATCACCTATTTTCTTATCCATTCCGAGCTTCTGAGGCCTTGAAAACCTCATTTACAATTGCCTCAATTTGTGTGCGCAGTCCGGGCGCGTAGCCGGAAGCTCAAATATGAAATTCTGTGAAAATTTGCTAAGTTTTGATATTAAAATGAATAAATTTGACTTTGGTCAATATTTTGGGTAAACGGACCCGGACCTGTAATTTGATAGTCCCGAGAGGTCCGTAGGAAAATATGGGACTTGGGCGTATACCCGGAATCGAATTCCGAGGTCCCAGGGCCGAGAAATGAATTTTTGAGTAAAATTGTTTTCTGAAAATATATAAAGAAAATAGAAATGAAATTTGATTAGAAAGTGATGGTATCGGGCCCGTATTTTGGTTCTGGTGCATGGTATATGTCTTATATATGGTTTAAGCACTTTCTGTAAAGTTTGGTTGAAAACAGATGTCGTTTGACGTGTTTCGGACTCAAAATGGAAAATTTGATATTTTATGAAATTTGAAAGAATTCTTGGATTTTAAAGCTTAATTTGTGGTATATGACATTATTTTGGTGATTTGATCGCACGGTTAAGTTTGTAGGATGTTGTTGAGTTAGTGTATATGTTTGGTTAGGAGCCCCGAGGGCTCGGGATTGTTTCGGAGGTGTCTCGGAGTGATTTCGGACTTAGGAAAATTGCAGAAAATTGCTGAAATAGTTTTCGTGAGCAGTACCCATGAATAGTACCCCGTAACAGTACCCGTGAACAGTAAAAAAACGTGAACAGTAACCCTGAAAACATTCTGGGCAGAATGTAACTTCTGAAAATGGGACTTCGCAAATTGGAGCTCGGGGAGAGGCGATTTTCGGGATATTTTCAGAGAAAACAATGGGGTAAGTGTTCTTAACTTAATTTTGGTTAGATTACCCGAATCTATTACTAGTTTTGACATTTAATTGGTGATTTTAGTAGGGAAAATCTTGAAAACCCTCTTGGTTTAATTTGAAGATTTGAGGGTTGAGTTGATGTCAGATTTTGGTAAAATTGGTATGATTGGACTCGTGGTTGGATGAGGTTTCATATTCCGTAATTTTTGTCGGGTTCCGAGACGTGGGCCCCACGGGCGAATTTTTAGTGCAATTTTGGATTTTAAATGGAAAATGTAGAATTTCATATGGAATTAATTCCTATAATTTTATTAACTTAATTGAATTGTTTATGACTAGATTTGAGAATTTCGGGTACGAATTCGCGAGGCAAAGGCTTGTTGGAATTTTGAATTGGTTGCAAAGCGAGGTAAGTGTTTCGTCTAACCTTAGCTTGAGGGAATAGGAGTTGAGTCTTAATTGCTACTTGCTATTTGTCGAGTACGACGTATAGGCATGGTGACGAGTATCTATACGTTGGTGTCTAGCATGACCGTAAATCCTTATATCGTGAATGTTCGAATTTGGTTATATCTTCCATGATTAAGTGATGACTTCTATATGTTGTGAAGTGCATGTGAAAGAAATGGTGATATTTAATATTTGAGGAGTGTTGGCTCAAGTTATAAAATGAATTACTAAGTAAGAAATAAAAGAAAGAGAAAGAATTATTGAATTATTCCCTTACCGAGATAATTGTGGAATTGTTGATATATTCCTTGCCGGGAATTTTATTGTTAATTGTTGTGCCCTTATTGGAATCCCGATTATTATCCAGTTTACTTCCTTGCCCCTTATCTGTGATTGTTGTTTGGGTGAGGAAGAGTGATAAAGCACGAAGGGTGATGCAGTGTATTGTTTGATATGGTGAGGAAAGAGTGTAAAACACGAAGGGTGATGTCGTGCCATACGATGTGCCATTCCGTACTGATATCTATTGATTATATTGTGAGGAAAGAGAGTAAAAGCACGAAGGGTGATGCTGTGTATTGTTTGATATGGTGAGGAAAGAGTGTAAAATACGAAGGGTGATGTCGTGTCGTACGATGTGCCATTCCGTACTGATATCTATTGATTATATTGTGAGGAAAGAGAGTAAACGCACGAAGGGTGATGTCGTGTACAGTTTTATTTTATATATTGCTTGGGTGAGGAAGAGAGTAAAAGCACGAAGGGTGATGTCGTACAAATTGTTGATTCCTTTTGATACTTGTTGATATTATGACTTTGTTGTCTCCTTCTTTTATTGAATATTTCTATTTGTAACTGTTACCTCCCCACAACATGTTTCCCCTCCCACATTGATTGGTTGCTTCAGTACTTCCTTTGTTGTATATATATATATATATATATATATATACTTGAACTGCACAGGTTTATTTGATTGTCTGGTCCTAGCCTTGTCACTACTTCGCCGGGGTTAGGCTAGGCATTTACCAGCACATGAGTTCGGTTGTGCTGATACTACACTCTGTGCTCTTTTGTACAGATACAGGTTTCGGACAGCAGCAGCAGTAGCGCGGGTTTGAGCAATCAAACTAGTGAGACACTGAGGTAGCCTTGCAGGCGTCCGCAGGCCCGACGTCTCCTCTATCTATTATTTTAGTCTGTTATCTCATTGTATTCGAGACAAACAGTTTATTATTTTCTTTCAGACGATTGTATTCAGTATTATTAGAAGTTCGTGAGTAATGTGACACCAGTTCTAGGGTAGAGATTTATGTTGGATTCCGCATTTACATTCAGTCGCTTTAAATTAAGTCTTCCGCATATTTATTTAATTCAGTCATTTTTTATGCTATTACTAATATTTGATAAAAGAAATAATTTATAAAAGATAAAAGTAGTTAAGAGTTGGCTTGCCTAGCTCTCATTAGTATGCGCCATCACGACTCCCGAGGGTGGAAAATCCGAGTCGTGACAAGTTGGTATCAGAGCTCTAGGTTACATAGGTCTCACAACTCACGGACAAGCTTAGCTGAGTCTGAGGGATCGGTACAGAGACGTTTGTATTTATCCCCCAGGGGCTACAGAGTTAGGAAAAACTTCACATTGTTCTTTCTTATCGTGCGGTTTTGTTTCTCAATGCTAATTGAATTTCTACTCTGTTCTTTCGCAGATGGTGAGAACACGCGCTTCCTCATCTACCGCTCAGCATCCCGAGCCCCCAGCAGCAGCTCCCACGAGGGGTAGAGGGCGAGGCCGAGGCCGTACTAGAGGCCGAGGTAGGGGCAAAGCTCAGCCCAGAGCAGCAGCACCAGCGGTGGAGCCTCAGGTTGACATTGATGATGAGGTTACAGCCTAGGCAATTCCGGTGGGCCCAGCTCAGGTCCCAGAGGGGTTCATTGCCACCCCAATTCTTCAGGATGCTCTGGTTCGATTGGTGGGCCTCATGGAGAGTGTCACCCGAGCGGGTTTGCTTCCAGTAGCACTAGCCACTTCTCAGGCTGGAAGAGGGGCCCAAACTCCTGCTACCCGCACTCCGGAGCTAGTAGCTCCCCAGGTTCAGGTTCCATTGGTTCAGCCAGCTATAGTGGTTCAGCCGGGTGTAGTGGCTCAGCTCGGCGATGGAGCGGCTAGGTCCGCTGATGCCTTGTGGAGATTGGATAGGTTTACCAAGCTCTTCACTACCACTTTTAGCGGTGCATCTTCTGAGGATCCCCAGGATTATCTAGACAGCTGTCATGAGGTTCTTAGGAACATGGGCATTGTTGAGACCAATGGGGCCGATTTTGCTGTATTTTGCCTATCTGGATCTGCCAAGACTTGGTGGAGAGATTATTGCTTAGCCAGGCCAGCCAGGTCGCCATCTTTGTCATGGGAGCAGTTTTCAGCATTGTTTCTGGAGAAGTTTCTCCCCGTTACTTAGAGAGAGGCCTATCGGAGGCAGTTTAGGCACCTCCAGTAGGGTTCCATGACGGTCACTCAGTATGAGACCGGGTTCATTGATCTAGCTCGCCATGCTCTTGTCATACTCCCTACCGAGAGAGAGAGGGTGAGGAGGTTTATTGATGGCCTTATTCAGCCGATTCGTCTTCAGATGGCCAAGGAGGCCGGGAGTGAGATCACATTTCAGGAGGCGGCCAATGTGGTCCGCCGAGTCGAGATGGTTTTGTCACAAGGAGGTGGTCATGGGTCAGATACGAGGCCCCGTTACTCAGGCAGAATTAGTGGTACCTCATCTGGAGGTAGAGAATCGTATGACAGAGGCCATCCTCCCAGGCCTTTCCAGCTAGATCTCCAGGTTTCCCATGGTACTTTAGGTGGTCGTGGTTCTCACACGCACTATTCTGATCAGCAGCCTTACAGTGAACCACTAGCTCTTATCGGTGCACTGCCGCTTTAGAGTTTCCGAAGTGGTCATTCAGGTCGATAAGGTCAGCAGCCGAGAGCTTGTTACACTTGTGGTGAACTAGGTCACACTCCCAGATTTTGCCCTCGAGCACCGGGTAGTTCTCAGCATCAAAGTTCTCGTGCCATGGTACCGGCACCAGGTGTTCCATAGCCCTCCCAGCCAGCTAGAGGTGGGGGTAGAGGTGCTAGAGTTGGAGGTAGAGGTCATATAGGTGGAGCTCAGACCGCCAGAGATGGAGGCCAGCCAGCAGCAGGCCATCCTAGAGATATGGTTCAGGGTGGTGGGGCCCAGCCCCGATGCTATGCTCTTCCAGCCAGGCTGGAGGCTGAGTCTTAAGATGTAGTCATTACAGATACTATTCTGGTTTGTGATAGAGAGGCTTCAATGCTATTTGATCTAGGGTCTACGTATTCGTATGTGTCCTCTTATTTTGCACCGTACTTGGTTCTACCTAGTGATCCACTGAGTATTCCTATTTATGTGTCTACACCGGTGGGTGATTCTATTATGGTCGATCGAGTTCATCGTTCCTGTATTATGGTGATTGGGGGTCTTGAGACCCGTGTTGATTTGTTGCTTTTAGATATGGTCGACTTTGATGTTATATTGGGGATGGACTGGTTATCACCTTACCACACTATCTTGGACTGTCATACCAAGACTGTGACCTTAGCCTTACCGGAACTGCCCCGTTTAGAGTAGAGAGGGACTCCTGCTCATTCTACCCGCAGTGTTATTTCGTATGTGAAGGCTCGGCGTATGATCGAGAAGGAGTGTTTGTCTTATTTGGCTTATGTTCGTGATTCCAATGCCGAGGTTCCCTCCAATGATTCTGTGCCCATGGTTCGCGAGTTTCCTGAAGTATTCCCTTCAGACCTGCCGGGTATGCCACCTGACAGGGATATTGATTTTTGCATTGATTTGGCTTTGGGCACTCAGGCCATTTCCACTCCGCCATATCGCATGGCCTTGCTAGAGTTGAAAGAGTTGAAGGAGCAGTTGCAAGACCTGCTTGAGAAGGGTTTCATTAGACCTAGTATTTCGCCGTGGGATGCGCCGGTGTTGTTTGTAAAGAAAAAATATGGTTCGATGAGAATGTGCATTGATTACCGACAATTGAACAAGGTTACAATCAAGAATAAGTATCCACTGCCGAGGATTGATGATTTGTTCGATCAGCTTCAGGGTGCCAAGGTGTTTTCCAAGATAGACTTGAGATCTGGCTACCATCAGTTGAGGATTAGGGCATCCGATGTCCCTAAGACAGCTTTCCGCACTCGGTACGGGCATTATGAGTTCTTGGTTATGTCATTTGGGCTGACAAATGCCCCAACAGCTTTCATGGATCTGATGAACTGAGTGTTCAGGCCTTATTTGTACTTGTTCGTGATAGTCTTTATTGATGATATTCTGATATATTCCTGCAGCCAGAAGGAGCACGAGCAACACCTCAAAGTGGTTCTTCAGACTCTGAGGGATAGTCAGCTATATGCTAAGTTCTCGAAGTGTGAGTTCTGGCTGAGTTCAGTTGCATTCCTAGGTCATGTTGTATCAGCAAATGGTATTCAGGTTGATCCGAAGAAGATTGAGGTAGTCAAAAACTGTCCTAGACCAGCATCAGCTACAGAGATTCGGAGTTTCTTGGGATTGGCAAGCTACTATCGTCGGTTCGTGGAGGGGTTTTCATCCATTACAGCCCCGATGACCAGGTTGACCCAGAAGGGTGCCCAGTTCAGATGGTCGGACGCGTGTGAAGTGAGCTTTCAGAAGCTCAAGACAGCTTTGACTACGACACCGGTATTGGTTTTGCCTACAGGTTCAGGGCCTTATACAGTTTATTGTGATGCTTCTTGTATTGGGCTTGGTGCAGTGTTGATACAGGGTGGCAAGGTCATTGCCTATGCCTCGCAACAGTTGAAGATTCATGAGAAGAACTATCCGGTTCATGATTTAGAGATGACAGCCATTATTCACGCATTGAAGATTTGGAGGCATTACCTGTACGGTGTGGCATGTGAGGTGTTCACGGATCACAAGAGTCTTCAGTATTTATTCAAGCAAAAGGAGTTGAATTTGAGACAGAGGAGGTGGTTGGAGCTATTGAAAGATTATGATATCACTATCTTATATCATCTGGGAAAAACCAATGTGGTGGTCGATGCTTTGAGCAGGAAGTCAGTCAGTATGGGCAGTCTTGCTTATATTCTGGTTGGTCAGAGGCCACTTGCTTTGGATGTTCAGGCCTTGTCCAATCGATTCGTGAGGTTGGATATTTCTGAGCCTAGTCGGGTATTAGCTTGCACGGTCGCTCGTTCTTCATTATTGGGGCATATCCGTGATCGACAGCTTGATGATCCCCATTTGTGTGTCCTTAGAGACACAGTGCAGCGTGGAGGTGCCAAACAGGTGACCTTAGATGATGATGGAGTTTTGAGATTGCAGGGGCGAGTATGTGTGCCTAATGTGGATGGGCTTTGGGAGTTGATTTTAGAGTAGGCCCATAGCTCCCTATACTCTATTCATCCGGGCGCCGCGAAGATGTATCAGTATTTGCGGCAGCGTTATTGGTGGCGTAGAATGAATAAGGATATTGTTGCATACGTGGCTTAGTGTTTGAATTGTCAGCAGGTTAAGTATGAGCATCAGAGACCTGGTAGTTTGTTTCAGAGGATTGAGCTTTCCGAGTGGAAGTGGGAGAGAATCACTATGGACTTCGTTACTGAACTTCCGTTGACTCGGAAGAAGCTTGATGCAGCTTGGGTCATTGTTGATAGGCTGACCAAGTCAGCGCATTTCATTCCTGTGGCAGTCTCCTATTCATCCGAGAGGTTAGCTGAGATTTATATCCGGGAGATTGTTCGCCTTCATGGTGTGCCGGTATCTATCATTTTGGATCGAGGCACGCAGTTTACCTCGCGTTTCTGGAGAGCAATTCAACGAGAGTTAGGCACCCAGGTGCAGTTGAGCATAACATTTCATCTTCAAATGGACGGACAGTCCGAGCGGACTATTCAGATATTGGAGGATATGCTCCGAGCTTGTGTTATTGACTTTGGAGGTTCATAGGATCAGTTCTTGCCTTTAGCAGAGTTTGCCTACAATAACAACTACCAGTCGAGTATCCAGATGGCTCCTTATAAGGCTTTATATGGTAGGCGATGTCGATCTCCAGTTGGATGGTTTGAGCTGGAAGAGGCTCGGTTGTTGGGTACAGATTTGGTTCAGGAGGCCTTAGACAAGGTCAGGATCATTCAGGATAGGCTTCGTACAACTCAGTCCAAGCAAAAGAGCTATGCAGATCGTAAGGTTCGAGATGTGGTTTTCATGGTTGGTGAGCGGGTATTGCTCCGAGTGTCGCCTATGAAGGGCGTGATGAGATTTGGGAAGAAAGGCAAGCTTAGCCCTAGGTTCATTGGTCCATTTGAGATTCTTGATCGAGTGGGAGAGGTGGCTTATAAACTTGCATTGCCGCCGAGTTTATCAGCTGTGCACCCAGTGTTTCATGTGTCCATGCTTCGGAAGTATCACGGCGATCCATCCCACGTGTTGGATTTCAGCACTGTCCAATTGGACAAGGACTTGTCTTATGAGGAAGAGCCATTGGCTATTCTAGATCGGCAGGTCCGTCAGTTAAGATCCAAGAGTTTCCCCTCTATTCGTATTCAGTGGAGAGGTCAGCCTCCTAAGGCTTCGACCTGGGAGTCCGAGTCCGGCATGTGGAGCCGTTATCCTCATCTATTCCCCGACTCAGGTACTTCCTTCTTCTGTCCGTTCGAGGACGAACGATTGTTTTAGAGGTGGAGAATGTGACGACCCAAAGGGTCATCACCTATTTTCTTATCCATTTCGAACTTCCGAGGCCTTGAAAACCTCATTTATAGTCGCCTCGATTTTTGTGTGCAGTCCGAGCGTGTAGCCGGAAGCTCAAATATGAAATTCTGTGAAAATTTTCTAAGTTTTGATATTAAAATGAATAAATTTGACTTCGGTCAAAATTTTGGGTAAACGAACCCGGACCCGTGATTTAACGGTCCTGGGAGGTCCGTAGGAAAATATGGGACTTGGGCGTATGCCCAGAATCGAATTCCGAGGTCCCAGGCCCGAGAAATGAATTTTTGAGTAAAATTGTTTTCTAAAAATATTTAAGGAAAATGGAAATGAAATTTGATTAGAAAGTGATGGTATCGGGCACGTATTTTGGTTCTAGCGGCCGGTATAGGTCTTATATATGGTTTAAGCACTTTCTGTAAAGTTTGGTTGAAAACACACGTCGTTTGACGTGTTTCGGACTAAAAATGGAAAATTTGATATTTTATGAAATTTGAAAGAATTCTTGGATTATAAAGCTCAATTCGTGGTATATGACGTTATTTTGGTGATTTGATCGCACGGTTAAGTTCGTAGGTTGTTGTTGAGTTAGTGTATGTGTTTGGTTAAGAGCCCCGAGGGCTCGGGAGCGTTTCGGAGGTGTCTCGGAGTGATTTCGGACTTAGAAAAATTGCAGAAATAGTACCCGTGAATAGTACCCCGTGAACAGTAAAAATACGTGAACAGTAACCCCGAAAACATTCTGGGCAGAATGTAACTTCTGAAAATGGGACTTCGTCCCATTTTCTATATTTAGCAAATTGGAGCCCGGGGAGAGGTGATTTTCGGGATATTTTCAGAGAAAACAACGGGGTAAGTGTTCTTAACTTAATTATGGTTAGATTACCCGAATCTATTACTAGTTTTGACATATAATTGGTGATTTTAGTTGGGAAAATCTTGAAAACCCTCTTGATTTAATTTGAAGATTTGAGGGTCGAGTTGATATCGGATTTTGGTAAAATTGGTATGGTTGGACTCGTGGTTGGATGAGGTTTCATATTCCGTAATTTTTTTCGGGTTCCGAGACGTGGGCCCCACGAGCGAATTTCTAGTGCAATTTTGGATTTTAAATGGAAAATGTAGAATTTCATATGGAATTAACTCCTATAATTTTTATTGACTTATCGAATTGTTTATGACTAGATTTAAGAATTTCGGGCACGAATTCGCGAGGCAAAGACTTGTTGGAATTTTGAATTGGTTGCAAAGCGAGGTAACTGTTTCGTCTAACCTTAGTTTGAGGGAATATGAGTTGAGTCTTAATTGCTACTTGCTATTTGTCGAGTACAACGTATAGGCATGGTGACGAGTATCTATACGTTGGTGTCTAGCATGACCGTAAGTCCTTATATCGCGAATGTTCGAATTTGGTTATATCTTCCATGATTAAATGATGACTTCTATATGTTGTGAAGTGCATGTGAAAGAAATGGTGATATTTTGTCACGACCCAAACTGAAGGGCCATGACTAGCACCCGACCACACTTGCCGAGTACCAACGTACATTTCATCTAACCTTCATTATTATCTTTTAAGGCTAAAGAGATCAATATAAATGGTAGACCTAGATCATGGACAACCATCAATAAAATATGATGGCACGAATATACATAGCAGGGGATGACCAGACAATCAAGAAACTACATATAAGGTATGAGCTACCACGCTACTATGAAAGACTATACAACAAAAACTAGCCTACAAGGCATACCAAACTATACATGAGCCGACACCTGTCTATGAGCCTCTAAAAGAACATAAGTGTTGCAACATAGCCGGAACAGGGCCCCGACATACCCATAATGTCTATAACAAAAATTGCATACCAAGACCAAGGCAAGTCCGGAGAAGGGATCTCGCCAATCACCGCTGATCTACTGTGGTGGGGGAGCTGTACCTGCCTGTCTATCAGGACCTGCAGCACGACATGCAGCGTCCACAAATAAAAGGACGTCAGTACGAATAAAGTACTGAGTATGTAAGGCAAGGAACCATAAATACGATCAGTAATGTAAGCAAGGATAGAGAATATACAACCTGTAACATCTTAGTACCTCTGAGGGCTACTTACATGAAATGCATGATACATATGTATAAATACATAAACCTTTAAAGCATTCGCCTCTGTGGGCATCATCATCATCATATCGTACCCGACCATAATAGGCTCGGTAGAATCGTACCCGGCCACGTGGAGCTCGGTAAAACCCAACTGATCAGTGGTTGCACAATAGGTGCCGTACCCGGCCAACTATAGCGTGGCTCGGTAGAGTAAAATAGATACATATATATAATGCATGCTCGACTCATGGAATCACATTCTAAACCTTTCGGAGTGACGTAAGGTCGGTATCCTCTGTACACGTTATTAGGACTAACTCTTCACTATGAACCTTATAAGAATCAGGAAGTACCAACAACATTGATAACATAAGACTAAGAGAAGCAACATTAACATCAATCGTTCCATAAGAGGGAAAACAATGTAAGTACTGCTAGCTTCTAAGAGTAGAGTATCTTGGAAGCTCGTTCATTACATTATGTACAATCGGAGTCGTGCAAAAGAAGGAAAGGGATAGCCTCACATACCTTGTATATACTGCCCCAATCTCAAGCTATGCAATTGTCAAAACTCCTTAGTCTACAATAAGAGAAACGATACTATCGTTATCATTTAAGCGTCATAACTATTATGTATCGACCACAACCTATTTTACGATGAAACGGACAGCACCTCCCCTATATATATGACCTCACACCATTCAAAACAATCACCAAACAGCCCAAACATCATCAATAATAAACATATTGAGCCTCCCAAAATAGTCCACACACAGCCTAATCACTCCATACATACGACGACCACCGTAGTCGTGTCAAACAACCTGGAAATGTTACGAATAACTATCAGCCCATAAACCTACATATATATGGTGTTTCTCCACACCCTTCCTCCTCCAAAACTCCACAAGATAGTAGTAAAATACGCAGCCCAACAACAACGCAAAACAGTCCACAAAACAATAACACTACTACCAAACCTTTCGATATATATCTCACAAGTTCTAGCTTCAATGGCTTAGCCGCAACTTGGATAATCTTAAATACATATAGAGTAAGAGGTTCCTTACCTTTATACAGAAAGAACAACTCCAATTTGACCTTAAATTTCCAAGAAATATCCCTCCAATGCTGCCACAACAACAAAAAAATGAAACTAGCGATCAATTAGTGTTTTTCGGCACTAGAATCACTTTAGAAGGCTTGAAATCACCTAGGATTAATATTAAGAACATTAGGGAGTATTTACAGAACATATACCCTTTAAAACAACCTCCCACACGAGTTGGAACGACACAAAAATGAGCAACAACAAGAAGAACAAGAGACTTACTAGCGCCACGGAATTCCCGACACTTGATTTGTGTTGTTTGCCCTTTTTTTGGGTCTTGAATCTTGAGAGAACCTTGAGAGGATGTTCCTAGGGTTCTAAGGTCTGAAAATAGTGAAAAGAAATGACTAAAAACGGGTTGTAGTCATCCTATATAGGTCCAAATATCTTAAACCGACTTAGTGGGCCCCATAGAGAGGTGCTTGGCGCAGTCTCGCGAAAACGCGAATATCTCTCTACTCCGAGATCGTATCGATGAACGGTTTAATGCGTTGGAAACTAGACTCATAGATCTTTAATTTGGTGGGTAGATCACCCCGTAATTCCTTGTAAATTATGAGAAAAGATTAGAAACATTTGACCTAATGTTTAAGTAAAATTATGAACCTAAGTTGCGACAACTTTTGTCGACTTTTGTTTCATAACTCGTTTGACTTCAAGACTTATGATACGGATATTATATGATTAAAATACCTTAATAAATGACCTCTTGAGTGTATTAAGCACCGCTAGATTACCTGAAAATACGAGTTACAACATCCTTGATTCGTTTAACTTCTAATATTGGTTAATCACCCTTATACACTCTTGTATCACTTAAGACCAATAGGATTGACTTCTTATCATCTCAAAGATAATTCCTTCTTGGATTTATGTTAACTAATATATGGCATGAACTAACACATGTGGATATGGGTTGTAACACCCTCCCCCCTTAGGAACATTTCGTCCTCGAATGTAAGGGTTTATGGGGAGTTTAAATCACCGTGGATTCCAATGGAAATTTCCGATCAATTTTCCCCTATAAAATGGTCACTAGCAAAACTTGCATGTAATTAAGCCCAACATATGGCTTCACAAGGCTACACAAAGCATTATGCGTATTTACATTATCTACATATCACCATTTTGTATTAAGGAGGAGTATTCTCAAATTATTGCTTACCTCATAAAGCCGTTTCTTCTTCCAATGTATCCTGTCTTCCACCAGCATCCTTGTTATCTTCATTCTGGAATAAGTAAGGGTATTTAGACTTCATCTCCTCTTCTACTTCCCATGTCATTTCTTCCATATTTTTGTTCCTCCACAATACTTTGACGGAAGCTACATCTTTTGTTCTCAGCTTGCGGACTTGCCGATCTAATATCGCCACTGGCACTTCTTCATATGATAGGTCCTCTGTAACTTGTACATCTTTGATAGGGACGACTCGAGAAGGGTCTCCAATACATTTTCTCAACATAGATACATGGAATACCGGGTGGACAAATTCCAATTCGAATGGCAATTCTAACTCATAAGCAACCTGTCCAATCCGTCGAAGAATTTTATACGGCCCGATATACCTTGGACTCAGCTTACCTTTCTTCCCAAAATGCATAATACCCTTCATTGGTGAGATCCTCAGGAAAACCCAATCACCAACCTCAAACTCTAGATCACGACGTCGGACATCAGAATAAGATTTTTGCCTGCTTTGTGCCGTCCTCAATCGCTCCTGTATCACTTTCACCTTCTCAATAGCTTGGTGAATCAAATCTGGCCCATATAATTCTGTTTCACCGACTTCGAACCATCCAACTGGTGATCTACATCTCCTCCCGTATAGTGCCTCGTATGGGGCCATTTTAATACTGGAATGGTAGCTATTGTTATAGGCGAATTCTATGAGTGGAAGATGATCATCCCAATTCCCCTTAAAATCTAGAACACATGCTCGTAGCATATCTTCCAGTGTCTGAATGGTACGTTCAGCCTGTCCGTCAGTCTGCGGATGAAATGCAGTGCTGAGATTTACCTGTGTGCCTAAACCCTTCTGGAAAGACCTCCAAAAGTTAGCCGTAAATTGAGCTCCTCGGTCTGATATAATAGATATGGGCACACCATGAAGCCTAACAATCTCCTTGATATACAACTTTGCATAATCTTCAGCCGCGTAAGTTGTCTTCACTGGCAGAAAATGGGCACATTTTGTAAGTCGATCAATTATCACCCAGATGGAGTCAAACTTATGATAAGAGCGAGGTAATCCAATAATGAAGTCCATATTAATCACCTCCCACTTCCAGGTCGGAATCTCTATATTTTGAAGCAATCCACCGGGTTTCTGATGTTCTATCTTTACTTGTTGACAATTGGGACACTGGGCCACAAATTCTGCAATAGACTTCTTCATATTATCCCACCAATACTGCTCCTTGACATCATGATACATCTTTGTCGAGCCGGGATGGATGGAATATCGGGATTGATGAATCTCATTCATAATCTTCTCTCGCAACCCTGCCACATTAGGCACACACAATCGGCTCTGGTATCTCAGTGCCCCATCTTTTCCGATCCCAAAAGCCATACTTTTACACTGTTGAATGCTTTCTCTTAATCGTACTAAGATAGGATCTTCATATTGTCGTGCTTTTACCTCGGCTACCAAAGATGATTCTGATGTATTCTGTACAGTAACACCTCCGTCATCAGAGTCTAACAATCTGATTCTCATATTGGCTAGCTGATGAAGCTCTTTAATCAACCCCCATCTACCCGCCTCAATATGTACTAAGCTTCCCATTGATTTACGGCTGAGAGCATCTGCCACAACATTGGCTTTACCGGGATGATACAATATCTCGACGTCGTAGTCTTTCAATAATTCAAGCCACCTACGCTGCCTCAAATTCAACTCTTTCTGCTTGAAGATGTATTGTAAACTCTTGTGATCTGTGTAGATGTCAACATGGACGCCGTATAAGTAGTGCCGCCATATCTTCAAAGCATATATTACTGCAGCCAATTCCAAATCATGGGTTGGATAATTCTTTTCATGCTTCTTCAATTGTCTTGATGCATAAGCAATCACATTCCCATGCTGCATCAATACGCACCCCAAACCTATACCTGAGGCATCACAATATACCACATAACCTTCTGTTCCTTCAGGAAGAGTGAGCACTGGTGCAGATGTCAATCGATTCTTCAGCTCCTGAAAACTATGTTCACAAGTGTCAGACCACTGGAATTTGGTAGCTTTTTGTGTTAACTTAGTCAATGGTGATGATATAGAGGAAAATCCTTCTACAAACCGCCTATAATATCCTGCTAGCCCTAGGAAGCTGCGGACTTCTGATGGTGTTGTAGGTCTCGGCCAATTCTTTACTGCATCGATCTTCTGAGTGTCGACACTAATACCCTCATCAGATATCACATGGCCAAGGAATGCTACTGAGTTCAGCCAGAATTCACATTTGGAGAGCTTAGCATATAACTTACGATCCTGAAGCGTCTGTAATACTATCCGCAAGTGGCCCGCGTGTTCCGCCTCCGAACGAGAATACACTAGAATGTCATCAATGAATACAATCACGAACACATCAAGATAGGGCCTGAATATAGTATTCATGAGATCCATAAAAGCTGCTGGGGCATTTGTTAGCCCGAACGACATCACCAAGAACTCAAAGTGCCCATATCTTGTCCGGAAGGCCGTCTTTGGAATATCTTTCTCCCTAACCCTTACCTGATGATACCCTGAACGTAAATCAATCTTGGAGAAATACTTGGCACCCTGGAGTTGGTCAAACAGGTCATCAATTCTTGGAAGTGGATACTTGTTCTTTATAGTAGACTTATTCAACTGTCGATAGTCGATACACATCCGTAACGACCCGTCTTTCTTCCGCACGAATAGGACTGGTGCACCCCAAGGTGAAGTGCTAGGCCTAATAAAGCCCTTATCCAGCAAGTCCTTCAACTGCACCTTCAACTCTCGCAACTCTGCCGGGGCCATTCTGTATGGAGGAATAGAGATCGGTTGAGTGTCAGGCAACACATCAATGCTAAACTCAATCTCCCTTTCAGGAGGAAGGCCTGGGAGTTCATCTGGGAAAACATCTGGGAATTCGTTAACCACAGGGATTGATTGTAAAGTAGGCGGTTTCGCCTCCGCATCCCTAACGCGAACGAGATGATAAATGTAACCTTTTGAGATCATTTTCCTTGCCTTAAGATAGGAAATAAACCTACCTTTCGGTGTAGCAATGTTCCCTTTCCATTCAATGACGGGTTCACCCGGAAATTGGAACCTAACCATCTTCGTACGACAGTCAACATTTGCATAGCATGAGGCCAACCAGTCCATTCCCATTATCACATCAAAATCAACCATTTCTAACTCAAATAAATTTGCCGAGGTTTGACGACTACAAATCATCACAGTGCAACCTCTATATACCCTTCTAGCAATCACAGAATCTCCTATCGGAGTAGATACCGCGAGGGGTTTACTTATCAATTCAGGTTCAATGCCAAACTTATTAGCCACAAAGGGTGTAACATATGATAATGTAGATCCCGGATCAATCAACGCATATACATCATAAGAAAACACAGATATAATACCTGTAACAACATCTGGAGACGACTCGAGATCCTGTCGACCTACTAGAGCATAGGTTCGATTTTGAGCACCACTCGAACTCGGCACTGCACCTCTACCCCTACCACGACCTGTCGACTGCTGAAAACCCCGTGCTGGAGGTCGAACTGATGAGGAAGAACCAGACACAGATCCAGTCGGCTGAGCCATACCATCACCTCCTCTATTAGGACAATCCCGCATCATATGGCCAGGCTGCCCGCACGAATAGCATGCATCAGAACCTCGACGACACAGTCCAAAGTGGGCCTTGCCGCACTGATCACAATGTGGTGTTGGGGGTCTCATCTGACTAGTATCCCTGTGATGTTGCGAGCCAGATGCCCGCGAACTCTGACCTGGACCAGAATAGGATCGATCATATCGAGGCCTCTGAAACTGTGGAGGAGCACTAGCTACAGGTGGCGCCGAACTCCTCGAAAACTGTGGCCTGATGCGGCCTCTGAAGTCATCAGAATACCCTGCAAATCTCGCCCTCTTATGCTGGCCTCTATCCTGCTCCCTAACTGCCCTCTGCTGGCGCTTACGATCCTCTAGGGTCTGGGCATAAGCTTGAATACGGGAAATATCCATGCCCTCCACCAAGGAGGCTGTCGTACACTCATTTATCAGATGTGGTCCCAACCCATTCACGAACATATGCACCCTATCACTCATCTCGGCCACCATATGGGGAGCATACCTTGCCAAAGAATCAAACTGCATACTGTACTCTCGTACACTCATATTACCTTGTCTAAGGTTCAAGAACTTATCAGCTCTAGCTCGTCGTATCTCAACTGGCAAGTAGTGACGAAGAAAGGCCTCAGAAAATTCCTTCCACACAGCTGGAGGAGGGTTCGGACCCCTGGATCTCTCCCAACTATCATACCAGAGAACCGCTAAATCCCGTAGCCGATAAGAAGCCAACTCTACTGTCTCTGTATCACTAACATGCATAACACGAAGTGTACGATGAACCTGGTCAATAAACGTCTGTGGGTCCTCCTTGGGGTCTGATCCGGTAAACACTGGAGGGTCTAAATTAATAAAATCACGAACTCTTGTACTAACTGGTTTCTCAGCAGCACCTGTATTCTGCCTCTGAGCCTGAGCAGCTACCAAGCTAGTCAATAACTGCAAAGCACTCCGCATATCCTGGTCTGGAGTGTCAGACGAAGGAACTGGAGGCGCTGGGTGCCTTCTAATATCCTCTGGAGGAGATGGAGTAGATGAGGTATGAGAGGGCATCTCACTTTGAGCCTCACTTTGTCCTGCTCTGACTTGGGGCACCTGACTGGTACCCTCTCCCGCTGCTGTATCAAGCCGTCTACTAATCGTTTGCTTCCTAGTCGAAGGCATCACTGGAAAAACAAGGTGAATATTAGAGACGAACACTTACGACTCAACTCTACGCACGATCTAGATTCAGGAAGAAGGTAACAACCCTAGATGTCATGTAGCCTCCTGATTATAAATGTGGCGCGCTACACATCCATAATCAAGACTCTACTAGACACGGCTCATAGACAACCCCTAGGATAGACTTGCTCTGATACCAAGTTTGTCACGACCCAAACTGAAGGGCCATGACTAGCACCCGACCACACTTGCCGAGCACCAACGTACATTTCATCTAACCTTCATTATTATCTTTTAAGGCTAAAGAGATCAATATAAATGGTAGACCTAGATCATGGACAACCAGCAATAAAATATGATGGCATGAATATACATAGCAGGGGATGACCAGACAATCAAGAAACTACATATAAGGTATGAGCTACCACGCTACTATGAAAGACTATACAACAAAAACTAGCCTACAAGGCATACCAAACTATACATGAGCCGACACCTGTCTATGAGCCTCTAAAAGAACATAAGTGTTGCAACATAGCCGGAACAGGGCCCCGACATACCCATAATGTCTATAACAAAAATTGCATACCAAGACCAAGGCAAGTCCGGAGAAGGGATCTCGCCAATCACCGCTGATCTACTGTGGTGGGGGAGCTGTACCTGCCTGTCTATCAGGACCTGCAGCACGACATGCAGCGTCCACAAATAAAAGGACGTCAAGTACGAATAAAGTACTGAGTATGTAAGGCAAGGAACCATAAATACGATCAGTAATGTAAGCAAGGATAGAGAATATACAACCTGTAACATCTTAGTACCTCTGAGGGCTACTTACATGAAATGCATGATACATATGTATAAATACATAAACCTTTAAAGCATTCGCCTCTATGGGCATCATCATCATCATATCGTACCCGACCATAATAGGCTCGGTAGAATCGTACCCGGCCACGTGGAGCTCGGTAAAACCCAACTGATCAGTGGTTGCACAATAGGTGCCGTACCCGGCCAACTATAGCGTGGCTCGGTAGAGTAAAATAGATACATATATATAATGCATGCTCGACTCATGGAATCACATTCTAAACCTTTCGGAGTGACGTAAGGTCGGTATCCTCTGTACACGTTATTAGGACTAACTCTTCACTATGAACCTTATAAGAATCAGGAAGTACCAACAACATTGATAACATAAGACTAAGAGAAGCAACATTAACATCAATCGTTCCATAAGAGGGAAAACAATGTAAGTACTGCTAGCTTCTAAGAGTAGAGTATCTTGGAAGCTCGTTCATTACATTATGTACAATCGGAGTCGTGCAAAAGAAGGAAAGGGATAGCCTCACATACCTTGTATATACTGCCCCAATCTCAAGCTATGCAATTGTCAAAACTCCTTAGTCTACAATAAGAGAAACGATACTATCGTTATCATTTAAGCGTCATAACTATTATGTATCGACCACAACCTATTTTACGATGAAACGGACAGCACCTCCCCTATATATATGACCTCACACCATTCAAAACAATCACCAAACAGCCCAAACATCATCAATAATAAACATATTGAGCCTCCCAAAATAGTCCACACACAGCCTAATCACTCCATACATACGACGACCACCGTAGTCGTGTCAAACAACCTGGAAATGTTACGAATAACTATCAGCCCATAAACCTACATATATATGGTGTTTCTCCACACCCTTCCTCCTCCAAAACTCCACAAGATAGTAGTAAAATACGCAGCCCAACAACAACGCAAAACAGTCCACAAAACAATAACACTACTACCAAACCTTTCGATATATATCTCACAAGTTCTAGCTTCAATGGCTTAGCCGCAACTTGGATAATCTTAAATACATATAGAGTAAGAGGTTCCTTACCTTTATACAGAAAGAACAACTCCAATTTGACCTTAAATTTCCAAGAAATATCCCTCCAATGCTGCCACAACAACAAAAAAATGAAACTAGCGATCAATTAGTGTTTTTCGGCACTAGAATCACTTTAGAAGGCTTGAAATCACCTAGGATTAATATTAAGAACATTAGGGAGTATTTACAGAACATATACCCTTTAAAACAACCTCCCACACGAGTTGGAACGACACAAAAATGAGCAACAACAAGAAGAACAAGAGACTTACTAGCGCCACGGAATTCCCGACACTTGATTTGTGTTGTTTGCCCTTTTTTGGGTCTTGAATCTTGAGAGAACCTTGAGAGGATGTTCCTAGGGTTCTAAGGTCTGAAAATAGTGAAAAGAAATGACTAAAAACGGGTTGTAGTCATCCTATATAGGTCCAAATATCTTAAACCGACTTAGTGGGCCCCATAGAGAGGTGCTTGGCGCAGTCTCGCGAAAACGCGAATATCTCTCTACTCCGAGATCGTATCGATGAACGGTTTAATGCGTTGGAAACTAGACTCATAGATCTTTAATTTGGTGGGTAGATCACCCCGTAATTCCTTGTAAATTATGAGAAAAGATTAGAAACATTTGACCTAATGTTTAAGTAAAATTATGAACCTAAGTTGCGACAACTTTTGTCGACTTTTGTTTCATAACTCGTTTGACTTCAAGACTTATGATACGGATATTATATGATTAAAATACCTTAATAAATGACCTCTTGAGTGTATTAAGCACCGCTAGATTACCTGAAAATACGAGTTACAACATCCTTGATTCGTTTAACTTCTAATATTGGTTAATCACCCTTATACACTCTTGTATCACTTAAGACCAATAGGATTGACTTCTTATCATCTCAAAGATAATTCCTTCTTGGATTTATGTTAACTAATATATGGCATGAACTAACACATGTGGATATGGGTTGTAACATATTTAATATTTGAGGAGCGTTGACTCAAGTTATAAAATGAATTACTAAGTAAGAAATGAAAGAAAGAGAAAGAATTATTGAATTATTCCCTTGCCGAGATAATTGTGGAATTGTTGATATATTCCTTGCCGGGAATTTTATTGTTAATTGTTGTGCCCTTATTGGAATCCCAATTATTATCCAGTTTATTTCCTTGCCCCTAATCTGTGATTGTTGTTTGGGTGAGGAAGAGTGATAAAGCACGAAGGGTGATGCCGTGTATTGTTTGATATGGTGAGGAAAGAGTGTAAAACACGAAGGGTGATGTCGTGCCATACGATGTACCATTCCGTACTGATATCTATTGATTATATTGTGAGGAAAGAGTGTAAAGTACGAAGAGTGATGTCGTGCCGTACGATGTGTCATTCCGTACTGATATCTATTAATTATATTGTGAGAAAAGAGAGTAAAAGCACGAAGGGTGATGCCGTGTACAGTTTTATTTTATATATTGCTTGGGTGAGGAAGAGAGTAAAAACACGAAGGGTGATGCCGTGCAAATTGTTGATTCCTTTTGATACTTGTTGATATTATGAATTTGTTGTCTCCTTCTTTTATTGAATATTTATATTTGAAATTGTTTCCTCCCCACAGCATGTTTCCCCTCCCACATTGATTGGTTGCTTTCAGTACTTCCTTTGTTGTCTATATATATATACTTGAACTGCACAGGTTTATTTGATTGTCTAGTAGAAACCCCCAACCTATGAAAAGACGTGTTAAAATGCTAGCACAAAAAATTGTAGCCTCAAGTGCATTGTCAAAGAAATTAAATGCACAATTGAAGGCTGCCCATGCCCAAAATTCTGAGAACTCAGACGATTCATTCAGATCTGTGAGTGAGGGGGAAGGACCTGGGTCGTCTGACTCTGAGAAGTCTCAAAACCCCCTTTCTAAGGTAAGTTCTGCTTTGGCTGAAAATTTAGAAAATATGTTTGTTTTGGTTGGACTTGTTCGGGATGTAGAAATGCCTGAATTGGGAAGGAGTGTAGCTAAAAAGAAAATTGAAAAATAAAAAGAGAGGGTATATGTGGTGATGTGAGGGGAAAAGGGAAAAGAGTGGCTGGTTCTTTACCCACTTCTGAATTGCCGTTACCAGTTATCTGTGGGGTTGTATAGGAAACTATGGAAGAAGGTGGCAAGAAGTCAGGGAAAGTGGTTCTGGGGAGGCTGCTGAAGGGTTAGTTAATCTAAGTTCATAGGCAGATGAACCTGGTTCATCTATTGAGCAGACCCTAGCAGACCTTATAAAGAAAGT
This sequence comes from Nicotiana sylvestris, assembly GCF_000393655.2. NCBI lineage: Eukaryota > Viridiplantae > Streptophyta > Magnoliopsida > Solanales > Solanaceae > Nicotiana > Nicotiana sylvestris. The sequence continues at coordinate 118,378,997 of NC_091058.1, read as the reverse complement.
AGGTGCCAGTTATGATCCAAAGAAAGGAGAACTACAACACCAAAAGCTCCAAGTGCTGCTAAACCCTCCAAGAAACGAAAGGCTTCCTCTCCAACAACTACTGAAACTCCCCTGCCAAAGGAAAGAGCCACAAGAAGCAGGGTGAAATAGAGTGAGAGTGACCTACAGAAGGCTTTGGCTGAAAGTAAGAAGAAGAGGATGGATAAAGGAAAAGGTAAGGTTGCAGATTCCTCTGAAGCTGTTGATGTTGAGGAGATGGAATAGGTCCATCAAGAGGACCATACAACAATAGAGGTTCAGACCCCCAAGCCCAAAAAATCCAAGACTTCTTCCAAGAAGTCTTCATCTGTGTCTAAGGTTGTTGAACCTTCATTGGCCAAGAGGACAAGGTCTGCAGTGAAAAGTAAACAAGTTAGAATTTCTGAAGATGAAGAATAGAGTGGTGAAGAAGAAAGTGAGTCTGATGGTTAACAAGACAAGTCGACCAAATTTGGCAAAAGAAATTTTTTGAAGGGAAGATTGCTGAAAGACTTAGTGGAACCAGGAATGGTCAGTATGGTTGATGATCTAGCTGTTCAGGGCTAGAAGGAAATGGTCCTTCAGATGGATGGAATGTTAGCTAGGAATAAGATCATTGAATTCATGGCAAATGCTGAGGTCAAAGAAGGTAGAGTCACCAGCCAAGTAAAAGGAGTTCAAGTGACATTTGATGCAGAGAAGCTGGGAAAGATTCTTGACATCTCTGCCGAGGGATATGATGACTACACCAGACAAAGATGGCCAAGTCTGGACTCCCTTCCTCCTGCCCTTGAAATCACTCGGAGATTTTGTGATGTTAAAGAAGTAAATGAGGCCAAGTTCTTTTTTGAATTTGTCAACAAGTGCCTACTGCCCAGGCAGAAAAGAAGGCATGTTGCTAACTATATGGACTTAGTTTTGATGGATTGCCTTGAAAGTGGGAGGCAAATCAACTGGCCTGCATTCATCATCAAGCTACTGGACAGAGTTATCAATAGTTCCAAGGCCCATGCCACCCCCTATGTATTTATTTTGACTACTGTTCTAGATCGATGCAAGGTGCCTCTAAAGAAATGGGAAATGGCAACAAGCAAGGACTACTTTGGAATTAATACTCTGATTGCTTGTGACTTTCTAGTCAATGTCATTCCAAATGAACCTGGTTCATCCAAGAAGACACCTATCAACAGTAAAGTCAGGGCTTTAGTTTAGGAAAGTGAGGCCAAAGATGCTGAGATAGCTAGGCTGAAGGCTCGCTTAGTAGAGGTTGAATCTGAGATGGATGCTCTCAGAACATAGCTTAACAAGGAAAATGAGAAGAATGATGGGATTCTTCACAATGTGTTGAATCTTCTCCAAGCCCAAAACCAACCCTCTAGCACCCCAAGCCTTAGGAATTCTAGCCTTTATCTCCTGAACTTGTCTAGTACCTTCAGTAACCCGGATTATGGATTTTTCTTTCTTTATGCTCATGTTTTGAATATTTTTGCTTTCTGGTTGTGGATTATGGTAGCAACATATCTTCTATCAATGATATCTACTGTTTTCGCTCTTATTGAATGTTAATATTTCCTTGATAGTTTAAATATGTTTACTTGATTACTGATGATTAATCCATGATTGCACTTGCAGTTGCCCCAATGGCCATGAGTACTTATTAAAATCTGGGACTAACACTTTGTGTATGCAACTTTTTGATGGTGCCAAAAGGGGGAAGAGATATTGTGCTTTACATAATCTGACTAAGTGATATTTATAACCTAATTAACCTGGTCCTTGATGATAAGTGAATTTTTCTAAACTTTGTATTGATGACTAAGCTGAGTTCTTACAGGGTCTAAGTGAGTAAAAAGCACAGAGTTTGTCATCATCAAAAAGGGGGAATTTGTTGTCCCAAGTAAATGTGAAGTTTTGAAGACTGACAAAAGAACTCAGACATGGACCAGGTCCATCTTGTGAAGCATAATCATGATCAACCCAAAACATGTGAGATGCACGTGAAAGAGATAAATCTAACTTATCAGAAGTAATATCTCCTGATCTGATTGAAAATGTTGCATATTGGATAAGGTGAGAAAGACTCCTTATACGAAGAGAACACATTTTAGGAATAGGATAGAGTTAGAGTATGAGATCAACTAGAACTCTTCTACCATAGAAGAGTAACATATGTATTCTAGTCAATCTCTAATTACTAACCCCTTAAATATCAGTGTTGTTCTCTTTTACAGGTAATGCACATAAGCAGAAGTTAAACGTGAATTGAGAGCAAAATAGCAAGGCAGTTTTGCAAGCAATTTATGTGTGATTCGAGCGTGCAATCCTAATGCTACTTGAACCAGATAGAAGAACCAGTTCCAAGTGTCTATCTATTATTCTAGTTCAATTGTAGTAGGTGATTTTACATTATACCTTTCAGCTTTTATAGAAGCAATTGTATTAGGTACTTAGAGTTTTCAAGTTAGAGTTAACTTGAAGTTGTCACAATAGTTGAAGTTGTGTGCCACAACGAGATTAGAATTAATCCTAGGTTTATGAAAGAGTTTTTGTAAATGTAGTTTTTGGCTCAGTGATTTTAGTGAAGTGTTTGGGAAAATCCTACTAGAAGATAAATCGTGGTTTTTTCACCTTTTGAGCCACGTGTTTTCTACGTAAAATCTCTGTGTTCTTTATTTTCTGTACTTATCTTTTCGCAACAGTAGTAGTTGGAACACATAGAAGAACCAGATCTTTCTATAATTAAGTTAAGCGAAAATTAGGTACCACACAAATCACCCCCTCTTGTGTAGTATTGAAGTCTAAAACATCACGATGAAAGGAGGATACATATGTCAGTCTCCAAAAAGGCATATAAGCAACAGTTTAGAAAAAAAGGAATTAAATATATGACCAACAAATGATAATAGTATTTGATATTTTGCCACAAAAGACTTTAAAAAAAAATGCTTCTTCTAATTCATGATTGAACGTGCAAGAGAAAGTGAAGACAGATGACCGAAGCTTGAATTTTTGGTGACGACATGTATTGATAACACTGTCCAACATCGTTTCCCTATTAAAATAAATAAATCAAAAGAGGAAAATGTGAAGAATATCATATTTGAACCAAGAATTTATGATTGAATAAAAAGAAAAAGGAAAAAAAAGTTACCAGCCCTTTCCCCCTTAAATTTCCAACTTGAGTTGAATTCCAAGTCATATCACATATGGATTTCCAGAAGAAATGAGGAATTTTCATTTTATCCATGGAGAGAAAGAAAAGACATTAGTGTTTGAAATTGTAGTTATCAAGAAGGAGGAAGAAAGGGTTTGGTACAAATTAATGGGCTGTTACTATCAAGGAAGGAAAAATGAAACGGTTGGGTTGTCAATTAGATTAACAGGTGAACGAAAGCAGAAGAAATTTATTATTGAACGAGGTAAATGGAAAAAATAAGAGAAAACTCAAAAAATGGAGAAAAAAAGATAAAAGGCAATTGCTGATCAATTAGGCATGTCACATCAGCGGGTCAAAGTCCCCATTATATATATATATATACGAGGTATGTGGAGGGTAATGTGTACACATACCTTACCTTTACCTTACAACCATTTATGAAAAGATAATTACTACTAATGTTGCCTGATAAGATTTTCTTTTTCTCTTGTCAACTAGGTTCATGGGAACGTAATTGTAATTAAGAATCTAATTCTCTTGATCACCGTTCTTTGATTAATTATACTCTCTTCCAATATTTATGATTATTTCCCCCCTCATTTTGGAATGTATTCCAAAACACTTGATATTCTTTTAACTCTTTATAGTTTTCACAATTTTAAAAATTATATAATATTAAATCTTTAAGTAGTATTTAATATTTATATGTCAGACTAATCTTTCAAAACCAGCACTGTCTAACTAGTTTTCGGATTGGTCATTCAAAAATAGCCAGCATTTACCAAGTCAATTAAAAATAGCCACTATTTTGCTGCAACTGAGACCGGTCCAGTATAATATACTGGAGTTCGGTGCACCTTTGTATGAACTTCCAGCATATTATGCTGGACCGATATACTTTGCTGGCTCCAGTATAATTTACTGGAGTCTGGAGCACCGGTGCTCCAAACTCCGATATATTATGCTGGACCGGTATATTATATTGGAACTCCAGTATATTATGCTGGAGTATTTTTCCGGATTTTGAACAGTGCTTTCGTTCAGATTTATCTTTACATGAAAAGTGACTAAATTTCGATTATTTTTGAAACTGGACTATTTTTGAACAACCACTTGTAAATCTGGCTATTTTTGAATTTCTCCCCGGTTAATTTCGCAATTGATTACTGATCTTTATCCACATTTAAAAAAGAAGTCATAAAACTATTTGTTGTCATAAAAAAATAATTGAACTTTACCCATCATAACAGTAAAATTAGTAGACTTTATCCACTATGATTATAAATTTATATTAAAGTAATTAAACTTTACCAATATAATATTCCACGCGTTTCAATTTTCTTGAACCTATTTAACTGTATATGAAGTTTAAGAAAAAGAAGAAGAGACTTTTGAAATTTGTGATCTAAAACAATCCATAGATATTTGTGTGACTATAAATTATATCGCTAAGAGTAAAAGAAAAAATTTAAGTTAAATTATTTTTAAATTTAGAAGGGATTGCCTAGACTAAAAAGGAAATAAGTCTTTTTGAAATTGAGGGAGCATATAGTTAAGTACTTTGCTATTATAGTGTACTCAAGGTACTTTGCTATTATAGTGTGTAAAATTTTGTGATTTTAATGAACAAACTTAGTTACTTTAATATAACAAAAGTAATTCAATCACTTTAATATAACAAAAAGTTAATTTTGTGTGAATAAAATAACCTAATATTAAATGGAAGCAAATCTTTCTACTTTCTTCTTAGACCAAATAATAATTAAAAAAAAAAATCTTCACTCTATGCAACAGGACAAGTGTACAATCAAAATACAGCAGAGGGAATCTCCTCTATTTGGATCGCCCACTTCACCTTCAAGAATCTCCTACAACCGAACTGCTGGGCATTGTACATTTTACCGTATTGTTGTTGTAAATGGGTGAAGGAGAAGAGAAATGGTGTGTGGTGACTGGTGGAAGAGGCTTTGCTGCTCGGCATTTAGTGGAAATGCTGATTCGTTATGAAATCTATCATGTCCGCATTGCTGATTTGGGTCCATCCATTAAACTTGAGCCTGCTGAGGAAAAGGGTATACTTGGTCAAGCCCTGCAATCAGGCCGTGCTGTATATGTATCCATGGATCTTCGTAACAAATCCCGAGTCCTCAAAGGTCCATTCTTGATTTGCTGATTTTTCTACTGAATCTTTACTTGTTTTTGACACCCAAAAATGAGAACTTCTAAACTAGTAATTTCTTCTATTAAAATGGTTAGAGGAGGTTACTAGTTCTTGAATATGGTTTTATTGCTTTTTCTAGTGAACTTGCAGTTGGTTTTTCCGCCCAAAAACCAGATACTTTTTGACTCTTGAATATGATTGTTTTGGTTCTATATTGGTTCCTTATTTACTAGTAAATTCTTCTATTACCATGTCCCAAATGTTTAGAGGAGGTTACTAGTTCTTCCAGCTTTAGTTTATCAATTAAGGTTCCATCTGTTTTCAGCTCTAGTGTGGAATCAATTAGGTGATTTGCTATGTTCCAATTGTTTTATATAAAGTAAGCCTTGTATCAGATGTACTTTTGCTGAGTCATCATAGCTGCTGAGTCATCCTAGTTATTTTATCAAAACTTATCGTTTTGACTTTAGTATCTGAGATTACTTATGTTACATGGAGTATTTGTTTGCGTCCAAGTATCCATGCTAGATAAATGTTACTTGGATATATGCATGGGCGGAGCTAGGGTGGCGGAAAAATTGCACTATATATATAAGGTTAAAAGTTTTTTTGTATTTATATTAACTATTGAATCCCCTTAATTCCTTCGTGGGTGTATTTTTTTATTTATTTCTTGAATCCCTTGGTGAAAATCCTGGTTCCACCACTCTAATTTCACATATGCGTATCTTTCAAGATACACTAGAAACTTGCTAAAAACTTGATGTACCCTACCTATACCTGTACCAGATACTAATCTGCCACCATTTATGCCCGAGTCCATGTGACATAGGAGATAGCCCATATATGTCCACCCAAAATCCAGAACTTTTGATTCTTATATGGTTGTTTTGGTTTTATATTGGTTACTTATTTACTAGTAATTTCTTCTATTACGATGTCCAAAATGTTTAGAGGAGGTTACTAGTTCTTCCAGCTTTAGTTTGTCGATTAAGGTTCCATCTGTTTTCAGCTCTAGGTGATTTCTTATGTTCCAATTGTTTCATATAAAGTAAACTTTGTCAGATGTACTTTTGCTGAGTCATCCTAGCTATTTTATCAAAACTTATCTTGTTGACTTTAGTATGTGAGATTACTAATGTTGCATGGAGTATTCGTTTGCCTCCAAGTATCCATGCTAAATAAATGTTACTTGGATATATGTATGGGCGGAGCTAGGGTGGCAGTAAGGGATTCAGTCGCTAAAAAATTGCACTATATATATAAGGTTAAAAGTTTTTTTTGTATATATATATTAGCTAGTGAATCCCCTTAATTCCTTCGTGGGTTTATTTTCTTTTTTTAATTTCTTGAATCCCCTTGGTGAAAATCCTGCCTCCGCCATTGTAACTTCACGTATGTTTATCTTTCAAGATACATTAGAAACTTGCTAAAAACTTGACGCACCCTACCTATACCTGTACCAGATACTTATCGGCCAGCATTTATGCCCGAGTCCATATGACATAGGAGATAGCCCATTTTATTACGTTGTTGTGTCTTAACTTTATTTATTTGATATTCGCAGCTTGTGAAGGAGCTGAGGTTGTCTTCCACATGGCTGCTCCAGATTCATCAATCAACAACCACCAGCTCCACTATTCAGTTAATGTGCAAGGTAATGGGAAAGCTTTATCAAATAAATTTTGAACAAAAACGATCTTTCTGAAGTTAAGGTAGCAGTTCTATTTTCACATCTTTTTAATGCTCTGTTATTGTTTGTCTTTACATGAAAATTTTGTTTCTCTCTTTTTAACTGCATTAATGTTCGTGAAGGAACCCAGAATATAATTGATGCTTGCATTGAGCTGAAAGTGAAAAGACTTATTTACACCAGCTCTCCCAGTGTGGTGTTTGATGGAGTTCATGGAATTCTAAATGGGGATGAATCACTGCCATATCCTGCTAAGGTAGTGCCTCCGCCTATTGTATACTTCATTCAAATGAAAAATATTCCTCGTATAACCATACTCTTATTACTGACAAAATTTTCAGCATAATGATTTCTACTCTGCAACCAAAGCTGAAGGAGAGGCACTTATTATCAAGTCAAATGGTACCAAAGGGTTGCTGACATGCTGCATTAGACCTAGCAGTCTTTTTGGCCCTGGTGATAGGCTGCTCGTTCCTTCACTAGTTGCAGCTGCAAAGGCAGGAAAATCAAAGGTGAATTTAGAGCCTCATTTTGGTTGCTCATGCATCTTTTCAGTCCGTATCACATTCGTGTATATGCAAGCCTTTAGATCCGATACTAGATATGAATACTAGGTCGGATTTATTGTTGTAATAGTTGGAAGCTTGTAAAGCATTGATTAGAAGATCTATCTTGAGGAACTTAACAAGTGATTTGTACATTCTATTCCATGTCACTTACTATTATTGGCATTCTCTGTGGCCAACTCAAACTTAACCTATTTAAAAGGGAGTTGAAGACTGGCCAATTGCAGATGCATTCTACAGTCTTTTCACTATTTGGTTGACTTCTAGCCTTTTCTCTAATTCTTAAACAGTTCATTATTGGTGATGGCAACAACATGTATGATTTCACTTACGTGGAGAATGTAGCACATGCTCATGTGTGTGCAGAACGAGCTCTAGCATCAGGAGGAGCAGTTGCAGAGAAAGCTGCTGGGAATGTAATGTTTCTTTGTTTTTCCATATTCTGTTATGACCTGTGCCATGTGCTTTAATATCAATTGCATTTCTGTTCTTCAAATAGTTTAAGTAGTAGCCTTGATGCATGGAAGGATATAATATGCAATGTAGTGGAGATTTTTGAGTTTCCATTCAAGTTTCGTCTATTTCTTGTATCCATCCCACATGATTGAGATATGTTTGCAAAAAAGTGATCAACCTGATCTTTGCAGCAAAAAAGCTTGAGCTATCTAGATTAAGTTTTACCTAAATGATGCCAAGTTTTAGCTTTAGCAAATGCATATACTGCATCTAGAACTATAAGTTGGGTGAAACTCATTAATTTCATTGATTTTCTCCTTAGTTTCGATTTTCCACTTGTATGGTTGCGTAAACAAGATATCTTAGCTAGATATGATTCCATGAGAGGGGTATACCAACTCTGCATGGCATAAATTAGTTTTTATTTCTCTGTTAGTAAGGTCTCCCCGTTTTCTCCCTTTATCTTGAAATCATGATTCATACCCTGAATTAGTACAATCTTCATATTTAGCAGGTTATATATAGACTTATCAAAAAGATTTGTTGGTAAAATAAAATTTATGGCAATAACTAGGAGGGGCACTTGTGCATCCATTGTATTTGGGCCCATAATTTTACAGCAAACAGTAAAATAAGAGCCACCTCGCCGATCTTCCTATTCATTTGCTGGTCAGGGAACTCGCCCCTTGTGCGAAGTCATAATTTTGTTTCATCTTCTCTCTCCAATTTAATGTTACAGGAAGCATTCAAAAAGAGGACACCTTTCTTGTTTTCCTTTTCTTTTGCTAGTTGAAAGCAAAAGTGTAATTTCTTCACTCCCTCAATATCTATGTTTTCGCTATTTTAACAACTGGGGATAGGGGTCCGGAATAAAGTTAAATGTCAAAATGATTTAACATTCCCAAAGCATATGAATATGCTGTTTACTTACATGTCATGGTGCCTCTGGAAAAAGAGAAAAGCATGATATGGGATTTTGTTAGATAACTCTTAGATCAAGAAATTGTGTTTGCAGGCATATTTTGTCACGAACATGGAGCCCATTAAGTTTTGGGAGTTTGTCTCACTTATTCTTGAAGGTCTTGGCTATGACAGGTATTCTCATTGTTTTTTTTTTTTTTTGCACACAGTTATTCTTTTTACAATCTTGTTTTCCGTTCTCCTGAAATATCTACCTTGATTGTCTTATAGTGAAAGATATTTCTATATAGGGATGGCAAATGGTGCGGTTGCGGGGCAAACCCGTGCACACCCGCGAAGACTCCAACCCGCCCCGCCCCGCAAAATAAAATTTGCTGTTTTTAACCGCCCCGCCCAACGAAAACCCGCCCCGTGCAAACCTGCCCCGCATATTTTTTTTAAAATTTTTTTTTAATTTGGGGAAATTATCAAAAGATACCACATTCCAAATTTCCAATGTATTATATTCTTCTTTTTAGAGAAATTTTATGCAATTTTTCTTCTTTTGTTGATGTTAACTCCTCTTACTACATGTAGTTATCTTTTCCTCCTATCTTTTTAATATTAATGCAAGAACGTAGACTCTGTACTACTTGAAGTGTATGTCACTTTCATTATAAATATTGATTAATCGAGAACAACAACAAGCAAAAAGTAGTATTGCAATCGTTTGCAGCAAGAATAAAAGCTAGGACGAGAACGTTGCTTCTTCAATGTTCAAATCACCTTGGTTTTTGCCTAGTATTTCTGGCTTATTACCAATAGTTTGTTTAAGGCTCTAAACTTATCACAATTAGTCCTTTGCTGTCCCTATTGTCTAATTTCTTCTCATTTTACAAACAAGTTCTCTTTAGAAATTCGTAAACAAGTTCTTTTTTTATGCCCCTAATAACAGTGAAGATTTTGTCATATAACAATTCCAATTTGCTTGGGATTGTAGCGATACAATTATAATATAAGCCTTCCAGTTATGAGACAGTAGAATTCCAGTTACAAATAAGAGCAGAGTATTAAGATATGACTGTCTTTAGGAGATCTGGTAGCGTTTTAGTCTTTTAGGTTTTAGTTCAAAAAATAACAGTCTTGACCCGCGACCCGCCCCGCCCCGCCCCGCGTTAATTTTTTTAAAAAAAATTAGAACCCGCCCCGCCCCCGTAAACACTGCAACCCAACCCGCCCCGCGAATGCTCAAACCCGCCCCGCACCCGCACCGCCCCATTGCCATCCCTATTTCTATATTTTGCTACATGGTTGTTCCTCCTTTTTTTGTAACTAGAATTGCTACATCCCTTTAGTGTAATTCTGAAAAAGAATTTGATTACTCGAAAGGTTTAAGTCCACAGATGGAGAAAAGGATATTCTTGGTCACACAGAAGGTTTTGTGTTTATCCAGTACCCTCATGAAATTATATTTAAAGAAGTGTCTTGTTTTGGGACGTAGGGTTAATGAGCTAGGGGCGATGAAACTTTGTTTCTTATGTACAGATAAGGAGCAGCATTCCATATAATCCTCAATGTTTTCTGCCTTTCTCCGCCCTTGATGGAGAAGTTTATAAGAACATTATTATTCAATTTAGGCTTGATGTTGACAATCAAACTTGGCAAACTTTCAGTTTGCTCATCAGAAGAGTCTATGTTTAATGGGTCTGAATGTTTGTATGATTTGGGGGGTGGGGGTAGGGGTGTTCCTCTCATGAGTTTGTAACCATAGATCAACCCTTATATGATTCCTAGCCAATTGAGGCTGTGTATTTTTGACCATAGGTATTTGCAGATACATCTGATATATACAACAGCATTTGTCAATTATTACATAAGTTTCATATAAAGGAAACAGTCGACTCCTGCACAGGGCTGTTCGGAATGGGGGATCGGGGTTTACCAAATCAAACAAAAATTTTTTTGTTTGCCTAATAGTATACTAGATTGCATCTGTCTTCCTTATCCTGCTTACCTATTGCTGTGTATTGTATATATATTCCTGATTTTAGTAGTATGCAGGCCAAGTATTAAGATTCCTGCATCTGTTATGATGCCAATTGCACATTTGGTGGAGCTGACTTATAAGCTGTTCGCTCCTTTTGGAATGAAGGTCCCACAGCTAACTCCTTCAAGAATCAGACTCCTATCTCGCAGCAGAACATTTAGTTGTTCAAAAGCAAGTGATCGAATAGGATACACACCTATTGTCCCACTTCAGGTTCCTGTATTTTCTTTCCAGTCAATCAATTGCTTCTGATAATTCCTCATAAATATTGTTTAGCCATACCATGTCTGTCTTAGATACTCCCAACTTTTTTAGGTATTGTTATGGTCTTTTCTGCATTGCTTTCTCTTTTTGCATCTTCTTCGTTGATCTTTTCATATGATAAATTATGGTAAACTATTTCTGCTAAAATGTATTCTTTGCCTTTAATATTAAATGCCAGAAAAATTCATCCATCTGAATGTCCACATCATTACTGCAGGAATGAGCAAATCTTCTGGTCAAATATGTCGTACATGTGACTTTCAACTTGTGTTTCATATAAGACACTGATATACGTGTGTTACATTTGTACCTTAGATCTTTTAAAACCAGTACCATGCTGTGGGGCCTCATCTATTTACAGTTGATCATTTTCTGCTGTTTCTTTTTTGCTTTTATTCTCGCCACATAATTCACGTAAGTAAAGCATGACTCTATTTCTTCAGGAGGGCCTTAGGAGGACAATTGAGTCATATCCACATTTGAGAGCTGAACATGGGCAAGGAAAGGAAGGTCCTTCTAAATCATCTGCATCTCTTTGGATGTTCTTCCTCATGGTAATTTCTATTTCATTATATCCATTTCCTGTGAGAGCAGAACTGTGATAGTGATACCTTACTATTTAATTTCAGAAGGTAATGCAAAGCCATGGTCGTTTTCTCATATGGTTATGAATTGAGTAGGCATGCCTTTTCTGATAAAATACATACTAACTATCATATGAAATTCTTTACCTTTTCTTTCAGTTCGTCCATTCCATTTTACAGAACAGCATTGTGTGGTGATGTATCGAAATATTTGGCACTTGCATGTAGATTTTTGAAAACAACTCCAATAAGTTTCAAGAATTCAAATTCATATAATGATGTTAATTCAAACAGAGCGGCGATACTTTCTCAATTAAAATATTAATTAATCAATCAACTAACCCCTCAATCCCCGATTATTTGACATCAACTATGATGGTTTGGCCATGTCCATGGAGATGGAATCCACTACTTGCTATATATATATATCAGAAGTATTGTTTTATATCATTATTGGATGATTACTAGCTGCTAAATAAGACCAAGTGAAATGATACAGAATAAACACCTCAATCCTGACGAAAGCTGAATGCGGACAACATGGGAATTTCTAGGCTTTCTGTTGGCCAAAAGTAATAGGACTAGCTCTATTTGCATCTTGCTGTGAACTGGCATTTCATCTATTAAATTGTGAAATCTTTCATCTGGCTGATGCAATAGGTGGTTTTCTCTCTATTAATTCTAAGCATCCTCGGCACCATTTCACCATGGATTTTGTTCGGCATAGGTATGCACTCTCTTCTCTATCCCCCACCCCCCACATCCATATCACCTGCGCTTCTCTGTTTCTCTTCAGAGCTGATGCAAATAGCACTCCAAACAACGAAAGCCGGGATCCCATGTCTGGTGCTCTGACCATGTCTTGTTTATTATTGCAGGAATCGCAGCTGCCTTTGTTGTGTTCTTTATATGTGACAAAAGGAAGAAGAAATAGATCATTTCATTCAATCATTTACCTGCAAATTTTAGTCTAGTATTTCTGGGAGAACTTTCAACTTAAAGGAAAACCAATAATGGGCCATACTGCAAGGGCGCACGACGTCATTCACTCATTGGAGCTTCACTTACCTTGAGAGAAGGTTTCTTAGGCATGTTTTTGAGTTCATGGATTTTGTTTCCGTCCTTGACTGCTATATAGCAATGTGCTTGTTCCAAGCCAGTTTTTCTGTCTGATCCAATGATGCCCCTGCGGTATACAATTCGCCCACCCCTTTGTTTCCTCTAATCATCTTTGTTTTGTTTTCTTGCCAATATTGTTTGTTTAGTACATTTAGCCTTGTTGTATTGCCAATATTGTTTGTTAGGTACAATTGAAAAGAGTGCTAACTAAAAGTTCTTAAAACCTTTGATAAGCTACATGAGCTAGGAGAGCACACAGGGCCTTAGTTCAAGTGGAAAAGGTGGAAGGACTTGTGATTAAGTCACGGGTTTGAGCTACGTGCCATGCGAATTAAGCTTGGTATTTAAGTGGAGTAGGGTAGAGGGGTGGACCCATTATCCGAGTTTCGAATGCTGCAGTTGTTCCTAGACAGATTTCTCGGTCCTCAAAATAAAATAAAATAAATGAGCTTGGAGAATAAACTCCATTTTTGTGACAGTACAATCTTCTGCATAAACATAGCTCAAAAAGTGTAGCTGTTCTTCTCTTGAGTGCCTCAGTATTTTTGTTTAAATTCAAGCTTAGTATCATCTTTCTCATAGTAAAATGGCTCAAGGCTCCCATTTAAAGTTTTCGATTGTATAATTCATTTTACTTGAGAGATTGCACAGTTTTCTCAATTTCTTTAAAGACTTCAATTTATTATTTACCAAGACGTGTCCCCTTTTTGTAACCCTAAACCTAAAAGTTTTTTTTTTTTCTTTTTTTTTTTTTTGCAGAAAAAATGATGTTACCCTCTTAACTTTTACCTCCAATAATGTTAGTGATGAGGTTGACGGAAAAATTAGACGTTTAAAAATAAGGGTAAAATGGGAAAGATGATCCTTTTAAAAAAAAAAAGAGAAATCAATGATTGGAAACTTGAAGAGGGAAAAAAAAAAAGATTGAGTGAGAGGGGTAATCAGCAATCACATGGCAATTGAGCCATGATTGGAATGACGACACTTTTTATTGATAAACTCATTATTTTTCGTTTTGCTTGTCTTTGTAATTAATGTGCAGGGGTTTTTGGTTTATTATTAGAAATTTTAGATTTTTATTGGATAACAAGGAGTTTCTTATTTAGAAATTTATTCGAAATATTCAATAACTTGACTTAAAATAATGAAGTCGATTTTTCATGATCATTGTAGTTGTTTAATTTGTTACTTGAAATTTATCGCAAACACCAGCAACAAGAAACCAATTAGAGTCCAATATGCGTTGCACACCAGCTGCACACATAGCTCACCAGTTAGAGTTATCTCTTTTGCAAGAATCCCAGCCGCTTATGAGTGACAGTTGAATAATGGACTGTGGTGCTGCTTTCTTTAACATTCAAATCAAGTGCCATCTTTGTATCTCTTCTTTTACACCTAAGAAGCCAAGACTTTTTTGCCTATAAAAGGGAAGGTTATTAGTTCATTTTAGACACACCTAATACACACCAACAAGACTTGAGTATTCATTTCTTGTTTCTTCCTTTCTTCCTTTTATTAAGAGCGTTTTGTATGAGAGTTAAGTGTTGGGAAGCACTTGTGTGAATCCTTTCTTTGGAGTGATCTTGTGAGGTTATTCTCTTGGGGTATTTGAAATTAATTAGAGTGTTTACTCTAATTTTGTACTCTCTTTTGTACTCTTGTTGGTATAGTGAAATTACTCCTCTCCGTTTGTGGACGTAGGTCACTTTGACCTAACCACGTTAAATTTGTGTCTTCTTTATATGCTTTAATTGCCATTGTTATCAACTTCTATTGTCTTTGTTATTGTCATTATACCGTTGTTTGGCTAAATTTTGCACTACCCGAATTTCCGATCCTAACAAATTGATATTAGAGCCGGATCTAACCGGGTTTGTTTCAGTAGTCAATATGACTTTAACAAAGACTTATGTTGAGAAATTTGACCGAAGTGCAAACTTCGGAATGTGGCAGTTAAAGATGGAAGCTATCCTAATTCAGGATGGCTTAGACTTGGCATTGCAAGGAAAAGAGAAAAAGCCAGATAAAATGACGGACGAGAAGTTTTCCATCATAAACAAAAAGGCAAAATCAAGTATCATCTTAAATCTCTCAAATGAGGTTTTACGTGAAGTTTCTATAGAAACCACAACCAAAGGCATGTGGGAAAAATTGAAAACTTTATATATGAAGAGGACGGTGGAAAATAGACTTTACCTAAAGCAAAAGCTGTATACAATTCGTATGGGTGAATGTACATCTATTCTCTCTCATCTTGATACCTTTGATTCCATTCTTATGGATTTGAGTAATATAAATGCTGAAATTAAAGATGGGGATCAAGCCGTGTTACTGCTTTGTTCTCTACCCCCATCATTTAAGCATATAAGAGATACTATGCTTTATGTAAAGGATAATATCTCTTATAAGAATATTAAATCTATCTTAAAATCAAAAAAATAGATAGATAGTGATATTACTGGGGAAACTAGTAGAACTCAAGAAGAAGTTGGCTTGTTTGTTAGGGGCAAATCCCTCTAAATCCAGATACAATAATTTAGAGTGTCGCTATTGTCATAAGAAAGGTCACGTTATCTCCGAATGCTATAAGTTGAAAAATAAGGAAAGGAAAAATAAGCACAAAAATACTGACATTGCCGAAGCAAGTGTAGTTGTTGATGAGATTGAGGAAACTATTGTTTTAGCAACTAATAATAGTTTCAAATCTAACAATGAGTGGATTTTAGATTCGGGTTGTTCTTATCATATGTGTCACAATCGCAATTTATTTACCACATATGAATCTATTGGAGGTGGAATTGTCTTGATGGGCCACAATGCTGCCTGCAAAGTTATTGGAAAAGGTACAATCAGAATCAAAATGCACGATGGTGTGGTAAGAATTCTCACCGATGTTAGACATGTTCCTGAATTGAAGAAAAATCTCATCTCTTTGGGCACTCTAGAATCTCTTGGGTGCAAGTACACAGGCGAATGCAGAGTTTTGAAAGTTTCTCATGGTGCTCTTGTGATCATGAAAGCACACAGATCTGATTCATTGTATACTTTATTGGGATCCACTGTTACAGGCCTTAATACATTTTCGGTATCAGATAATTTGTCTGATTTTGATGGCATTAAATTTTGACATGTGCCCGTTGGGGCTTTTACGGAGAGGGTGGAGCAAATTTACTACATCAACTAAAATTAGGCCAAGGTGGAGATTTGTAATTATGGCCAATATTTTGGCTAATGAATTCCATCATAAATAAGCATGCTTGCAAAGTAGACTTTGTTGGTAATATTCTTTGGGACCTAAAAATATTGAATTATGTGATGGACATCATTTATACAAGTTGTATCTCTTCTTTTACGCCCAAGAGGCCAAGACTTTTTTGCCTATAAAAGGGAAGGTTATTAGTTCATTTTAGACACACCAAATATACACCAACAAGACTTGAGTATTCATTTCTTGTTTCTTCCTTTCTTCCTTTTATTAAGAGCGTTTTGTATGAGAGTTAAGTGTTGGGAAGCACTTGTGCGAGCCCTTTCTTTGGAGTGATCTTGTGAGGTTATTCTCTTGGGGTATTTGGAATTAATTAGAGTGTTTACTCTAATTTTGTATTCTCTTTTGTACTCTTGTTGGTATAGTGAAATTACTCCTCTCCGCTTGTGGACGTAGGTCACTTTGACCGAACCACGTTAAATTTGTGTCTTCTTTATATGCTTTAATTGCCGTTGTTATCAACTTCCATTGTTTTTGTTATTGTCATTACACCGTTGTTTGGCTAAATTCCGCATTACCCGAGTTCCCAATCCTAACAACGACAAAGGCATATGATTAAGATTCAAGCTTTAAAAATAAATGCGACATGACCTAAGGACCACATACACTTGCACCCATTTATCATCCCGGTATACAAACTTACAACTTTCCCATTTAAATATTCTAACTTATATATTTGAACAATATTAAATCACTTTGTTTGTTGACTATGCGTATGTGAAGATAATATAGCTGACATGGCTAAACTGTGTTCAAACCATACTTGAAAGGTGCGTGAATATGATATTTTGATGGAAAAAGTATTAAAAACTATATAAATAAGGAAGATATAAAAACAAAAAATAAAAAGAAAAACCCAACACTTCCTCCCACCCATCTATCCTTCTTGTCGTCCAGACCCCCACCTTTGCTCCCCATGCCTCTCTTTATTCCTTTTATTTGAAAAAGAATTTAGGAATTCTTCTTTTGAGTTTAAGAATCTAAAGAGGGATGAAGAAAGATATATAAAGATAACCACAATTAGAAGTTGGCAAAATCGTCGGAGAAAAAAAGTTGACTTTTTTAGAATTGGCAATTGGCAGAACCGGTAGTAAGAATTTGGTTTTCCTGTTAATTGGGTCTGAATTTTCGAATCAAAGAAGACAACCAGCTAAAACTTTTCCGTTAGCATTTCTCTTTTTAGATATGGTCTTTGGGTGGTTTCAGATGAGGAATTTCGGAAAAGAAAAGAAAAGGATGTGAGTTCATTTTTCTGGTGACTTTGCATTTTTTCCGGTGGTTTGAAGGTAATGATTCTTGGGACGAACTTAGTGCATTGATGCTGATTTTGCTTGTGGTAATGTGAATGTGAAATCTAGGTGTTTTGGATTGTGAATTTCAGATTTTTAATATGCAAGCCTAGAGTTTTAGAATTTGTCAGGTTTGTTTCTGCCGGTTGTTGTGGTCATTGATGACAATTAGTAAAGACAACATAAAAATGGCGAAAAAGAAGTGGGTTTACAAGAGAGGTGGGGTGCACAATTAAAAAATACTCCTCCGTTCACTTTTACTTGTCACCTATGAACTTTGCACATCCTTTAAGAAATAAAAAATAAAGTGCATAACTTACAATGTTACCCATATTAAGAGCCCGTTTGGACATAGGAAATTTTCCCCTTTTTTTCCAAAAATTTTCACTTTTTTCCGAAATCAGTATTTGTTCATAAAACTTTAAATTTTTACTTGAAAATGCATTTTGAAAATTTTCGAAAATTTGAAAAACTCAAAAAACTGTTTTCCAAAATTTTCAATCAAATCACTCACAAAACTTCAAAAACAACCTAAAATTATATTAATGTCCAAACACAACTCTAAATTTCAAATACCATTTTCACTTGAAAATTTTTTCCCCCTTATTTTGAAATTTTATAATTTTTATGTCCAAACGCCCACTAATTGATGCAGATTTTTATTTGAAATGAGTAATTAATACTGTGAGTATAATAGGAAAAAAGAAATTGCCTTCTCTTAATATGCTAAAAGTAACAAGTAAAAATGAAAATCTATTTTTAGAATACTTAACAAGTAAATGTTAACGAAGGGAGTATTTGAAAGACTAAAAAATTGAAGATGTAGCAGCTAAAAATGTGACGTGCCATATTTGTTATAGCAATTGTGGAACACGCTCACTGAGAGATGTTTATTAATAGTCATCCTATGAAGCTTGAGTGCCAAAATGGGAAAGTTGTAAATTTATATGCCGGAATGACAAACGGGTGCAAATTTAGGTAGCCCTTAAATTATTCTGCCAAAAAACAAATGCACTTAATATTTTATATCTGAATGATTAAGATTCAAACCTCCATTAAGTGCAAACAAATGAGGCATAAATATCCTTCCTAGACCAACAAAACGACCCCAAGAACCTCATGAAATTTTGCATTGTTACAACATATAATGGTGTAAATTTTGTGCTTCGTCCGTTTCTCTATTAGTAGTACATGCCGTTTTTCCAACCTATGATTATTATGCAGCGACTTGGGGCTTAATTAAGAGGAAAAAAAAATACAGACGAGTCAATTTGAGATCACAAGAAAATTGTTGCTATGAAATCAACAATGTACATTTTATATTTAAAGTAACGTCAAAATGCCGTCAAGAATTTGATAATTACACTAATTGTCTGCTTATAAATAGACCGAAAATCTATCCATGGGACTTAATAAGAACCATTCATTCTCGTGCAACATAAAAGATCTATTCATTTTTATGTAATAAAAAGATATGATTTACATTTGCCTGCTTAACAGGTAGCAAAAGAATGAGTTGTATACGGACTTAGTGCTTGGAGGCTCTAATTCCAACTCGACCAACGTCTTACAATCTGTAACGATCCGACCAGTCGTTTTGCTTTTTCTAATCACGTTCCCTTAAATAAGACTTTCCATACGTACTTTTACTGTTTTATGACTTGTGGAGATAGTTAGTTTGTGATTTGGAAGGGTTCAGGTTGAAATTGAAACACTTAGTTCCTTAGGTTGGTTAAAAAGGCCAAGTTTGACTTCGATCAACATTTTGAGCAAACGACCTCGGAATCAGGATTTGACGGTCCCAATAGATTTGTATGATGATTTTGGACTTGGGCGTATATTCGGATCGGATTTTGGATAACCCAGGAGCGTTTTGGCGCCTAATAGTGAAAATTGGTTCTTTGAAGGGGTTTAAGTTCTTTAAATTTGGTTTAGAGTAAGTTTTAGTGATATCGAGGTCCGAATAGAATTCCGCACCAGAAATAGTTCTGTAGTGTCGTTTAAGACTTGCACATAAAATTTGGCGTCATTCCGAGTAGTCTAAGTGTGATTCGACGCGTTCGGAGAGATTTAGAAACTTGAAGTTCATAGTTTGATCCAATTTGATTTTGGGATGTGATTTTTTGGTTTTGTTTTTATTTTACGTGTTTCAAGAGTTTGAGCAAGTCCGTATTATGTTTATAGACTTGTTAGAGTAGTTGGACGGGGTTCCGAGGGGCCGGGTGCGTTTCGGAGCGCCCGGAGTAAAGTTAAAACACACTAGATTTCTGCTTCTAGTTTCCTTCTTCGCGAACACGGACAGACCCTCGCGTTCGCGATGAAGGGTACTGTGGGCTGGGGGATTTTGCCCTTCACGTTCGCGGAGGTCTGGGTCCTCTAGCCTTCGCGTTCTTGTGACCTGGCTCGCGTTCGTATAGAGGAGGCTGAGTTGGTGGCCGCTGATCATTCTTCGCGTTCACGAAGAAGCCCTCGCGTTCGCGTAGGGTAGACCAAACGTGCCTCTGCGTTCACGAGGCTCATGTCACGTTCACGATGGGTAACTTTCCTGTGCCTAGGTCGTTTGTCTTCGAGATCGTGAGGCTTCTTCCGCGATCGTGATGAAGGAAGACCTGGGCAGAAACATTAAAAACGGGACTCAGGCTAGTTTGGTGCATTTCTTTCATTGTTGAGCGATTTTTGGAGCTCTTAGAGAGGGGATTTCATTTAGTATTTTGAGGTAAGTAACTTCTACACAATATGAGTTAAATTCATAGTTTATGGGTAGATTATAACATGCAAATTAGTGAAAATTATGGGTTTAGATGAAAACCTAGATTTTTGATAAAAATGAGATTTAACCACGAAATTGGTTATCAAATTTAGTAAAAATCATATATTTGAGTTCAATAGGTTATGGGTAACAACTTTCTTCAAAAATTTCTGAAATACGGGCACGTGGGTCAGGGGGTGAATTTTAGGAATCTTACATTTAGGATTGGATAATCACTACAATAGTTATGAACTTTTGAACATATATTGATCAGTTTTGGATTATTCAACACCGAATTGAGGGTTTGAGCACAACTTTGGGACGGAAAGTAGGCCTTGAGATGAGGTAAGTCTCTTTTCTAACCTTGTAAGAGGGAATTAACCCATAGGTGAATTAAATAAATATTTGTACCTATTTGCGGGGGGTTATGTACGTACGAGGTGACGAGAGTCCGTATGTGGCTACTACTTATGCTATTGTCCGGATAGTATAGGACCGATATATCATGCTATACCTGCAATGTTTGCCCCTACTTGATAACTTAATTACTTAAGCCATATTGGAAGTTGACAAAAGAATTGTGAAAGGTTAAATTTCACATACTTGAAGTTGTAAATGAGACACTTGACTGTTATTTAAAATTTGTGTTTCTTTGAAGTATATTCTATTTGTGGAGCGGGCCGAGCGCCTCGATAGCAAATAGAGGCTTCTATGGTTCGTGCCGTTTGACCCTCGATAGTGCACAATTTAAATATTATGTTGGCTCGGACCATACGACCTCAGCATAATTTGTGTACAATAAATCTTTGGAACTATTCATAATTAATATTGCTTAAGTGCTTGAGATACAAACTGTTAAATGACGAAAATAAACTTGAGAATTAATATTTGTGAAGGGAGTATTTACTATTTCCTGTTATTGAGTTTTCAATGTTATTCATGTAATCTATGATTAGTATATAATTTTGATATATCATTGTTAGCCCATAGTAAGTGTCAAAGTTGACCCCTCGTCACTACTTCTTCGAGGTTAGACTGAATACTTACTGGGTACATGTTGTTTATGTACTCACGCTATACTTATGCACTTAAATTTGCAGGATCTGAGGCAGGTACATCTAGTTATCAGTCCAGCGCGCACGCTTGACTCCTGGTACGCGACTATACAGTGAGTTGTCCTTCCGAGCCGTTCTGCAACAGCCAAAGTTTTCCTTTTGTTATATTTTTCTGTCTATTTCATTTCAGACAGTAGACTAGTATTCTTTTGTATATTCTACTAGAATGTTCATACACTTATGATACCGGGTCTTGGCACACACTAGTAGACTTATGATTTTGGGTTGTATTTCTATGATTATGATTGCTTTAGCTGATTTCATTTTGATTGTTTTAAATCCGTTATTCATCAAATCTTTTTAAAATTAAGGAAATTTACTTGCAAAACTTATAAAAATGGAAAATCACTAGATTGTTCACTGTTGGCTTGTCTAGTAACGGTGTTGGGCGCCATCACGGCCTAAAATGATATTGGGTTGTGACACAATCCTTAAAATCATTTTCATCTCTAAAATTCCTTGCGTATAAATAATGTTAGCAAAATGAGCTCATATTTTGTGAACCCGCCCAATTCACCCATATTTTAGTGAGTTGGATGAGTGATATTTAAGTTGGATAAAATTTGGGCTTTAACCCATGTTCAGCCCGTAGAAATATGAATATTCATGGGTAAAATATGGATTAGCCTAGTGGGTTATCTTCCAACTTACTCAAAATATATTATATCATTTTTTAAACTCAAAATGCTATGAAGATATTCCAACTCATCTTCCTTCCTAAGTTTCTTCTCCCTATAGTTGACTGTGTGAGTAATTTTTTTTTCCGTTTTTTTTTTCCCTTCTAAACATTGTAAGTACTGTTAACTATTGTTTATCATTCTTGTTCTTTCTAGATGCATGGTTGAATATCAAAAATAGTTTAAGAAGTACAAGCAAATTTGTATAGTTTTCCACCCACCCCACCCTCAAACTACCCTACCCCACCCCTACCATCCCAACCCCACCCCTCACCTTTCCCCACCATACCCACCTTCCACCCTAAATAGAAATATTGTTAAGAGTACTTTCTTTTCATGTTGTAGATAGAGTACCTCTTTTTCATTTCAACAAAATGAGTATTTTCATTTCATATCAGTAAAAAAAATATTTTCTTTTCATGATGTAGAAATAATATTTTCTTTCATTTCAACAAAATAATGTAGAAAAAGTATTTTCTCATTTTTAAAAAATGAGTATTTTCTTTTCATGATGTAGAAAAAAATATTTTCTTTCATTTTTCAAAATGAGTATTTTTTTTTCATATTGTAGAAATAGTACTTTCTTTTTCAACCAAAATAAAATAGTATTTTCTTTTTAATTATGAACCACAAATTTCAATATTATCTTGCGTGAAAAATCAAAGCAGCACATTAGTTCATTTGGGTTTGTGTGAATTTTTAAAAGAATAATTAAATTCTTGAAGAAAATAAAGTCTTGAATACATTAGGTATTTGGGTCTGCCGTGTGGGGGAGGGGGGGGGGAGGGGGAGGAGAGTAACATGAAAAATTATTTTTCTAAAAAATATTTTCTACTCTCTAACCAACCACTAGAAAATATTTCCAGAAAAAGATTTCACTCACCAACCAAACGAGGAAAAATAAGTGATGAAGTCACTCATGTTCCAGGAAAAATATTTTTCATGAAAAACATTTTTCTTTATACCAACCACACCCTAAGAATTTGTATTTTTGTTCTTTTTTCCTTTTTGAAGGGGAGCCTTGGCGTAACTGGTAAAGTTGATGCCATATAACCAGGAAGGAGAGCCTTGGCGTAACTGGTAAAGTTGCTGCCATGTAACCAGGAGGCCACGGGTTCGAGCCGTGAAAACATCCTCTTGCGTATAACAGACATGTGTGGTCTGACCCTTTCTCGGACCCCGCACATAACTGGAACTTAGTGCATCGTGTTGCTCTTTTTCCTTATTATTATTATTATTATTATTATTATTATTATCATTATTATTATTATTATTATTATTATTATTATTATTATTATTATTATACATTTTTAAAATTTGTTAGTTTTATATTGGATTGCAGACAATATATGAACAAGGTGGAAAATTCACAGTCATTTATTAATGGTGATTATTGCTTGAAGTGTATTAAGCACATTTAAAAAAAAAATATAAACTGTCATATTTTGTAGAAGAGTAACTTAAGTTTACAATATGACAGTCAAATTTGAATAAATTTAGTGAAGAACCAGTTAAGATTATGTCACTAAATAGTCTGGGCAAAAGAAAAAATATAAATTACACTTGAAAAAAATAGTACACTTATTGGTGATTATTGTTTGAAGTGTATTAAGCACATTTTTCCTTAAAATGAAAACTGTCATATTTTGCATAAGAGTAACTTAAGTTTACAATATGATAGTTAAATTTGAATAAATTTAGAGAAGAACCAGTTAAGATTATGTCACTAAATAATCTGAGCAAAAGAAAAAATATAAATTGCACTTGAAAAAAATATTACACTTATATAATATGGGTTAACCTATATTCGACCCGCCCATTTAACACCCAACCTGTTTTTGACCCGCATAAAATATGGACAGACTGAGACATGTCACGACCCCAACCCCGGTTATGATGGCGCCCAACACACTGCTAGGCAAGCCCGACTATTCAACAACATTATCCCAAATTCTTATTCAGATTATAGATAACTATCACAGAGAATTTACTAAGTCATTACATTCAAGTGTATAATTAATAATAAAATCTGCGGAAGTCAATTAAAATACCACACCATAGCCCAATAGAATCTGGTGTCACGAATATGAGCCTCTAATACAGAATATCCACATATTACAAGTCTGTCTAGGAAAAATACGGAATAAAAGATAGAGATATAGGGGAGAGATCAAGGCTGCGAACGCCATGCAACTACCTCAATACTCCCGGATACTGCCTGCTCAGCTAAACAATTCCTCACTTAGCCTGTGGTGTACCTGGATCTGCACGCAAGGTGCAAGGAGTAATGTGAGTACTCCGACCCAGTGAGTAATAAACATAAATAAAGGCTGAGAATAAGAAATCATGGAAAAATACAAAGTAAACTATAACTGGCAGTTTAGAACAACAAATAGTGAAGCAACAAGTCAATTAAGTCAGAGTACCAAATACTGAGACATGTATAACAGATAAAAACAAATGCATGAGTGCAATGCAATGCATATGATGATACACTTTAGTACCCACTGCGGTGTGCAGCCCGAGCCATCCATTTATTTATCGTCGACGGCGCTCACTGGGGGTGTGTGCAGACTCCGGAGGGGCTCCTACAGCCCAAGCGCAATATCAAGTCATCTCGTGGCATCAAATCTAGGCCCTCGGCCTCATATCAATATTAGTATAATCACCCAGGCTCTCGGCCTCAATATCAATGTAATCAACCAGGCTCTCGACCTCAATATCAATGTAACACTGCTGCGGCGCGCAGCCCGATCCATGCTCAGTCCAGAAATCATCATAAGCCCCTTGGGCATTTGTAAAACAGTAGTTCTCAGCCCGAAATATCATTTAGAAATATCATTTAAGTTTTCAAATCTTAGAAAGATGGTTGAGTTTGCAAAACAGTATTTAAAACCTTGGACTGAGATAAAATGATATGGAAAATATGCGAAAACAGTGATATCAATCCCTGAAGGATTCAAATAATTGACAAGAAGCCCAAATGTTACAATCAAATTCAAGTAAGGATGATTCTCAATTTAGTTCAAGTAGAAAACACGGTAAAAGCATCTCTCGGGACGGACCAAGTCACAATCTCCAATGGTACTCTACCTGTTATGCCTCGCAGTATTACGTCGATGTTATGCTCTGCAGTAATATATTACGATTGATGTTACGTCCTGCAGTATTAAGTTACGACAGTATTGAACCCGACAGTATTACATTGCGGTGATATTACGCTTCGCAGTAATAAGTTACGACAGTGCTATTACATTATGGTGATGTTACGCTTCGCAATAATAAGTTACGACGATGTTGCACCCTGTAGTATTTTACATTGAATTTGTCGTAAAGTAATTGACATCTGTCCAAGAAAAAGATTATTTGGGGATTATAAGAATTATGCTATTTCACAAGTGATTAGTAAATTCATGAAGGTGCAAGGGGGAGCAGTCTAAGAAATGAAATTTTGTCAAAGCTTGATATTTTGGGATAAAATATGGCCCGAGCTAAAATACCCGGTATTTATGGACTAGTACCACACAAAGTACTACATGGCCATGATAGTAAGTCGTACAAGGTAGGTTAAAAGAGAGTAGTATTTAATTAAGTTGACATAATTTTTAAATTATGCGGATAATTAATTAATTACTGGATAAAGGGACATTACCCAGTTAACTAATAAATGGGTAAAGATTAATAATCTTCACCCACCCTTCCATGTGGCATAAAGCCACAAGGAAAATGATGATTCTTAAGCCACCTTGCCAGATGGCTATTATGTAGCCAAACTAAGAATTAAGTCTTAAAGACTTATAGACCTTATCCATAGACTTTATGAGAATTCTTGGTAAAAAAGGCCAACACCAATCTGCCTAAAAGCCAAGTACAAATTTGAAAGCAGAAGCATTTCAAACGAAATTGCTTCTTGGAAATTCCAAACGAAAGCTTTCATTTAAAGCAATTGTTGTCCAAATTTCAACAAGAACAAAGTAAGATTTCGTTCTTCAATTTCAAAGTGCAGAAGCTTAATCCGATTTTTGGGTTCTAAATTCAATTCACGAAGGTTTCCAATGGGATAATTATACGGAGTTGTTCCTACTCTAGGTATGTTAAGGTTATCCCTTCTTTCTTTTGGCATGATCCATACGATATGAACAAAACGTGCAAATGCACAAATTTCATAAGTGACTCTACTCATAGAAGTAATAGAAATATCTATGTTATTTAATTTCCATGTGTCATAATATTTTATCATTTGCTCATGGGTCTCAGAAAAATACGAAAGTTGAAAAGATGTTACTTTATGATATTGCTCAAGAGGCAAAATGGTCTTATGACATTCCGAATGATTTTATTGACGTACTTTACATGCATTGTGTTCATGTGCATTGACCCATGACCATATGGTGTTATATATGCGTATATATGTAAATATATATATATGGGATATGGGAAAAGGTTACGGCGTTATATACGCACCACCACCTGATCAGCTGGTATACGATGATGATTTTGCCCACAGTGGCCGATATGATATGATGGGATGCCCTCAGAGGCTGATGATATTATGAAACATGTACCTATGCACGACATGACATTCATACGCATATGCATGACGTTAAAAGTAATTTATGATTTACAAAGTTATTCAGAATTACAGGTTGAGTCATGTACTCTATATGTCTTCCATATCTCTCATGTATTTATTTATGTGCCTTACATACTCAGTACATTATTCGTATTGACGTCCCTTTTGCCTGGGGACGCTGCGTTTCATGCCCGCAGGTCCCGATAGACAGGTCGAGAGCCCTCCAAGTAGGCTATCAACTCAGCGGAAGATGTTGGTGCGCTCCATTTGCTTCAGAGTTGCTCGTTTGGTTAGTATGATTTAGACGTGTATTGTTTGGTATGGCGGGACTCTGTCCCGACCCTTATGACATTTATGTATTCTTAGAGGCTTGTATACATATGTCGTGTACATAAAAGATTGTACGGCCTTGTCGGCCTATGTTTTGAGTTTATAAAGGATCCCATTGGCCTATTAGGCCCGTATGCATGTGTATATGATGATGTATTAAGAAAGATACGTTACGTTGGTACTCGGTTGAGTAAGGTACTGGGTACCCGTCCCGGCCCATCAGTTTGGGTCGTGACAAAAGTGTTATCAGAGCAGTTCTATCCTAGGGAGTCTACAAGCTGTGTCTAGTAGAGTCTTGTTTATGGGTGTGTCGTGCACCACACTTATAAGTAGGAGGCTATAGGACATTTAGGATTGTCACTCTTTTTTTCTTACTCTAGATCGTGTGGTAGAGTTCACTTATAAGAATCCAAATTTCGATTTTTTTTATTATTCGTGATAAGACGATACCTACATCTGGAATGAAGGTTGGAAAGAGAGATAGTTGTGGACGAGCTGAGTCAGAGGAATTGGATTTTTGTGTGATGCCTTCAATAAACTAAATGTGAGGTCTTTAGCAGACCTTGTGTGTACTGAAGGGTGTAAGTTTCCTGATAAGAAGCCTTAAGGCAAGAATGCCTATCCATCTTTATGGTGAAGGACAATGAGATATTAAGAAGATAAGTACAAGTTTCAGCAAGTAAAAGGAGCAAGGTGAAAAAGGGTACGAGGTACTTTAATGAAGGTTAACAACATTTATAATTGAGGCAGATGAACATAAGTTTTTTGAGTTATATTCAATAGTAACAGAGGTATATACATTTGGTCGCACCCATTCCAGATATGCCCTATGGGGGTTAACAAAAGTAGAATAAAAAGATATGATAGATGAATTGATTGTGTCAGTTGACATTTCCGAGGGATATTGCAAGTGTTCTAATAGATCTCCTTGTCAGATACCCAGATGGTGCACATTAAAAATAGTGCAGCCAAATATGAGTACTTCAAAGACATGCACTATAAGCCTTGAAGGGATACATATTACCTTAGTGTGGCTCGCGTCCCTAGTAAAGCGAGAACGTTAAGCAACTTGAAGAGCCACAAGATGGAGCAAAGGAAAGCTAAAAGCGGAAGAATGTCGTATTGAAGTTTTCACAAGAAAAGGGATAGACAGAAACATTAGCAGAGCAATGAGAAGAGAGATAAGAAAGCATTATGAATAAGGTGTGATACATTGATGAAAACGGTAGAATGTTACAGAACCTATAGTCAAATGAAGGAAGAGACGAAAGGTGAGGGGTCTTAAGACAACAAAAGAGTATAGGCGATAAGGTTATATTCTCATTTCGAGAAATAAGTTCGTGACTCCAACGCGACTACCAGAGGGGAGAGTTAATTCCCAGAGTAACAGAGATTAGTATGGACTGGTAAACAAGATAAACTAAATATGAATTAGGGACTGAATGATTGGAAAGTACTCGGCATCATGGTAATTTCAGATTCTATTCTGGCGATAATAGAATGGACCACAGAAGAAGATTCATAATGAATTCAGAGAATGGTCATTCAGGGAGACGCTTCCCTAGAGCAAGCAATGTGAGCAAAGTTAAGAGACTGTATGTGCCAGTTACGCTAAGTGTCACCCTCGCGAGTAAGAGAATTTTTCATCCTTGGTACAGAAGGATTGCCGAAAGGCGAGTAAGGATCATTGATGTTGAGAAATGACGCAAAAAATGAAGAGGTAAAATATCTATAGGTAGATCCTTGTGGCTTTAGCTTTTAGTACACCCCTAAAGGGGGGAATATGGAGTGATGTGATATTAAGTCAGAATTAAGTTGTTCTAGTGACTATGGAATGATAAAGGAAGAACGCGATAAGAATGAGAAAGGAATAAGAGGGCACTTATCCAAATCTTACAGATACGCTACGATTCAAGAATATTGTGCAAGCACGACGTCAAGGAGAGGAAGTAAAGGTTCCTGCCCGAGCTGTTATTAATAAATAAGGAGCTAGTGTGAGACGTAAGTTAAGACAAAGGAAGTAACCCAAGAAATATTATGAGGAATATTGATATAGAATGGGCCAACGAGTAGTTAGTAATTGGTCAGGAAGATCCCAGTTATGGCTAAACAAGAGGTTATAGATGAATCATCAGATCGTGTGAGATAAACATAGTAGAACCCAACATGGAGAATTCAGCCTCAAAGAATATCATTATAATATTTGAGATATATTCAGACAAGAGTAGGGGTAGTTAAAGAGGTACTGTATGAGTATTACAAAAATAAAAGAGAATGCCGCTAGGAAGATAGTCAAAATATCAGTTCAGAAGCAACCAAACCAGCACAAGGGCATGAAAGTAAGCAACTATAGATAATTATAGGCAAGTAAGGACATAAAAAAAGGGGTCCGTAATAAGCTCACAGCTTTACGAGAGTCAAGGGTTCTCCCTACGTACTACAACGAAAGACTAGCTGATGAGATAAGAAAGAAGGCTTCAACCTAAGCACAACGACCTAAGGAGGAAATGGTCGTATAACAACAATCTCGCAACAACATTGTAAGCATTCCAAAGGAAGGTGGCACCTACCGTGGCTAATGAACGAGAAGTAAAAGTTAAAGGTAATATTCGAGATCATATGAGTTGTATAAAAACTCTGGCAAGTGTGGGCACTAAGATAAGCTAAGTATGGACACAACGAGGGGGCAGAAAGACCAAGAAAAGTAATAGCTTACGTTGAAAAGAAAGCTAAGGTGGAACAAAAGAATTATTTGATCAATGATCCAGAGTTAGTAAGTTATGGATACACTCAAGATTTTGGAGCATTATCCAAGTAGCATATTTGTTGACAATCATACAGCCATAGAAGACTCCGGTATAAGTTAAAAGAAAGAATTACGCCAAGTGCATAGACAAAAGGATTGAATTGTTATAAGATTGTATCATGGATATTCCATAATGCCCATGAAAGGCTAAGGTAATAACTGATACCATGAGCCACAGATTGGAAGATAGCTTAAGCCTACATAAAGGCTGATTAGAAGGAAGAGGAAACTAAAGAATTCCGTCACCTAAGTAAATAAGGAGTCTGATTATTGGACATAGAAAAATTATAGAAGTTGTGCTTGAGAACATGACAGAATCGCTCCTAATATCAGACGTTCAAGAGAAATAACACAACAACCATAATCTATAATGGCTCTACAAGAAAGTCAGTTAGAAGAAGTACCAGCCTCATAAGAAGTCAGTATGAAGCTCCTACCAGATTGTGTATGTACCAAAGGTGCGAGTATTATAATAGAGCTTCAAGTTATGGACGTGAATTACACCTAGGTAGGAGGGAGGTCCTAAAAGAGATAGAAGATACGATGCAATATTTTAAGGTAAGCAAGGTAAAGGTGAACAACGTACGAGATACTCAAAGGCAGAAGATCGTGAATAGTCCATACTTCGGATAGAAGGCTATAAGCACGGGGATCCAATAATCGAGAATGATAGTTTCCCTTATGTTGCTTAGAATCCCCATCAGTTCAATTTACTCTACGTTCTCGCTGTGATACTATTCACTCCATTTCATTTTATGTGACAAATATTCAGTAAAAATGTTAATGTATGTAGTCAAACGAATATAAAGTGAATTAATTAATATAATAACACACCAAAAATTCAAAAATCGTATATATATATATATATATATATATATATATATATATATATATATATATATATATATTTTGTTAATGTAGAATTTCTTTACGCTATCAGTTTGAATTGGCACGGAACAACAAACTTAATTTGATTACTTATACAAGTAGATTACTTACATTAATAGTAAAAAATTAAAAATTAAAAAGTGTTAATTGGTATGCTAGAGCCTCTAAAAATGAAAATTGAGTAATTTACGTGTTTCCTCATTCGGGTTACATGCATTACAAGTTGTGGATAAGGTGTGCTTGTTTTCTTGCCAGATTTTTAGTTAATTTAATTTAATTTTTATGTGTGGTTAAGTTAATGTTCGTCTTTTTTTTTTTTAACCATATGCGGATCTTCTAGGGATGACATGTTATTTGGGCGATGTTTAAATGCAGATATTTTGCAAATATGAAGGATGGAAAGAATCGAGAACAAGAATAAGGATTATAGT
Source organism: Nicotiana sylvestris (assembly GCF_000393655.2). Taxonomy (NCBI): domain Eukaryota; kingdom Viridiplantae; phylum Streptophyta; class Magnoliopsida; order Solanales; family Solanaceae; genus Nicotiana; species Nicotiana sylvestris. The sequence goes on along the minus strand of NC_091058.1, from coordinate 118,347,909 downwards.
AACATTATTGTTGGGTTTTATTGAGTTTGAAAAATTTTGTTGAAAAAATAAATAAAGAGAATTTATTAAGTGTTAAAGGTCTGGGTTGAATTTAACCATTGAGAATTGTTGGAAATGGTATCATAAGATTAAATATAAATTTTGGAACTGATTTGAACCAACTGGAAACAAAAATGTGTTGGTGAAAATAATTTAACAGGATTAATTTGCAAATAATTTATACTAAAATCCTGACGATCTGTTACTTGTGGTAAAAAAAAGTCTTACCATTCATTAGAGCTTCTGACGATCTATCAAAACTTGTGAATAATTTGTTTCAAAGTTATGTCACAATTTGCACGAAAGTCCGAACGATCAATAAGAATTTGTGGCAAGACAAGCCTTTATATTTTGTGTTTTCGTTTTTTGTTTCCTCAGACCTGATATTTCAATTATAAAAATATATTTGATGCAATTGTTGTCTGATAAATGTTGGTTCAGTCATATTTCAAACTTTTAGTAGCCAAGTCGATAAATATATCTACCCGTGCTTCTATATTGTTTTTCAATTTCAATGTGAATATTGACTTATCTCAAATGACAATGATTTTGGCTGTGACTTTGGACAAGAATATTTTGATGATGTTGAGTAATTTTGGTGCTAATTTTGTCATCGCAGTAGTTTGGCAATAGTTCCGAGACAATATTTTAGCAGAACTCATGACCAAATGATAAGCTCAAGGTGAATTTAAGGATTATTTCAAGGTGTGCTTTGGCGATTCAACAATAAACACCATGGAGAATTTATTAGATCAACTTAAAAATACGCATTTAAGTGATAGCACGTGTTCAAGAACTAGTTTGGCAAAAGTCTTATTTATTTTTCTTTAGATTATTTTTTAATTATTTCCTACAACTTATTCTTGATTAATGGAATTCCAGATTGGAAATTTCTTTGATGTATTCCAGGAAAATTTCCAGTATGCGAAAAGTTTGAGTAGGTTTTCTGGCATTTTTGTAAACTACAGTTTGTACATTTTCTGTTTCATCAACATATGATTATATATATTGTTGGATCTTAAAGTGCTTATTGTAACCTTTTCCGTTGGATCTTAAAGACAGCATATGTTTCAGATATTTTTTTACTGAGAAATTGTTCTCGCACATTTATCTGACCTCATTTGCAACCAACAATTTACATGATGAAGAAAAGTAAAAAAGACCGTTATTTCTGTTCCAATTGTTAAAAAAAATGCACTTTTCTAAGGATTTAATTTAATTTAGAAGCACTAGGTGAAAAAATAAAATATGGTAAAATTATTTTCAGGCATGACGAGACAAAGTAACTAATTTTGTTAGTTTAGGAAACTTCCATACCGAAAAACCTTTTCCTATGTAATTAAGATGGAAAAGGTTAATTTGCCTATGTATATCTAATCCAATTACTTAGTGTCTTTACGTACTCATCATTACCTTTACTTTCTTTCATCCAAAGTAGAGCTTAGGGCTTTTACTTCTTCTGCGTCGATAGTTACGTTCTCCCTAGGGTTTAGTTACGTTATGGCTATGTTTTGTAGTTCTCAGCAAAAAGTATTTGGCCAAGTCAGGGAGAAACTAGCTTGTTGCAAGAAGAGGAATATCTCGGATACCACTTATGATATAATTGATGTTAAGGAACAAAGAATTGCGGGCTGCGATGTTGAAGAAACTAATCTTGAAATCCCAACAAGAAGTTCTTGGGAAAGTGTTTAATGAAAAAGAAAAGTGAATTGTGGGAAAAGCAGTTGCCAGAAGAGAAAGCAAAGTCACAACAACAAAGAGATAGAGAAGCGGCTCGGATGCCATAGAAAGCATAAAAAGGACAGTTAATTTTGGTGATGATATGCAAGTCGAAAGAGAACTCTTAATGATCATCGGTGCTACAAGTTCTTGGTAGTTAAAAAAAGTTTGCATATTATTCGAGTCTAATTATTCTGATGTGATTTATGTACTTGACTCGTTCTTTATTTGCATTTGCGTCTTTTATAGTTCTCTCTAGTTTTTCTGCCCATATATAGAGTCACTCCAAAGATATAGCTCAGTTAGGAGAGCCAAATATTTAGGTAGTTTAGACTTTGGATCATCGTACAATTTTTACCTGAAATAAATGTGATAGTCTATAATATTTTTATTTCATATAGAAGACAATTTTACGCATATTGTTCCATTTTTATCTCCCGCTGGATTGCTGTAATGCTTCTATATTAATTAGAGCTCAGGACAGTTTCGCCTCATTGAAGCGGTATTGACTACATTCATAGCTGTTTTTATGTTGTTAATCTTTCTTTCCCAATTTATGTGATACTTTTTATTTTATCGAGATTCGAACTTTTTACTTTTGACCGTGAATTTGGACATCGAATCTTTAAATTTTTTGAGATAAAATTTACATATTTAAAAACAACGTAAAATGTACTACTATAAGCCACAATAATTAATAAGTTAAAATATTTAAAATCACATGAAAAAATTACGGTCAAATAAGGATTCATTTGTTTCTCGAAATTCGAACATATTCACATAAATCGGGACGGAGGGAGTATCATACTAGCTAGCTACTGATTAAAATCATACTTATTTCTTTTGTGATGCATTTTTGAAACATAATATGGAAATTAACCGAAGAAGATTTTCCTCTCCAGCTGAGAATTCTGCTTCACATTTCACCAGTGCTCTTGGTATTCAAGCTCTAATTACAAGAAAAGAATCTGCATGCCTTACATGCAAAAAGATAACTCAAATAAAGGAATGCTACTGTGCTTAAATAACCATAATACAGACTACATCAAGTACTGTTTATTTCTGTCGAAAGGGAACAAGAATCATGTGCCACAGTATATTGCCTTTATCTTGTAAGCCCCGCACCTAATGTGGACATCACAAGGCAGGTTTACCTAGTATTTGCTTGGATCCAACTGATGTCAATTTTCTCACGATTAGTTGGTGTTGCAAATGATTTGGTGATATCTGCATGTGGAAGAACCCAATTGTAACGACCCGACCGGTCGTTTTGCTTTCTAGATTCCCGTTTCCCTAATTAAGACTTTCCGTACGTGCTTTTACTGTTTTATGACTTGCGAGGATGGTTAGTTCGGGTTTGAAAGGGATCGGGTTGAAATCGGAACACTTAGTTCGTTATTAGTGGCTTATAATGGTTAAGTTTGACTTGAGTCAACGCTTTGAGTAAACGACCACGGAACCGGAATTTGACGGTCCCAATAGGTTCGTGCGATTATTTTGGACTTGGGCGGGTGTTCGGATCGGGTTTCGGATAACCCGGGAGCATTCTGGCTCTTAATATCGAAAGTTGGCACATTGAAGGTTTTCATTAAATTTGGTTTGGAGTAGACTTTGGTGTTATCGAGGTCTGTTTGGGATTCTGAGCTTGGGAATAGTTCCATATGGTGATTTATGACTTGCACGTAAATTTGGTATCATCTCGAGTAGTCTAAGTATGATTCGGCGCGTTCGGAGTAAGTTGAAAAGCTTGAAGTTCATAACATGATTCAATTTGGTTTTGGGGTGCGATTCTTAGTTTTGATGTTGTTTTACGTGTTTCGAGAGTTCGAGAAGGTCTGTATTATGGTTATAGACTTGTTGGTGCATTTGGTCGGGTCTCGGAGGTCTCGGGTGCATTTCGGACCGCTCGGAGCTAAGTCAAAAATTTGCTGGTGTGTCGTTCTGGTTTCCTTCTTCGCGAACACAAAGTCGCGAAGGAACCCTCGCGATCGCGAAGAAGAAATTGGGGACTGGGTGGTTTTGTGCTTCGCGTTTGCAAAGTCTTGGCCGCATTCACGAAGGCTTGAGCCAGTGGCATTCGCGTTCTCGGGAGACCTGTTGCCTTCACATAGAGTCGAGGGCCTGGGCAACTGAGTTGACTTACGCGTTCGCGAGTGAGGGCACTCGTTCGCGATGAGGAAGCGGTTCAGTGCATCACATTCGCGAGATGTTCTCTCGCGATCGCGAAGAGAAATTTTCCTGGGTTCTTCAGCTTTGCCTTCGCAATCGCGAGGGCTTATCCGTGATTGCGATGAAGGCAGACCTGGACAGAAAGTTTTAAAAGACTGGACTTAGGCTTTTTAGTCCATTTCTCTCACTTGTTGGTCGATTTTAGAGCTCTTTGAGGAGCTACTTTCACCTAGCACTTTGAGGTAAGTAATTTCTATACAATATGAGTTTAAATTATTCATTATGGATAGATTTGAACATAGAAATTGTGAAAATTTTAGGAGATTATTGAAAAATCTAATTTTTTTTTATAAAAGTGGGATTAGACCACGAAAATGATTATGGAATTGGGTAGAAATTATATATTTGGGTTCGTGGAGTTATGGGAAATATTTATCTTCGAAATTTTCCAAAATCCAGGCACGTGGGACTGGAGGATAAATTTTAGGAATCTTCCAATTGGTTGTGTAATTACTCGAATAGCTAAATTATGAACTTTTGAGTGTATATTGATTAATTTATATAATATGTGGATAGTATCGGATAGTTCGGCACCAACTTGAGGCTTTAGAGTGAATTTGTGGCCGGAAAGTGAGTTTTGGGACGAGGTAAGTCTCTTGCGTAACCTTGTAAGAGGGAATTTACCCCATAGGTGTTTTAAATTACTATTTGCTACTATTTGTGGGTGTTACTGTCACGGCCCAAAATCCACTAGTCGTGATGGCACCTAATCGGCCTGCTAGGTAAGCCAATTAACGGTCAATACAATCTAAATGAGATTTATAGGAAAACAGCAAGGAATTATCTGAACACTTATAAAATAACCCAAGAACCAGTAGTACAAATCATGAACTTCTAAGACTTGGAATTTACAAAGCTGGTGCAAATAGATACATGATCTGTTTGAAAATTATATAAACAGATTAGCAAAATCTAAAACTGCCAAGGACAAGTGGCAGCTTTATCAGGAATGCACGAACATTTTCAGAGTCAGCTCCCGACATCACCCTCAGCTCCATTTTCAAAATCTGCACACAAGGTGCAGAAGTGTAGTATGAGTACAACCGACCCCATGTACCCAGTAAGTATCTTGTCTTACTTCCTCGAAGTAGTGACGAGACTTTTTAGTTAAAAGATACTTACTGATATAACATGTACAGTAAACTAGCAATAAAACAATACTACAATATAACAGAAAAGAGTACACGAAGTGAATATGCGAAGCAATAACTAAGTACTGGAAGAGATCACACTTTAACATTTCTTAATATCTCGTCCAATCCTTTCCTTAGAGCGATAACCAACAAAACACGATATTAACTCCATAACTTTCATAGTGTGAGAAACATACTCAAGATATCAAGTCAATGGTACGGCAACATCCTTCGTACATTTATCTCATCCTCACCAAATATGCATATAACGGTACCAACCAGGTGGCAGAAATGCCGATAACAGTAATGGCAAAGTAAGAAATACACGAGTGGCAATAATGAACAAGGAAATATATATGGACAACAGTAATATACTAGGTTGAAGGCATAGGAGTAATGACAACAATTAGGAAAGAGGAACATAAACTTCACCTAACTAGAATGGTAGAAGGCCTAGTTGTAGATATAACAAATAAGAAGGAAATCATGATCTTTATAAGCTAACAAGTAGAGGCATGAATGACTATCATGGTAGAAGGCTTGTACTAAAGTGCAACAAAATAGAAACGACATGGATATAAATATAACAGTAGGAAGTAGGCATGATGTTTGCAAGTAAAGCAAGTAGAAGGCATGGGCAACACAACAACAATTGAGATAGAGAACAAAGATAGAAAAATAACGACAAGTCACATAAAAACCATAAGTACGACAATAACAGCTCAAGGTAAAGACACGAACGTAAATACAAGGAAAAGATATCCTAACATAATGCATGTCCTTCGTCCTCACCTGCACGGAAACACGCTTCATGCAATGAACTTGTGATAACATAAAATCATGATAATATAAATGCGATGGAACGGCATCACCCTTCGTGCTTTTACTCTCAAATAAAATGGCACGGCATCACCCTTCGTGCTTTATACTCGCATGACATGGCATTGCATCACCCTTCATGCTTTACCCTCCATGCTTTACCCTCAAATGAAATGGCGCAGCATCACCCTTCGTACTTTACACTTTCCTTCACATGATAAAATATATGAAATGGCACAGCATCACCCTTCGTGCTTTACACTCTCCCTCACGTGATAATATATATACAATGGCATGGCATCACCCTTCGTGCTTTACACTCTTCCTCACCAAGCACATGTATATCAATGACAAGCAAGGTAAGAAGCATAAATAATAGTATTAAAGAGAGTATTTAAACAAATATTCCAAATGAACCTCAATCACAACTTTCAAGCAACAATAGTTCAATAAAACCTCAAGAACCTTATTATTCAAGTATTTCAACAAACCTCAAGAATGATCCACCATGAGTATAAAATCTAATCTCAAGTATATCGATCGTAGCAATGTATTAATGATTAAGCACAATGATGACCGAATTAGAGACATAAATATTTCTCAAAATTTCGTCAAATTTTAATCAAGTTATAATAAACTAAATCTTGGTTTCTAACATTTAATTCCATATTCTTAGTGATCTAGAAGTCAAGTAGGACATGAAGCAAGAATGGTCACGTAATTCTACTAGGCGCAATTTATAGTATAATTTACTCTCGAGCATGATTAATCCTGACACATGCATATATGCTCGTCACCTCATATATGTATCACCCCCGCATGTAGCAAATAATGTCAAATAGTAGAAAAAATTTCCTCAACAAAGTTAGACACGACACTTACCTTAATTCGGCCAACGAAATACTCAATTTAGCTTCTTCCTTTACGAATATACCTCCGCTTGGCTCAATCTATCCAAAGATGACTTAAATACATTAGATAATGCAAGAGAAAATAATTTTTAATTAATAAAGTTATGACCTTTATACAATTTTCAAAAGGTCAACCTCGGGCCTGCCCGATCCAAACCCGGGCCTAAGGGCAGGTCTTGACTACTCATAGCCCCACAAGTCCATATACGAGTTTTGTTTCTAAATTCGAGTCCTATTCGACTCTCAAATCCCAAATTTTTATTTTTTAAAGCTTTGACAAAATTCCCAAATTTTTTCCTAGATTCTCATGATTTTGATGTTAAATCTTATGTATAATCACGAAATATAATTGAAAGTTGATTAAAATTACTTACCCAATAGTTTGGTATGAAAATTCTTCTACAAATCGCCTCCCATCGAGGCTAGGGTTTAAAATATAACAAAATGAATCAAAAACCCTGAATTACACAGCTCAAAACAAGTTGCAGATGTCGCATTTGCGATCCAGGGGTTCACAATTCAAGCGAAGAAGCCTTCGCAATTGCGAATAAGAACAAGGCTGGAAAATGCCGCAATTGCGACAAAACGGTCGCAATTGCGAACTGGGCATCGCAATTGCAATAAAAATGTTCACAGTTGCAACTACACCAGAAACCAGCAGTCTCCCTGACACGAAAATGAGCATACTCTCTCATACGATGTCCGAATTCGACTATTCTTTTTGCTATGACTCCATAATTACGATACGGATTTAATGCTTCCCTAAAAACTGAATTTAGAGCTCATTTGCTTAATGTGTAACCATTTATGCTTGAAGAAACAATGTCGAAACATAAAAAAAAGCGTAATACAACCTAAACCTATTTGAAAATCACCCAGAACACTCGGGACCTCGTCCAAATATACCAACAAGTCCCGTAACACAACACGGACCTACTCGAAGCCTCAAATTACATCAAATAACATTGAAATTACGAATTACACCTTATATCGAACTTAATGAATTTATGAACTTTCAACTTCTACAACCCGCGACGATCATATCAAATCAATCCGGAATGATGTTAAATTTTGCATGCAAGTCCCAAATGATAAAATGGAGATAATCAACCTCTCAACCTTCCAAAACTTTAATTTTCCAATTTTCGCCGAAATACTTCAATTTACCCTACGGACCTCCAATTCCAAATACGGATGCACGCCTAAGTCCAAAATCACCATAAAAAGCCGTTGGAAACATCAAAACCCCAATCCGAGATCAGATGCTAAAAGTCAAACTTGGTCAACTCTTCCAACTTAAAGCTTCAATCCTAAAGTTCATTTTTCCAAATTGATTCTGAGTAACTTGAAAACCAAAACCGATGATTCACATAAGTCATAATACATCATGCGCAAATACTTGTGCCCTCATACTGTCGAGTAAAGTGCAAATGCTCAAAACGGCTAGTCGAGTCAGTACATCCTCCCCCACTTAAACATACGTTCGTCCTCGAACGTGCTAGGTGTCATTCCAAAGCTATAAAATCACGGTGTAACCTTACCATGCACATACCCGGGGATGATTCCATAACACCCCGCTCCGTATAAGCCCGCCAACACAACATAACTGAAGATCCTTACTTCAATCTTAGCTCATAAGCCTTAAAACCCAAATTTCCAACATCTGAAATTCATTATAAGGACCGAATCTCACATCTACACACTATTAATTTAAGTGCTTATTGAAACTTGATAAATGATTCGTAAAGACCGAACTTTACTTACTTTGAGTTTTGGCGGGTTACTTGACCGTTAATAGAAATTGTGCCTCCTAGTGTATTAGTCTTGTGATAAATGCTAATTGGATGTTCGTAGAGTATCCTCTTTTCTTGTGGAGCGGGCCGAACGCCTCGATAGTATAATATATGCATACATGGTTCGTGTCGGTCGACCCTTGACAGTGTACACATTATTCTGGATCGGGTCGTACGACCTCGGCATAAATCTGATTACACTTGAGAAAAATATAGTTTACTTGATGGACCATATTTGTTGAAGTTAGTATGTGCTAATTGGTGATTTTAAATTGAATTCTAGTTAAGGAATCACTTATTTACCGTTTGTTATTGTGTTATTATTATTATTGATGTATTTCATGCTTATTTAGAATTTTCATACTTTATTTATTGGCCCATAGTAAGTGTCGATGTCGACCTCTCGTTACTACTTCTTCAAGGTTAGACTAGATACTTACTAGGTACATGTTGTTTATGTACTTACGTTACACTTCTGCACTAATCGTGCAAGTTACTTGATAAAGGATTTGTAAAGATCGAACTTCACTACTTTGAGTTTTGGCGGGTTACTTGACCGTTAATAGAAATTTTGCCTCCTGGTGTATTATTCTTGTGATAATCATTAAATCGGATATTTGTAGAGTTATTCTCTCTTCTTGTGGAGCGGTACGAATGCCCCAGCAGTATAATAGATGTATCTATGGTTCATGCCAGTCGACCCTCGGTAGTGTACACATTATTTTAGATCGGGTTGTACGACCTTGACATAAATCGTGCGTGATAATGCTCGGAGTCCGATTACACTTGATATTACTTTCATGACTTGAGAAAAATATAGTTTACTTGATGGCCCGTATTTGTTGAAGTTCGTATGTGCTAATTGGAGATTTTAAGTTGAATTCTAGGTAAGGAATCACTTGTTACTATTTGTTATTGTGTTATTATTATTGATGTATTCCATTCCTATTTAGAATTTTCGTACTTTATTTATTGGCCCATAGTAAGTGTCAATGTCGACCCCTCGTCACTACTTCTTCGAGGTTAGACTAGATACTTACTGGGTACATGTTGTTTATGTACTCACGTTACACTTCTGCACTAATCGTGTAGGATCTAAGGCATGTGCATCTGGCAGACATTCAGGCGTGCACCCCGGTTACCCCGAGGCATAGTGGTGAGTTGCTCTCTATTTCTATTCTGTAGCACCTGCAGTCTCTCTTTTGTATTTACTTTCTGTCTATCTTATTCCAGACAGTAGCATATGGGGTTTGTATATTTTACTAGTTGTTCATACACTTGTGACACCTGGTTTTGGGAGTATTCTAGTAGACACTTTATAGTTTTGGATATTAATTTCACTGTATTTACTCTCTCATTAGTTTATGCTTTACCTTACTATAATTTTTCACTACTCATTTACTTAATAAATAAAAAAATCAACTAATTTGAAATTATTAAAAAGAACAAATACATGACTAGTTCACCATTGGCTTGCCTAGCGGTGATGTTGGGCGCCATCATGACCTATAGGGGAAATTGGATCGTGACAACTTGGTATCAGAGCACTAGGTTCACATAGGTCTCACAAGTCATGAGCACTCCTAATAGAGTCTTGTGGATCGATGCAGAGACGTCCATACTTATCTTTGAGAGGCTATAGAATGTTAGAAAACATCTCTTTCTTCATCTCCTATCGTGTAGTGGATGTTGTGCTAAGTATCTTCCTCTTATTCTCTCACATATGGTAAGAATACGTGCGATAGATGTACCCGACCATGGAGGAGCTGCTCCCCCTATTCCTAGAGGCCGGGGAAGAGCTCCAGCCCATACTAGAGAATTAGAGTGTCCTAGAGTTGCTCCAATTATGCCACCAGTGGATCCAGTGGAGGATCTATTATTGAGAAGCAGGGTGAGGTACCTGCAGTTGAGCCGGCCCTAGCAAATGTCATGTCCGCACTAGTATTCTAGGAGGTCATGGACCATATGTTGTGGTTCATAGATTCTATGACGCAGGCTGGTTTATTTCCAGCGGATCAAGCCACATCTCTGGCGGGCGGGCACATACCCCTACCGCTCAGGCTCCACGGCATGCTGTTGTCGTATATCAAACCCTGGGTGGACTACTCGTGGGCGGAACTCAGCCAGTTACAGCGGTTATACCAGAGCCCAGACCAGCCGCCACCGGCGAGCCAAAGAAGCTATTAGACAGATGGACAAGACTACATCTTCCTGCCTTTGGCGGTGAGCGACATGAGGACCCCCAGGACTTTATTAATCTTTGCAGGGATAGGCTATACTACATAAGGATATTAGAGTCCCACGAGGTGGAATTTACCATATTTTAGCTGGAGGGCAGAGCATGTAGATGGTGGTTATCCTATCTTCTTAGAAGACCAGCGGGTTCTCCTACCTTGACTTGGGACTAGTTCACACGTCTCTTTCTGGAGAGATATATCCCTCTCTCATAGGGAAGAGTTACGGGGTCAGTTCGAGTGGATCCAGCAGGGTCAGATGTCTGTGACCAACTATGAGGAGAGATTCTCTGAATTGTCTCGCCATGCACTTATGATACTCCCCATTAATGCAAAGAGAGTGCAGAGGTTTATTGCAGATTTGCACTATAGTATCCAGGTCACTATGGCCTGAGAGGTTGAGATGGGGACTCCTAACGAGCATGATGTGGAGAAAACATATATGATTGAGGGATTTCATCAACAGGGTCGAGAGCAGATGCTAAAGGACAAGCGATTTCGAGGGTTTAGTGGTGCTCCATCTGGGGTAAAGGTTTGAGGGTTAGTAGGCCCACGTACCCAGCACCACCGCCTTTTCGGGGTGCTCTAGTACGACCGTATTTCAGCCATTCCAGAGAGCTCCTACCATCCACCGGCTGTTTAGGGTTCTTCCAGTGGATGTTCAGGTTCCCAGGGCCAGACTCAAGGTTAGACATCTACCACACCGAGAGATTTCTTTGAGTGCGGAGATTTTGGTCATGTGAGGAGATTCTACCCCAGGCTTTAGGGCAAGGCAGTACAGTAGGGTCATCAGCCCATGATTACCGCACCAGCTGTACGGCTGCTAGAGGTAGAGGGTAGGTGGGTAGGGGTCGTCCTAGAGGTGGAGGCCAATTAGGTGGTGCTCCAGCTAGGTTCTATGCCTTTCTAGCCAGACCAAATACAATAGCCTTAGATGCCGTGATCACAGGTATTATTTCTATCTACAGTAGGGATGCTTCGACACTATTTGATCCAGGGTCTATGTATTCATATGTTTCATCTCTGTTTGCTCATTTTCTAGGTATTCCTCGCAAGTCCGTGGATACTCCTGTATATGTGTCCACGCTAGTGGGCGATTTTGTTTTTATGGATCGAATTTGTCGGTCCTGTATCGTGACTTTCTATGGTTATGAGACCAGTAGATCTTCTGTTGCTCGACATGACTAACTTTGAGGTTATCCTGGGCATGGACTGTTGTCTCCATATCATTCTATCCTTGATTTCCATGCCAAGACTATTACCTTGGCGATTCTAGAGTTGCCTAGATTGGAGTGGAAGGGTTCATCTGTCAGTGCATCTAGTTGAGTTATCTCTTTCCTGAAGGCTCGACACATAGTCGAGAAGGGTTATTTGGCTTATCTAGCTTATGTTGGGATACTGCTGCAGAGACTTCGATAATTGATTTAGTGCTCGTGGTTCAGGAGTTCTCTGATATGTTTCCTTCTGATCTACCAGACATGCCACCAGATTGTGATATCAATTTTTTGTATTGATTTGGCTCCAGGTACCCAACCTATCTCTATTCCACCATACTGCATGGCTCTGAAAGAGTTGAAGGAGTTGAAAGAACAGATTTAAGAGTTGCTAGCAATGGGGTTCATCAGACCAAGTGTGTTGCCTTGGGGTGCACCAGTGTTGTCAATAAAGAAGAAGGATAGGACTATGCGGATATGCATTGATTACCACCAGTTGAACAATGTTACCATTTAGAACAAGTAATCGTTGTAACGTATTAATGATTTTTTTGACAAGTTGTAGGGTGCTATGGTGTTCTCTAAGATTGACTTGAGATCGAGGTATTATCAGTTGAAGATTCATGCTACGGATGTTCCGAAGATGGCTTTTTGGACTAGATATGGCCACTATGCGTTTCTGGTAATGTCCTTCAGCTTGACTAACGCCTCTATGGCATTTATGGATTTGATGAACCGGGTGTTCAGGCCATATTGATTCATTTTTCATTGTCTTCATTTATGACATATTGATCTACTTGCATAGCATGGAGAAGCACGAGCAGCATTTGAGAGTTGTGCTTCAGACCTTGCGGGAACAGAAGCTATATGCTAAGTTCTCCAAGTGCGAGTTCTAGTTAGACTCTGTGGCATTCTTCGGGTATGTTGTATTAGGCGAGGGTGTTAAGGTAGATCCTAAGAAAATTGAGGCAGTCCAGAGTTGGCCTCGTTCTACCACAGCGACCGAGATCAGAAGTTTCTCGGGGTTAGAAGGTTATTATTGCCGGTTTGTGGAGGGCTTCTCATCTATTGCAACACTTTTGACTAGATTAACTCAGAAAGTTGCATCGTTCCGATGGTCTGAAGATTGCAAGGCGAGATTTCAGAAGCTCAAGACAGATTTGACTATAGCACCGGTGTTAGTGTTACCTTCCGGTTCATGGATGTATACTATGTATTGCAACGCTTCACTCATTGGCCTAGGTTGTGTATTGATGCATGGGGGGTGAGTTATTTCATATGCTTCATATCAGCTGAAGCTCCACGAGAAGAATTACCCCGTACATGATTTAGAGTTGGTCGGGATAGTTCATGCTCTCAAGATCTTGAGGCGTTATCTAGATGGGATGTCCTGTAAGGTTTACACCGACACTGATCATCATAGCTTGCAACATTTGTTCAAGAAGAAGGGTCTCAATTTGAGGCAGCACTGGTGGCTTGAGTTACTAAAGGACTATGATATTACCATCCTGTATCATCCGGGCAAGGCGAATGTGTTTGCGGATGCCTTGAGCAGAAAGGCTGAGAGTATGGGTAGTTTGGCATTCATTTCAGTAGAGGAGAGGCTTTTGGCTTTGGACATTCACTCCTTGGCTAACAGACTTGTGAGGTTGGATATTTCAGAGCCCATCCAAGTTCTTGCATGCGCCATTGCTCAGTTTTTATTATTTGAGTGGATTAAGGCTCGTCAGTACGATGATTCGCACTTGCTGGTTCTTAGGGAGACGGTACTACAGGGTGGTGCCAAGGAGGTTACTATCGATGAGTATGGTGTTCTGCGACTCCGGGGTTGTCTATGTGTTCCTAATATTGATAGATTGAGGGAGAAGCTTCTAGAGGAGGCACACAATTCTCGGAATTCTATTCATCCAGGTGCTACGAAGATGTATTGCGACCTGGGGCAGCATTATTGGTGGAGGCAGATGAAGAAGGACATTGTTGAGTATGTAGCGAGATGCCTAAATTTCCATTGTAGTTGGTTTGCCGCAGACTTTGAGGAAGTTTGATGCAGTTTGGGTCATTGTCGACAGGTTGACCAAGTCGGCACACTTTATTCCGGTTATGACTACATATTCTTCAGAGAGATTGGCCCAGATTTACATTCAGGAGATTTTTTGGTTTCATAATATGCCTGCTTCCATCATTTCAGATAGAGGCCCTCAGTTCACTTCGCACTTCTAGAGTGCAGCTCAAAGCGAGTTGGGTACCTGGGTAGAGGTCAGCACAACCTTTTTTCCGCAAACCGATGGACAGTCAGAGCAGACGGTTCAGATCTTAGAGGATATGCTCAGAGCATGCATGATTGACTTCGGATGGTAGTGGGATCGATTCTTGCCTTTGGTTGAGTTTACTTAAAACAATAGTTATCAATCCAGCATTGAGATGGCTCTATTTGAGGCTTTGAATGACTGACGATATTGTTCTCCCATCGGATGGTTTGAGCCCGGCTAGGCTAGGTAATATGGCACTTATTTAGTGAAGGATGTCTTGAAGAAGGTGAAGTTGATTCAGGAGTGACTTCGCACAGCACAGTCCAGACATAAGAGTTACATGGATCAGAAGGCATGTGATTTATCATTTATGGTGGGCAAGAATATTCTCTTGAAAGTCTCGTCGATGAAGGGAATCATGAGGTTCGAGAAGAAGGGCAAGTTGAGCCCAAGGTTTATAGGTCCATTTGAGGTGTTGAGGTGTGTTGGAGAGGTTACTTATGAGCTTGCTTTGCCTCCTAGTCTATTGGCAGTTCATACGGTTTTCCATGTGTCTATGCTCCAAAAGTACAGGTCGCATGTGTTAGACTACAACACGGTTCAGCCAGATGAGAGCATGGGTTATGAGGAGGAGCCAATTGCCATTGTTGACAAACAGGTTCACCAGTTGAGGTCTAAGAAGATTTCTGCGGTAAAGGTTCAGTGGAGGGGTCAACCAGTCGAGGAGGCGACTTGAGATACTAAGGAGGTAATGCGGAGCAGATATCCACACCTATTCAGCACTCCAAGTATGATTCTAGATCCGTTCGAGGACGAACTTTTTTTAAGAGGTGGAGAATGTAACGTCCTGATTGGTCATTTTACTATCTAGATCTCCATTCCCCTAATTAAGACTCCCCGTATGTGCTTTTACTATTTTATGACTTGTGGGGATGGTTAGTTCAGGTTTGGAAGGGTTCGGGTTGAAATCAGAACACTTAGTTCCTTATTAGTGGCTTATAATTGTTAATTTTGACTTGAGTCAAACGTTTTAAGTAAACAACTTTGGAACTGGGATTTGATGGTCCTAATAGGTTTGTGTGATGATTTTAGACCTGGGCGGGTGTTCGGATCGGGTTTTGGATGACCCGGGAGCATTTCGGCGCTTAATATCGAAAGTTGGCGCATTGAAGGTTTTCAAGTTTTTTAAATTTAGTTTGGAGTAAACTTTAGTGTTATCGAGGTCCGTTTGGGATTCCTAGCCTAGGAATAGTTCCGTATGGTGATTTATGACTTGCACATAAAATTTGGTGTCATTCCGAGTAGTCTAAGTATAATTCGGCGCGTTCGGAGTAAGTTGAAAAGCTTGAAGTTCATAACTTGATTCAATTTGGTTTTGTGGTGTGATTCTTAGTTTTGATGTCGTTTTACGTGTTTCGAGAGTTCGAGCAGGTCCGTATTATGGTTATAGACTTTTTTATTCATTTGGACTGGGTCCCGGAGAGCTCAGGTGTGTTTCAGACCGCTCAGAAATAAGTCAAAAATCTTCTATGTATTGTTCTGGTTTCCTTCTTCGTGAACGCGAAAGAACCCTCGAGATCGCGAAGAAGGAATTGGGGACTGGGTGGTTTTGTGCTTTGCATTCACGAAGTCTTAGCACCTTTTGCGAAGGCTTGGGGCCAATGGCCTTCGCGTTCACAGGAGACCTGTCACGTCCGCATAGAGTCGAGGGACTGGGCAACCTAGTTACCTTACGCGTTCGCGAGTGAGGGCACGTGTTCGCGATGAGGAGATGGCTCAGTGCATCGCATTCATGAGTGTCCTCTCGCGATCGCGAAGAGGAATTTTCCTGGGTTCTTCAATTTTGCCTTCGCGATCGCGAGGGCTTGTCCGCGATCGCGATGTAGGCAGACCTGGACAGAATGTTTTAAAAGTCGGGACTTAGGCTTTTGGTCCATTTCTCTCACTTGTTGGTTGATTTTAGGAGGAGGGATTTTCACCTAGAACTTTGAGGTAAGTAATTTTTATACAATATGAGTTTACATCATGCATTATAGGTAGGTTTTAACATAGAAATTGTGGAAATTTTAGGAGATTATTGGAAAACCTAGATTTTGATAAAAATGGGATTAGACCACGAAAATGATTATGAAATTGGATAGAAATTATATATTTAAATTCATGAGGTTATAGGTAACATTTATCTTCGAAAACTTTCGAAATCCGGGCACGTGGGCCCGAGGGTGAATTTTAGGAATCTTCCAATTTGGGTTAGGTAATTACTCTAATAGCTAAATTATGAACTTTTAAGTGTATATTGATTAACTTATATAATATTTGGCTAGCTTCAGATTGTTCGGCACCAACTTGACGCTTTAGAGTGAATTTGTGGGCCGGAAAGTGAGCTTTGGGACGAGGTAAGTCTTTTGCCTAACTTTGTAAGGGGGAATTTAATCTATAGGTATTTTAAATTAGTTATTGCTACTAATTGTGGGTTCTACGGACGCACGAAGTGACGACAACCCGTGCGTAGCTACAAATTATGCTTATGTCCGAGTAGTTTTAGGACCCTATCATAAAATATTGTATTGTTTGAACTCTACCTGTTAATTTAAGTGCTTAAATTATATTGAAACTTGATAAAGAATTCATAAAGACCGAACTTCACTTACTTTGAGTTTTGGCAGGTTACTTGGCCATTAATAAAAATTGTGCCTCCTGGTGTATTAGTCTTGTGATAATCATTAAATCGGATGTTCGTAGAGTATTATCTCTTTTTGTAGAGGGGGCCGAACGCCTCGACAGTATAATAGATGCATCTATGATTCATGTCGGTCGACCCTCGGCAGTGTACACATTATTCTGGATCAGGCCATACGACCTCAACATAAATCGTGTGTGATAATGCTCAGAGTTCGATTACACTTGATTTTACTTTTATGACTTGAGAAAAATATAGTTTACTTGATGGCCCGTATTTGTTGAAGTTAGTACGTACTAATTAGATATTTTAAATTGACTTCTAGTTAAGGAATCACTTATTTACTGTTTGTTATTGTGTTATTATTATTGATGTATTCCATGCCTATTTAGAATTTTCGTACTTTATTTATTGGCCCATAGTAAGTGTCGATATCAACCCCTCGTTACTACTTCTTCGAGGTTAGACTAGATGCTTATTGGGTACATGTCGTTTATGTGCTTACGCTACACTTCTGCACTAATCGTGCAGGATATGAGACAGATGCATCTGGCAGTCATTCGGGCGCGCACCCCCGTTACCCCGAGGACATAGTGGTGAGCTGCTCTCTGTGTCCGTTCTGCATCACCCGCATGCTCTCTTTTGTATTTACTTTCTGTCTATCTTATTCCAGACAATAGCATAGATAATTGTATATTTTACTAGTTGCTCATACATGTGTGACACCGAATTTTGGGAGTATTCTATTAGTCACTTTATAACTTTGGGTATTAATTTCATTGTATTTACTCTTTCATTAGTTTATGCTTTACCTTACTATAATTTTTCACTTCTCATTTACTTAATAAATAAAAAAATTAACTACTTTGAAATTATTAAAAAGAATAAATACATGACTAGTTCACTCTCGGCTTTGCCTAGCTGCGATGTTGGACGTCATCACGGCCTATAGGGAAAATTGGATGGTGACACCAATCACTACAGTACTTGTGTTGTGTACTATTTCTGATGCTTGTGTAATTTCCATACTTATTTTTCCAACAGTTTTCTTGTACATGTTTAACCCCACATGTGTTAACTTGTTCACATTTTTGGTCCTAAGCCTGAATTAAAGAGGAGGGATATGGTAGGTTGGCGGTCAACGTAAAACTAGTAATTTTATGAACAATCATCACAATACCAACTATATCACTGGGACGAGATTGTTGCTTTCTTTACATGTTTCTAATACGAGTTGGAATTACCCTACCTGCCTAGGTATCCTCCTCACATGAACACAAAGTTATCACTAGCTGAAGCACTGCATCCTGATGGCTGGTAAGGTTTAATTATTTTAATATGAACTTACAGTTATAGTGGGTAAGGTCTAACAACATTATTGTTATAGTAGGTAAAGTTTAATTAATTTTTTCATATATATGACAACAAATAGTGTGTATCTTGTGTTTTATAGTGGATAAAGTCCATTGATCATTCGAAATTAACACCTTAGATAATGGTATTTGTCAACAAGCTGTTATAATTTGATATATGAATATTACAGAAAGATTTAATATTATGTATAATATTAAGAGTTATGAAAATTATAAAGAGTTAAAAGAATATCACGTGTATTGGAATACATCCAAAAATGAGGGGAAAAATAGTCATAATATTGGAAGAGCGTATTATTAACCAAAGAAGAAGGTGATCAAGTGATCAAAATAATTAGGGTCTTAGGGTGTGTTTGGTACGAAGGAAAATAATTTCCGGAAAATGTTTTTCAATTTTTTCATGTTTGTTTGGCTTAAATATTTTGAAAAACATTTTCCTTATGAACTCATTTTCCTTCAATTGGAGGAAAATGTTTTCCTTATCAAGAGAAGGAAAAATATTTTCAAAAACTCTTTGTCAACCTTCCCACCCTATTCCTCCCTCACCATCCCACCCCATACCCTCACACCCACCCAAACCCACCCCACCCCCTCTCTCCAAAAAGGATTTTTTTCTGTCACCACCCACCCCAAAAAAATATTTTTTTAATACTTTTTTTTGTAATTTTTAAAATTCTATTTTTTCGGTTATTGTTTTTTGGTAATTTTAAATTTCTATTTTTTCGTTTTTCTGCACATACCCCCCCCCCCCCCCGGTCCCAGAAAAAAAATATTTTTTTTTATATATTTTCAGTTTTAGTTTTTTCATCTTTCAGTTTATAGGTTCGAAATTTTACAAGTTCCAAAGTTATGAGTTCAGAGATTTATGTATTTGGAAGTTTACAGGTTTAGAAATTATAAAGTTCGCGGTTTCGAAAGTTTAGCGGTTCGGAAGTTTATGAAATTTGTGGGTTCGGAAGGTTGTTGGTTCGAAAGTTTATGACTTCATGTTTATTGTATCTAAATTATATATGAATACTCTTGAGAAATTATTTTTCTTAATTTGCGTACCAAACACCGAAAAATAAATAAAATTATTACTTGTTTCCAAAGAAACCTCTTTGACAAGAGAAAATAAAAAATCTTGTCAGGCTATATAACAAGGAGAAGAAAAAAAGTTTTGGTTGATTCGACGGGATTTGGTAGGTTTTAAGTTATACAAACTAAAACTATATGGGTGTTTTACCGTATTAATGTAGTTTAACTTATGATAATAGATTAATTACTATTTTTATTAGTTTATCAATTCATATACATATTATTTTGCTCATTTCATAGGGTAATTTTTCTCTTATTCCTTACTGTCATGATTAAGCAATGAGTAACTTCGATATTTATCATTAAGTATAATATCAGAAACAATTCATACATTTGAATAGTTCAGGTCCATTTTTAAGTAAAAGCATCTTTGTACATGCTTTTTCTATGAAATAAACTCATTTTTCACTATTAAATAGAATATTAATAAATTCACACATTTGAATAACTCAAATACATTTTGAAGTGAAAAAATAGGTTGATCCACTTGGGGCTGCCACACCTATGGTAACACACACACGTTCTCTCTCTCTC
Source organism: Nicotiana sylvestris (assembly GCF_000393655.2). Lineage (NCBI taxonomy): Eukaryota > Viridiplantae > Streptophyta > Magnoliopsida > Solanales > Solanaceae > Nicotiana > Nicotiana sylvestris. Next base: position 118,327,905 of record NC_091058.1, on the reverse strand, counting down.
GCCACTAACAAGTTTAAACCCAAGACTTTTCTATTTATGAGTTTTTTAGTCCTAATCAAAGAATTTGCCCAGACCGTTTAGTTATTACTCCCTCCGTTCACTTTTACTTGGCATGTATACTAAAAATAGATTTTCATTTTTACTTATCACTTTACGCATATCAAGAGAAGATAAAAAAAAATTCTGTTATACCCACAATATTTATTACTCATTTCAAATCATTTTCTCAAATCCAATAAAATATGCATCAATTAATATGAGTATCATGATAAATTATACACATCATTTATTATTTCTAAGAGGCGTGAAAATTCAAAACATGCCAAGTAAAAGCGAACGGAGGGAGTAATAAACATGATAAGTGAAATTTGTTACCCTAAATTTAATTTGGTGAATAGCTGCTAACATATTCTTTTAAAATTAGCAGTTTATGACACTTTGCTTCTAAGATAGTATGTCTTGTTTCAGAACGAAACACCATTACCGTTTTGGTTTAATTTGTTCTCTAATTTAGTTTTTTTCTTTTATCACGATCACAAGTTTGATGGATGATGAATATAACTTTAAAGAGTAATAACAAAATTACCGAACTGCACTAACAGAAATCGGAAAATAAAAAACCAAACCATACCGAACTTAAAACCGTACCACACCAACCGATAGAACGCCCCTAATTCAACATAAATATGCAGTCGTAATAAGAAACAAACCCATCACTTAAATCTTAGTACAACATATATCGGATGGTGTAGAGTCATGGATGCCAAATCCTGACCAAAAGACATTCTTCTACTATTCTTCTGCAGCAGGTTGGGTCAGTCCAGACCGCACCAACATTGCATTCAGAGTTTCAGGTGAGCATGCTTGATACTTGACTTTCCCATTAGAGAGAAATACCTCAGCAAGTTCAAGTTTCTCTGAAGTGAGACTAGTGCTGTCCATCGTCTTACTAAGCACTTTAAGCGCGAGTTGAACGGCCTCTTCCCTCGTGATATCATCCTTGTAATCCTGCTTAAGTATAGACTGAGCAGCCTGGTTGTTTGCTCCAATTGCTGCAGCTTTCCAACCACCATAATTTCCACTTGGGTCGCTCATGTAGAGTTGGAAGCCGTAATTTTTATCCCAACCTGCAAAGAGAAATGAAACACCAAAAGGGCGAAGTCCACCAAACTGTGTGTAACCTTGCTTGGTGTCACAGAGTGACTGAACAAGTTGTTCAACTGGCATGGGTTCTTGATAAGCGAACGTATAGCGCTGAGCCTGGACCCTGGCCGTGTTGATCAGTATGTTGGCATCAGACATGATTCCAGCTACGGCACACGCCACATGATCATCAATCTTGTACATCTTCTCACTTGATGTTGAGGTCTGAAGCAGCTTAGATGTTACTTTCTTTTCACCTACCAGAACCACCCCATCCTTGGACAAGATGCCTATAGCACTACCTGCATTTCCAATAGCCTCCATTGCATACTCAACCTGATAGAGACGACCTTCAGGGGAGAAGATTGTTGTACGGCTGTCATACCTTCGTGACATTGTTTCTCAACTGCAGTACACCTGATTATTTTTTATCATTCAGGGAGTTTGTTACATAAAAATTTCAAAGCATGTGAAACTTTGTTTATTCTATTGTACCCTTACCATGAATAAGTCCAAACAGCAAGTATGCAAGCACAGATAGAAGAAAAAAGGATGTAAAAATTGAGTGAGAACAATATAAGATGCAAATGAATTGAAGCTGAAAATTGCCATGACCTACAACCTCAGGGAATTTCCTTCTGTAAGGGCAAACTTTGGACTTTTGAAGCATGTGTACGGCTAAATTTAAATTTTTGAATTCTAGAATCAATGACACTCTTCATATTTTCTTGAGGTTAGCTCGAATTCTGAAAGCCAAGGTTCAGTTAGTTGTTAACCAAGTAATAGTGGTCAATCAACGCAGAGTGGAAGGAAGTTGTAACGAAAGACCTGCAATCTCTTGAAATCCACTTAGCGGAAATAAAGCACAATGGAAGAAAAAGATCTATATACCTATTAGTACGCTTACTTTAGGTCCAATGTTTGCTAGGAGTCTTTTAGTCCTATTAAAGCTTTACATGCCAGTAAATAACATATAAGAACTTCTAGCGCTAGAGAAACTATTTCTTTATGATATTGGAAATAGACGGGCTTAAATGGAGCAATGTAGACAATGAGGATTCATATCGACCCCAACTTGGTTGGGATTGAGTATTTTCCGTTGTTGTAAGTCATAGCTGTAAAATAGAACTGTTCTGCTTGTTACATAAAACAGGCATATGCAAATAACTCTTTGTGCCAATATTATTTGATTATGCATAGTCCAGCAATTTACTCACTCTCCCACCTAAGTACTATACATTGATTTGCAAGCCATCTCAATTAATGGAATGTATTATCCACTCTACCTGGCTGAGGGAAGTCCTCAGTAAAAATTAATATAAGAAGAATTTGGTGAGCGACTTGACAAAAGGGCAAGCCTCAAGTATAAACAGCGCCAAGAGTCTATGCTACATTGCCAGTAATTGCAAACCAATTCTCTTTCTCAATCAGTTCCTATACCTAAAAAATAAAAGCCCTTCTGATCTCATGACAGTCTACTGCACACACACTTCAGATATGGGTAAAAACTTCAGATAGCAGAGACGCTTTATTCTACACGAGACGATAAAAGTATCAAGGATATGGGCTGAATGCCATTAGCTCAAGGTTATTGACACTATGTCTATAAAGAGGAGGAAAAAAAGTTGTCCTAACATTTTCCTTTCCTCTATCGAACGAATCACTTTCTACTACATTATATTTCACTGTGTTAACCCTTCTCGGGGCATCTCGAAACAAACTAAAAGTAAGGTTAGCGATGTCCAAGAAAACAACCAGAAAGGTGGCAGAGGAAATCTTAACAGAGAAAAGCTTGAATTATATTAGATAAGGAGCAACAACAAGGATGACCAAAAGAGAGGTACATGTATAAAAACTTATTAGTTATGGCACTGTTCTCTTTTCTTCTAATTTTCTCCACACTTGAGGTTGGCCAATTTATATCGTCTGCTATAGATTTACCAAATGACAAGTCTGTTCTTTTCTTTTATTTTGATGGGCCTCAAATGTCTATTAAATCAACACAGCTGGTTTACCACTTCCAATTCCATAACAATGGGAACTAAAGAGTAAAGACACAATGGGGAGCAAATAGAGCTAATGCTACAGATTAAGTAATGATGATTAGGAGGATTATCTTCTTGATCAAGTCCAACACTTTGAGGTCCAACAAGGCAAGAATCCTTCTGAATATCCAGTCAAGTATGTGGAAATGGAAAAGGAGAGAGGATCCTTAGCAAGGGAGGAGTGTGGGTAACAATCTCACAATGCAAACTGTAGGTGAGAGAGACTATTCAAGTCGGGGCCAAAAGGCAATAGGACTAGGGACATTATGGAATTTATGGTACTTCTTAGCATTTGGACCCAAAAAGGAGAAAGGAATGAGCATGTGCACTACTGCTTATGAAGTTCCAGAGGAATTGTGAAAAACTTGGAGGGAAAATTATTTGTGGAGAAGAGCTCTACTTCAAGTGACGGCAGGCTCACGAAGATTGTAGATTCTGGAAGCACCTTCGCCTGTAGGCCATAGCGAAGTAGAAAAACCACATCATCGTGGGTCCTATTGACGGAGATAAGATGTGGCTAGAGTTGCCTACTAGAATAAGATGGCTACAATTGCCAGACTAGAGGCTAGTATCACCAGTATCTGCTTCATTTCTTGCAACCAAAAGATCTTAAGAATTGATCAATTTTCTACTAATCGGATGTAAATACATTTCGGACTTAGTAAAGGGGCATCCAGAATATTTTTCAAGACAAGAGCTTAATGTGATCCAAGGTTTATCATATCCAAGATGTCAATTCCAATAAAATCCTAATGTTTAGGCAGGGGACTCTATAGTAAAGCACCCTTACTGGATACAACACCTAGAGCATTACAAAAAAGAAGAGATATCGAGAGGAACTAGAAAAATGGGAATTAACTAAGCCAAGTGGGTATCTCATCTAAACTCAGCAACAAGTGTTGCAATTTTGCAACTTTGATTTGACATAACTTTAACTGATCAGGCACTATTGTTTACTACAAGAGGGAACAATCACTGTGTACAAACACTAACTACATCTCTCTCCTTTTCAACACTTGAAGCTTAAACATGAGGTCGATAAACATAATTCAATACATTATAACCTAACTCCACACTCAGAGCCATCCTAGAGAAGACAGGCTTCATGGACATTTCACATGAAGAAGTCTTTCTAAATTGGCTCTGTCATTCAAATCCCTCATACGGCTCATGTAGTGGTAAGTGATTGATCTTTTAGATTATGTGCCAGAGACCATGGCAATATACCTAAATCAGGTAATACAGCCCTTTGAATTTTCTTAGACATCCCTAGTCATATTTTGAGACTTCTACTTCATAATATCCACCTAACTTCCCTACCAAGTAATTCCCAAAAGCTAAATTGCTTCCATTGTACATCTTAACGAATTTTGACTCTTTTTTCTCTAATTAAATCAATTCTTTACAACAAGAGCTGCTCGAAAGATGTACTTATTACACTATTAGTAAGAAATTTAACCTTAATTTGAAATATTTTTATCCTAAAAAGTAAAATAAAGGAGAAAGAGAAGAATGCTAGGAATAAACTAAACTTACTACTATCAAGTACACTCTTTCCCAGGTAAACCCTCCTACCATATATTTTGTAAAAACATAAATCCAGAAGTTCAACTAATTTACTTATCCGTAGAATAACACAAAGACATCATCGATTTCATGTAAAAAGTCTATAACATAGCTTTACCAAAATTACCAAGAAATTTGGGGGAAACAATTCAACAATGGAGTAATTTCTCGATTAAATGCATAAAATTCACGGTAAAATAAACAACCATGTCGCAATTTGCTCAAGTGGGTAACGAAAGGAAAAGAAAGAGTGATACCTGAGATGTGAGATCTAAGAGAAGGGTAATGAACGAGTCGAGCTTATTCTTGTTTCTGTAGACTTTAGTACTAAGCTAGTCTTTTTGCGCAAGCTTTTAAAACGGGTCGGATCGGGTTTTGGTGAGTCGTGAAAGGAAGGGATATTTGCATTTATACTCGCTTTTTGTGTCACATTTTAAGTTGTACCCGTTTTGTAAAAAAAGTTACAAGCATATCCGTTTTTTCGCATAACTTCAGCATACGGGGCTGAAGTAGCAAAGACAATCATGCAAAACTTCAGCATTCTAATAGTCGGGTCTGAAGTTCAGCTCTAGAGCTGAAGTTTTTATTTTGTAACTGACGAAATTTTTGTTTTGTAACTAGGGAACTTAAGCTCTAGAGCTGAAGTTTTTGTTTTGTAACTGGGAAACTTAAGCTTTAGAGCTGAAATTTTTATTTTGTAACTGGTGAGCTGAAGTTTTTATTTTGTAACTGGGGAAATTAAGCTCTAGAGCTGAAGTTTTTATTTTGTAACTGGGGAATTTAAGCTCTAGAGCTGAAGTTTTTGTCCTTGTAACTGGATAATTTCAGCTCTTGCACCTCTTCTTGAAAAGTTAAAGCTCTTGCACCTCTTCTTGAAAAGTTCAGATCAACTGTTGGAAAGAAGGCATATATCGTTGTCTTAGGACGCAATTTTTGCACTTGTGAAGATGCTGCTACAGCTTTGAAATGGCCATATACACAACAATTCATTATGGAAAATGCAGCTTTCATAGAATGGCTCACTCTGTTGTGATGTATGATCACCAAGAATGTTACACCATTTTTTACTACTTTACATCAAGCAGACTGTTACACAAATTTTCAGGAGTACACTCGATCATGTGAATACATGAGTAACCAAACAAACATCTAGAAAATGAAGTAGCAATCTTGCAAACAGAACCAACTAGCAGTTCTCTCTGGAGTAGCAGTGAATGAATCCAGGTCTGCCTTGAATCTCTCTCTGAGGTCATTAATCAAAGTAGTCATTAACAATGTTGAAGTCATCATTGTAGAAGAAGAAAGAAGAAAACGAAGGAGGAGAAGGAGGAGGAGAAAGGGGGCTAAAGTTGTTTAAAAAGTGGGTACAAGTTAAAAGTTTTTAAAAAATGGGTATAGGTTAAATGGGAGCGACCATTTAACCTATACCCAATCAAGATGCCCAATGTCTACAATAATGGGCTAAAGCTAAATATTTTAAAAGGGGTTTTGGCATGGTATAACAACATACTCATATAATTGGCAGAAAATAGCCCTAGTTATAAATATTGGCATCAAATAACCAATAAATATATAATAATATGTATATCACAATTGTAACCCATGTATATCTCTATGTATATCAGTGATATGTCATGTATATTGTGTGTATCTGAGTATATCCATAAAAAGTTGTGTTATATATATGATATACAATGTGATATACATGGGCGCCCATAAAAAAATTGTGTGGTATACACGATATACAAAGTAATATACACAAACGTCCTTAAAAACCTATGTGTGATATACACTGATGTATACGATATACAACGTGATATACACTGATGTATACGATATACAATGTGATATACACATATCGTAGTTAGATAATTAGGTCTGATTTTTTTACCTGAAACCAATCTAAATCACTTCTAAACTTGCTCAAATTTTTTATATAACTTCACTTAGGTATTTTCAACTAATTTCAATCACACACACTCATTCAATCCAATCAAAAAAAGGAAAAGAGAAGAAAAACAAAGTTGAAATATATTTTTTCTCTCTTAGTTTTTGCTAATCTTGCTCAAATTTTGCATATAGCCTCGTTTAGGTATTTTCAACCAATTTCAATCACACTCACTCATTCAATCTAACCACAAAAAAAAAGAGAAGAAAAATAAAGTTGAATTATATTTTTTCTTTCTTAGTTTTTGCTTTTGATTTTTTCTGATGTGAGATCAACCTTACCTTTTCATCCCACTGAATTTTTTTGCATAATTTGCAAGAAGTTTTTCTAAACTATGAGAGCAACAGAGAAGAGATAGAAGAAGAAATACAGGGAGAGAAAGGGGGAGGGAAGCCAAAATAAACGTGTAGTTTTTTTTTAGAGAGAATATAAAAGAAAGTAGTTTTTTTAAGATTTGGCTATATAATGCCAATTGTTTGGGGCTATCTTTGCCAAACCTAATATAAGGCTAAAATATTACCAATTTTTGTTATGTGTTGTTATAGGATGCCAATTTGTAGCCATCAGGGAAAAACTAATGACAATAAGTAACCACAAAATAAACCACACAATTAAAAACCCAAAACCAATTACAAGGGCTAGCCCAAAACCACAACCATTCTTCCCCCTTCAAATTTCAAACTTTTCAACTCCGTAACCTACTTTAATCTATACCTTCCCCTTACTCTGCCACCTACTTAGAGAAATTCGAAGTAAATTGTCTATTTTTCTTGTTTTCATGTGAACTTTTTAGGTTAGAAAACACAAAATCATTTACTTAAGTAGTCGCAGACAAAAAAATCTATAACTAGTGTGTAAGAAACTGGGATACCAATGGGTCAAAGACTTAGAAAAGGTAAGCAAGTAATGAAAAGATACCCTCGTCATGATGATATTGCGATGCGGATCCACATTTTGCAAAGAAATAGAAGGAAATTAATCAATACAATTAGGTATGCAGCAAAATATACCATCAGGTCTAAGAATAGGGGAGTAATTAGTATCACTTGATCCATCTCGGACTTCTTTAAGTAAAGACACGAAATTGCTGAAGTGAACCATTGTAACAGTCCTCAGTTCAAAATAATTGTGTTGATACATATGTCCAATAGGGGTATAACGACACGACCGGTCGTTTTGATAGTATTAGCCCCGACTCTCTATTTACTGCTTTCCCCGTATCTTTTTCTGTTTATACGACTTGTCGGGAGGTTTTGTTCGTGGTTTTTGGAGTATTTTGGGACACTTAGTCCATAAAACGGAAGCTTAAGTTCTAGGATTTTGACCGTAGTCGGAACTGTGTGAAAATGACTCTGAAATGGAGTTTCATCGGTTATGTTAGCTCCATTGGGTGATTTTAGACTTAGGAGCATGTCCGGATTGTGAATTGGAGGTCTGTAGCTGAATTAGGCTTGAAATAGTGAAAGTTAAATTTTGGGAAGTTTGACCGGAAGTGAACTTTTTGATATCAGGGTCGGATTCTGATTCTGAAAGTTGGAGTAGGTCCCTATTGTCAATTATGACTTGTGCAAAATTTAAGGTCAATCGAACGTGATTTGATAGGTTTCGGCATCAGTTGTAAAAGTTTGAGGTTTCAAAGTTCATTAAGTTTGAATTGGAGGGCGATTCGTATTTTTAGCGTTGTATGATGTGATTTGAGGACTTGACTAAGTTCGTATGATAATTTAGGAATTGTTGGTATGTTTGGTTGAGGTCCCGAGGGCCTCGGGTGGATTTTGGGTAGTTAATGGACCAAATTGGGAGTTGGAAGAATTGCTGAAACACTGCTATTCTGGTGTCACCGCACCTACGGTGGGGTTGGCCGCAGATGTGGACTCGCAGGAGCGAGCGTGTAGCCGCATGTGCGAGGTTGGCTTGGCCCAGCTGGGGGAACATGTGTGAAAAGGGAGCCGCATATGCGCATCCATAGATGCAGAGAAATGAACGCAGAATCAAAAAAGGGCAGCTTGGGGCAGGGTCGCAGAAGAGGAAGGCCATCCGCAGAAGCGGGCCCACAAGTTCGAGCCCTGGTCCGCAGAAGCAAAATTCATGAATTTCAGTGGAATCCGCACCTGCGATGGAATTTTTGTAGGTGCGGCGTCGCAGGTGCGACTAGAAGCCCGCAAAAGCGAAATCGCTGGGCATAAAAGGGCTAAGTTCGAGGGTGTTATCCCAGTTTCATTTTGGGACTTTAAGAGCCAGATTTGGGCGATTATTTGAAGGATTTTCAGAGAAAGCTTTTGGGTAATAATTCTTAACTCATTTATGGTTATATTCCATTAATCTATAGTTGATTTCATCTGTTAATTAAGGAATTTGGGGAAAGAGTTGGAAAGTTCTTCAACTAAGTTTTTGAGTTTTGATTCGGATTTTGGCATCGGATTTGGATAATTTTGGTACGAGTGAATGAATAAGTGTTCATATTTTTTGAATTTTACCCGATTTCGAGACGTGGGCCCGAGTAAGTTTTGATTTCATTAATTAGATTAGTCTATAATAGTTTTATTTATGGTATGTAATTATTTTTGGCTAGATTTGGGCCATTCGGAGTCGGATAATCAAGGAAAGGGCATTCTTATTGACTGACTAAGCTTGGTTCGAGATAAGTGACTTGCTTAACTTTGTGGGGGAGAATCCCCTTAGGATTTGATACTGTTCTGATATGTGAGGGTCGTGTACGCAAGGTGACGAGTGCGTACATGGGCTAATTGTTGTAAAATCCAATTTTTACTGAGTAGTAACCTGTTTTCATCTTAATTGAGTTATACCAGCATGTGTAGTTATCCAGTTTAGTCTAATATCGCATGCCTACATGCTTTAGCTGCTTATTTGAACCATGTGCAGCATGCCTAGTTGATTTCATGTTTTTCCTTGATATGTATCGGTTTTAATTGTAGAATTGTTGTTACTAATTGTTGTATTTATCGGTTTGAGCTGTGTGTTTACTTTTGGGACTATGAGGCGGTACCTCAGGAGATCCCCCTGCACCTTTACTTTTGAGACTACGAGGCAGTATCTCGTGAGATCTCCCTGCACATTTAACTTTTGAGACTACGAGGCGGTACCTTGGGAGATCTCCTTGCATCTTTACTTTTGGGATTACGAGAAGGTATCTCGGGAGATCCCCTGCTGTTTTATCCCTGTGTGTTGTACTATTATTTTGCTGTGTTTTCCTCTTTATTAAATTTTAGTCTCTTATTATGTTGATATATATTTTTGCCTTATTTATTATATACCAGTGGGCTCTGATCTGACCTCGTCACTACTCGATCGAGGTTAGGCTTGGCACTTACTGGGTACCGTTGTGGAGTACTCATGCTACTCTTCTGTACATGTTTTGTGTGCAGATCCAGGTACTTCTTATTAGCCACATCATTAGTGAGCAGTGATAGTTTGGAGACTTCAAGGTATATCTACCACGTCCGCAGATCTCAGAGTCCCCTTCTATTCTCTCCTATGTCATTTACCTTTCGTACTTCTTTTCTTAGACTTTGGTGTATAGAGATACTAATTTTCGTCTGCAGCTTGTGATTTATGATATTCCGATTTTTGGGAATACTATGTATTACTAGAGTGTTAGTTATTGTACATGTCGAGCGACATTGTTATCAGTTATTTAACTATCTGTTGCAGTTAGTTGTTATGTTTTGAGATGTATGTACTTATCTTCGAGAGACTATGGAACTCTTAGGAAAATTTCACTTCTTTTGACTCCTTGTCGTGTGAAATTGTTGACTTCGAAATTCTAAACTTGTCTTATATTCTCTCACAGACGGTGAGGACACGTATAGGCGGATCTGATGACCAGGCACCCGTGCCCCCTGTTAGAGCGGTGAGAGGACGGAGACGGGGTAGAGACCGATGACGTTCACGTGATGTAGCTAGAGTGATAGCATCATAGGAAGCTCAAATAGATTCAAGGACAAGGATGAAACTTTGAAATCTCAAAGAGGGCCTTTAACAAGATCTCAATCTTAAAAGTTGCAAAACAAGGTCATTGGACTTCAGGAACGATCAAAGAAGTTGTTAGTTGAGAGGAAAAGCTTAAGGATAAAGGATATGAGTTATCTAGGTGTTATAATTATTTTATGGCCCAAATTCATGTCCAAGAAGAGGTGGATTAGATCCCAAGAAACATCTTCTGAAGAAGGTCCAAATCAGGCCACTATTGGGCCAATTTGGCACCTAAAATGTGTCTAAACTTGCAACCCATGAAGTCCTATATAAAGCCACACTTTTATAGCATAAAAAGGACTTACTTGATGTTCAATAATGATACAATAGTGTTGCTAGATGTTGAATGCAAGTTGGTGTCAAGTTGCTTGCAAATTTCCTTCAAAATTTCCAAGATTCGGTCCAAGATTTGTTTGGGTCTTATTTCCATATATTATGGGACTATATTTATTGCTTTCCTAGTTTGTTAAGTTATATTTTTCTTTTACTAAGATTTCTGGAATTACTTTCCAAGAATGACTTGGTTTTTGCTTCCTAGTATTTTCCTTTTCCTAAGGTAGTTGGACTTGTTTTCCAAAGCAGTTTAGGACTTTATTTACTTATTTTTTAGGTAGAATTTCGTGATCCCTCTCTATATAAAGGGGTGTATTTTTTGTTTTTAGATAGATTATTCAGATTATTATTAACAAAATTTGTGAGATTTTTCTTGCACTCTTGTGTGTGGCTACTCTTGGATTTATTCTTCAACCTTTAAGACTCAACTTAAGGTGGTAAGATTAAACTCTTTCGAAATCTTAGATCACTTTTAGGTATTCATGAAAGGTGATAAGTTTAGGCTTATTGTTGTTCTTGTTATTCCAAAGGGTCGGGTTTCACAATCTATCTCTTGTTTTTAATTCTCTATCAAATGCTACTAGTTCTTTGTTAGCTAATTGTTGCTGTTAGGATTCAATTTCAAGAATAGACTTCTTGAATTCAATCTATCTTTAGTTTTCTGTCCTTTTTCGTTTCTTTATTTTCTTTTAGCTTCCGCTTGTTTCTTGATTTTCTTATTTTTCTTTAGTAATTCTTGAATCATTTATCGTGTTGTTATCATAGAGCACACACATGAGCTGCTACAGAGGAGCCACTAGTAGCTCTAGTCGGAGCGTAGGCACCTGAGATGCCTATTACTGCACCAGCTCTTAAGGAGACCCTTGCATAGTTCCTGAGCATGTTTAGCACCTTGGCTCAGGCTGGATTGATTCCACTTGCTCCTGCCACGTCTCAGGCCGGGGGACAGGGGCGGATTTACATGGACCCAAGCGGTGTCACGGGACACCGCTTCGTCGAAATTTTTTAATATATATATATATATATATATATATATAATAAAACAAAAATATAAGGTAAAAGAATAAAGGTGACACCACTTGCAACAAAGCAGCTTAGTAGTCTGATGGTTATTACCTCCTGAAATTGTTTGAGAGTTCAGGGGTTCGAACCCCCTTAGCTTCAGCGAAATTCCTTTTGACTCTTTGACTTTGTCAATTAATTTAAAACCCTATGTTGATGCTAAAATCATGGACTTTTTCAATGTGGGCTGCTATTGACCCAATACTTATTGCACAAGAAATCAGTAACCAACCCTTATTTTAGAATAAAAAGAATTTTGACTTGCCCCTTTTCAAACTCCAAAGAAGAGTGAAAGTAAATTCCTCCAGGTTAGTATTAAATCTCTCCCTCTCTGCCGATGATTACTTTTTGCTAAGTGATTTTGCTTTTTCCTTTTTATTGTTTATGAACAAAATTATGAATATGTGTTAATTTTGAATTTATGATTAAGGGTGTGTTTACTGATTTTGGAGGTTAATGAAATTGTGGGTTATTGCCTTATTGAAGACGAACAATTTTATAGTTACAATAAACTTATTTAGGGTTTATCTAAAGATTAATGTGGGTACTTAAATTTTTTATTTAGATTAGATTGCAATGAAGAGATACTTTCCTACAACTCCCAAAATTCCAAAATCAAGTTCAACATCTCAAGATTTATCTAACTTGGAAGAAAGAACAAGTGAGTTGGAACAAGATCAACAAAGCGAAAGAGTTAATTTAAGCTCTTTAGAGGTTGATCCTGAGGAAAGATTAGTAATTCGAAAATATCACCCAAATGACCATGATGCAATAAGAAGAAAGTATATTCAAAGAGGTCCTTTCCAACCTCGAGAGCACAAATTTCCTCAAAGAAATTTTTATGGTAAATTGCGTCGCTTTAATCCTCAATGGTTTGATGAGTATGATTGGTTGGAATATAGCATAACAAAAGATGCAACTTTTTGCTTATATTGTTATTTGTTTCAAGATGATTGCATCAATCAAGGGGAAGGAGATGTATTTTCAACTGTAAGATTTACAAGTTGGAATTAGAAGGACAGATTTGATACGCATATTGGTAGACCAAATAGTATTAATAATCAGTCAAGAAAGAAAGGTGATGATTTGATGAGACAAAAATAATCTATTCAAAGTGTACTCGTGAAACAATCTTATCAACAAAGGTTAGAATACAGGATTGGTTTAGAGGCTGCAATTGATGTGATAAGATATCTTTTGCACCAAGGATTATTATTTCGGGGGCATCGTAAAAATGAATCATCTTTTAATAGAGGTAACTATATTGAACTTCTTAGATGGTATATTAAAGATGTGATCATGTTGTTGAAGCATTTAAAAGAGCTCCAAAGAATAATCAATTGACTTCTCCCATACATTCAAAGAGATATTATTATTGTATGTAAGATAAAAACAATTAAGTGTATCATTGAGGATTTAAATAGTGATCAATTTTCCATATTAATTGATGAATCTCGTGATGTATCATGTAAGGAGCAAATGGCTATTGTTTTGTGGTATGTTGATAGAAGGGGAAGTGTGATGGTGTGATTTATTGGTATTGTTCATGTTTGTGAAACTACTGCTTTGTCTCTAAAGAATGAAATTGTTGGTTTACTTTCTCAATACTCTTTAAGTCCATCTTCCATACATGGACAATATTATAATGGAGTAATTAATATGTAGGGTGACTTAAATGGGCTTAAAATCTTAATGCAAAAAGAAAGTAGAGGTGCTCATTCTATTCATTGTTTTGCTCATCAACTGCAACTAATTCTTGTTGCAGTTTCTAGAAAATGTGATGACGTGCAAGAACCTTTATTAGTTGTTTCTAATATATTAAATATGGTAGGATCTTCTTTCAAGAGTAGATATGAACTTCGTGAATCCCAAGCCGATGAAATTGAAGAAGCATTACGTAAAGGTGAGCTTGAAACTGGGAGGGGTTTAAATCAAGAATTAGGTCTTGCTAGGGCTGGTGATACTCGATGGTGATCTCACTACAAATTTTTTAATAATTTTATTCTTATGTTTGGCCCTATCACTGATGTACTTGATACTATTGTTGTTAATGCACGTTTTGAAGAAAAATGTAAGGCAAAGGGATGCCTTAAAGCATGTTTAATATTTGAGATTGCCTTCATGTTGCATTTTATGCATACTGTTTTAGCAGTTACAAATAAGCTTAGTGTTGCCTTTCAAAAGAAGGAGCAAGATATTGCAAATGTTGTGATACATGTTAGAGTGACAAAGGATCGGTTGCAACAACTGAGAGAGGACGGTTGGGCTCCACTTATTGATGAAGTATCTATGTTTTGTATCAAATATGACATATTGATACCTAACTTTGATGAGCCTTATATGATCTTTGGAAGATCACGTCGTAGAGTTGCAGAGTACTCTATTTTACATCACTATCGTGTTGTAGTGTTTTGTAAAACTATTGATTGGCAATTTCAAGAACTCAATAGTCGCTTTGATGAGGTGACAACTGAATTGCTTCTTTGAGTTGCTTGCTTGAACCCGGTTAACTCCTTTTCAAGTTTTGACATTGAAAAGATATTGAGATTGGCTGAGCTATATCCTGATGATTTTGATAAATATTCTATAGTTGACCTTTGTTTTCAGCTTGAGAATTACATTGTTGATGTTTGGGATCATGACAAAAGGTTTTCTGATCTTAAGGGACTTGGTGATCTTTCCAAGAAATTAGTAGAAACAAAGAAGCATGGGACTTATCCTCTTGTGTTTCGGCTAGTGAAATTTGATTTAATTTTGCCAGTTGTTATAGCTACAGTTGAAAGAGCTTTCTCAACAATGAAGTTGATAAAGACTGACTTACGAAATCGAATGGATGATGAGATTTTGAGTGGTTGTTTGGTGCCTTATATAGAAAAAGATGTATTTTGTAATGTTTCTAATGAGGCTATTATGAATACATTTCAAAACATGAAAACTCATCGAGGAGAATTGTAGTGATGTACTTGAATTTTGTTTTATTAATATTATTTAAGTTGTCTTTTTATAATATGATATATATTATAAATTATTTACTCGTTCGTTTACTCTTTAAATAGTGACACCACTTATGAAAAATTATGCGTACGCCACTGCCGGGGGAGGAGCACAGACTCCTGTCGCCCGTAAGCCAGAGCAGCGGGTTCAGGTCGACTAGGTTCCAAAGATCATACCGATGCAGGCAATAGCTAGTAGCTCTAGTTCAGCCCGAGGGTAGTGTAGCAGCTTCTGAGGAGGAGGATCTCAGGCTCGAGAGGTACAAGAAGTACCACCCTCCTATTTAAAGTGGATTAGCGTCAGAGGATGCCCACGATTTTCTTGAGGAGTGCCACAGTATCCTCCGTACTATGGGTGTAGTGGAGTTGAGTGGAGTTTCTTTCACTGCGTTCCAGCTTAAAGGAGTGACCTATCAGTGGTGGCGTGCTTATGAGTTGGGTAGTCCGGCTGAGGCAACTTTACTTACTTGGAATCAGTTCTCAAATATTTCTTGAGGGAGTATGTTCCCTAGAGTCTCAGAGATGCATGACACACCGAGTTTGAGAAATTACGTTAGGGTGCTATGACTGTGTCAGAGTGTGCAGTTCGCTTCAGTGATTTGGCTAGGCATGCTCCAGCCTTGGTTGCTACAGTTCGAGAGAGGGTCCGTCGGTTTATCGAGGGACTCTACCCAGCATCAGGATTAGCATGGACTGGGAGTGGGAGATGGATATTTACTACTAACAGGTTGTGGATATTGCTAGGAGAGTGGAGGGCATGCTTTCTCGGGAGAGAGGAGAGAGAGGCCAAGAGGTCTCGAGATTCTAGCACTTATAGTGGTACTCGTGTCCCAGGTGCAGTTTGTCATAGTAGGGGCTATGCGAGTCACCATGTTCATTCAACACTTCCAGCCGCCAGTGGTATTCCAGCTACTCCTAGGCCCAGGAGCCTTATTATGCACCGCCAGTGTTTAGTGTACCTCCCGCACGGGTTGCTTTCAGTAGTCAGTCCAGCCGACCTGGCCCCAGCCAGTCACTGTAGCCACGCCCTCCGAGAGCTTGTTTTGAGTGTGGCGGCACTCGCCATATAGTGAGGGATTGCCCCAGACTATGGCTGTCCAACGGGTTGGGCCGGCCCGTCTTGTCCCGCTTCAAATTAGACAGGATATGCCAATGTTAAACGGGACACGGGATGGGACAGGACGACCATTTTATCCCATCGGTCCCGTCTCGCGTCCCGTCATATTTATTTTTATAAAAAACTAGATGTTGGGAAATGACTTAAATTGCAAAAATAGTTGTTGCCAACGGTCCAAACAGCCCCTACCCACCCCCCCAACACACCTACCCCTTCCAAACTTTTAATATAACCCCTAAGTTTATTAAATTACACTTTGTACCTATTTTCTACTATAAATACCCCCATTCTTCTTCATTTTTTCCCACAAAAAATCAATCTTCTCTCTCAAATCTCTTACATTCTAATATTCTATCTATATTATTCTCTCAATTTTGTTACTATCAAGTATTCAACTATCAAGTATCAAGTGATAACTTTCAAGTATTTGGGCAAATGTTTTGGAGCAACTTTCAAGCTTCAAATTAATTCGTCAAGTATTTGGAGCAATATTTTGGGCAATTTCTTCAAGTTTCAATATTTAATCACGGTCCACTGGTTCCATCTCCTAATTTTAATATATAATTTTTGCGTATCATTTTAGTGC
The DNA here is from genome assembly GCF_000393655.2 of Nicotiana sylvestris. Classification (NCBI taxonomy): domain Eukaryota; kingdom Viridiplantae; phylum Streptophyta; class Magnoliopsida; order Solanales; family Solanaceae; genus Nicotiana; species Nicotiana sylvestris. Next base: position 118,311,119 of record NC_091058.1, on the reverse strand, counting down.
TTAATTTTTGTGGTTACTTTACGTGTTATATTTTCGTATTTTATTTGTGTGTTTAATTTTTGTGTTAGCTTTTTTAATTTAATTTCGTATTTAAATTATGACACCTAAAAATGTATTCGGTATTTTTAAAAAAAGTAGTAAAAAAGATAGTAAGGGTGAAAGTAGTAGTAATCCTAATCCTAACCCTTCTCCTAGACCTAGAATTAGAAAACATATTGATGAAATGACTCATGTTGATAAAACTTCATTTTCCCAATCCCCCACATTTTATGATGTTCATGTCGAAGAACAATTAGATCATGAAACTTTACAAAGACAATTTGGCAATGATATTTTTATTGAGGACGAAGAAAATGAGGATGAAGAAAATAAGGAAGAAGAATTAGATGAAACACTCACTAGTCCCGCAACACAAGCTCCAACTCAGAGTCAATCTCAATCTCGAGCTTTACCCCATGTACCCCCTATAAGGGGTAAGCCTAAGGTTGAACGTCCCAAAATATCACTTGTATGGAAATTTTTTAAACATGATAAAGTCAATCATCGTGCTATATGTGAAAAATGTAAGCAACAATTTGCACACACAACAAGTGGTGGGACATGGGGTTTAACTAGACACTTAAGAAGGGATCACAAATCTTTATGGATACAAGCTAACATAGAAGCCGGAAAAATTATGGATCCTACCATCAGTACTGACACTCCTAGTGGATCTGGTTCTAATCAAATTCAACAACAACTTGACCCTGCTTCTGGTCATGTTTTATGCAAATATTACAAAGATAGAGATCGTGAGAACTTAGCAAAATGGTGGCTGTCTGTGGCTTACCTTTTACTTTCCCTTCTCACCTTGTTTTGTGCATTATATACAAGAAACTTATAACCCTGCTTTTCAAGGTTTTCCTAAGACCACGGTTAGAAATGATATTTTTAAATTTCAAATCGAATATCTTTAGCATATTCGTTGTGTATTTTTTCACTTAGATTGTAAAGTATCTATCACATCTGATATAGGTCATAGTCCTAATGGTTGTGATTATTTAACTGTTACATATTATTGGGTTAATCATCACTGGAACTTGCAAAAATGTATTATTGGTTATAAATTTGTTGATTCAAAACACATTAGAGCATATATTGCAACTACTGTTCTACAAATACTTATTTTTTATGGACTCATTAATAAAGTTTTAACTATCACCTTAGATAATGCTTCTGCTAACACAACCACAACAAATAGCTTAAAATCTAGACTTTGTCCAATTAATCTAACAATTTTTCATGTTATATGTGCATGCCATATTTTAACTTGGTTGTAAAAGATGGTCTTAATTTATTTTCTGATGCTTGTAGTAAAATACAACATGCTTGTGGCTATATTTTTCGTACTCATAAACAAAGTATAATTCGTGAATTTGCTCAACAATGTGCTAGTGCTAACCTTCCATTTAGAAAAGTTCCAAAATATGTTTGTACTAGGTGGAATTCTACTTATGAAATGCTTAAAGTTGCTTATAATTATCGGGTGCCTATCCAAAAAGGTATTTAATATGCATAATGCTCACCCTATTGATCAAATTGTTGATTCTGATTGTGATGAGATCAAAGAGCTTACTAAATTTTTAGAAAATTTTTATTATGCTACAAAATAATTTTCTAGTATATATTATCCTACTGTTACACAAATATTATGGTATATTTGTGGAATTTCTGTTGTATTTGATAAGTATAAAACAAATCCAACTTATGCATCGGCCATTAATGAAATGATTTTAAAATTTAAAAAGTATTTTTTCCCTATTCTCGAAGTTTATTTAATTTCTACTCTACTTAACCCATCTTTAAAACTAAGTGGTGCAAAGCGACTTGTTCGTAAAATTTATGAGAATTTAGAAATTCAAGAAAATGAACAACCATCTCTCGAAGACTGCCAAGCTAGCATATATTCTTATGCTAGATCAATGTTTGATAAATATAAATCTATGGATACAACTGGTTGTGAAACTGCTCCTTCTACTTCTAAGCCTAGAGAAGAAGTTTTATGGGAAGATATGGATGATATAACAGGTTTTGATTCTTCTATTGATGATCAACTTGATTCTTATCTTAATCAAGGATTGGAAAATATTAAAGACGAAGAAGGCAAGGAACAACTTTTGTCATGGTGGAGGGAGCGTGACAAGGCTTTTCCAACACTTTCAATTATGGCCCGAGATATCCTGGCTATTCAAGCATCATCAGTAGTATCGGAGAGTGCTTTTAGCGCGACAAGATTTCAAATTGGATATCATAGACATGCATTAGCGGATTTTCGTATTATTCAAAGATTGGATTAATTCAGAAAGAAGAAATCTTGGTTTTGAAAAATTAACCACTAGGGAAGAAGAAGAATACAATGAGATACTTACCACTGGGAGTGATGACGGCATGGAGCTCATGGAATGTCAATTAACATTGCCAATTCCAGCAGAATGTCCGAGAGATATTATTAATAAGTTAAAAAGAAGCTATATAGGAGCTTACAAATATTAGTATAATAATTTGTAATAGGCTACTAAGAGGCCTAGTTCAAAAAAAACCCTTCCTAGAAGGTGGCTGCATCGATTAGGTGCTCTTCAAAAGAATTATCTTTGTATTTGAGATTTGAAAGTTCTATTAATAAAATAAAAGGCTCTAAGCATTGAAGTTTTTTTTATGAATTGTCTTAGTTACTTAATAGCTAATACTTTGAAATTATATTAAATAAATTATAACCATATTATAAATTTATAATTAGTAGAATATTTCATTACAAGTCTTTTGTTTTAATATTTTATAATATTTACTTAGTTTTTTAATTTTCATTTTAACATAGTAACATTTAAGTTTATTAAATAAGTCAAAAATCTAGCAGTTGCAAACCTTAAAAACATAGTAATTTTCAAAAAACTAGACATTTTTTTTAAAAATACACTTAAGGCCCACGAACTCGTCCCGTCCCGTCCCATCCCATTTGTTAGCGGGACGGGATGGGATGACCGTTTCGTCCCGTTTGTCCCGTCCCATTTCGTCCCGTCTTGCCACCGTCCCGTTTAAATGCGTCCTGTCTCGTCCCGTCCCGTTAATTTCGTCCCGTCCCATTGGACATCCATACCCCATACTTATAATGAGTGCACCTCCACAGACTTCTCAGGCACCACGTGCTCCACCGAGTCCTCAAGCTATGATTATAGCACCAGCTACCACTCCACCTGCTCATCCAGCTCGAGGTGGAGGTCGGGGAGGTAGAGGTCGCCTTAGAGGGAAGGCCTGGCCAGATATTATGCTCTTCCTGCTCATACAGAGGCAGTTGCTTCTGACTCTGTCATTACAGGTATTGTTCCGGTCTATCATAGAGATGTGTTGGTCTTATTTGATCCAGGCTTCACTTATTCCTATGTGTCCTCTTATTTTGCCCCGTATTTGGGCATATCTCGTGATTCTTTGAGTTCTCCTATTTATGTGTCTACACCTGTGGGAGATTCTATTGTTGTTGATCATATGTATCGGTCGTGTTTGGTTGTTCTTAGTGGTTTTGAGACTAGAGCCGATTTATTATTGCTCAGCATGGTAAACTTTGATATTATTTTGGGCATGGACTAGTTGTCATTGATCGGCTCCAACCTGTACTACTTTAGAATGGCAAGAGTGGTCGATGCAGCTTTTACCCGAAAGGTCGGGATCGAATCCACAGAGAGTTAATATTGGTTTGGAATCGGGTTTCTATCCAATCTAGCTACGTGCGTTGTTCTTAATTGCAATTCTAAACATGTTTGGGTTTGTTACTATTCTACTTGAATGCTAATGAATGCTGAAAATAAGCTAAGTACACTATTTTTGAAAGGGTTTTCTCAAGTGATAAAAGGAACTGGGGAAGTGACTTACACCTAGGCGAGTATCTAATGGGATCTAAAATTTAGGACAAGCTTGTTATGTTTGGGGTCGCGATATAACCTTTGCACATAGCTACTTACTCTATACCTCTCGGTAGTTTGAGTGACTTTTCCCTAATTGGCTTTCTCAAGCCCAATTGGGTGTTCAAACAATGCAAGCAAAATTGGTTCAAGCCGGGTATTACTATCTCTAGGTTTAACCCTTTAATTCGGGCTATGGTTCAAGTCGGGTATTACTATATCTAGGTTTAACCCTTTAATTGGAGCTATCAATCTCTTGAGTGCACCCCAATTCCTTGTTAGCCTGAATTTCCTAGACTTAGACCCTCTTTCTCAAGAAGAGCCTAAGTAATAAAGGCATGAATCAGTGTTTGCAACCACCAATTCTACAATTAAAGCATGAAACAAGCTAAATATTACTAATCCATAAACAAATAAGCCCTAAAATAGAAGACCCATTAAATACCCACACTAGGGTTGGGTCACAACCCTAGCTAATGGGTTTAGCAACTCATAATCAAGGAAGAAATCAAAGATGGAGATGAAATATAACCCGTAAAAAGTAATTATAAGAGTAAAATCTATGATTAATTGCTAAAGATGTTCTAAAAATACTCTAAAAAGCAAAAAAAATGGCTGTTCACGTGCTCCACAAAACAATAGATACCCTAAAAATCTGAAAAAGATCTATTTATATACAGCTAAAATTACTGGACAAAAATGCCACAACGGAGGTTTTGCTAACAGATTAGTTTATTATTGTTGTATTTATGGTATGTAATTGTTTTTGGCTAGATTTGGGCCATTCGGAGTCGGATAATTGAGGAAAGGGCATTCTTATTGACTGATTGAGCTTGGTTCGAGGTAAGTGGTGTAAGCACGTGATTTTTGCCCTATATGAGAATTACTCCCAAATAAATTCAAAAATAAAGTAATTTTTCTTGGTGTGCAATTTTGTGATATTTTGAATAATTATTTGTATTTATCTGTGCATGTTTATTTGCTAAATTAATAAAAAATACAAAAATATGTTGCATTTTGCATATAGGATTTAATTCTACAATTGTTAGTAATTAAATTTGTTTTACAAAAATTAAAAATTATAAAAATAGGCATTGTTTGCATTTTTAGCATTTAATGTCCAAATATACAATTTTATGCTTAATTAATACTTAATTGTGCGTTAATTGTTATTGGGAGTTAATTTGCGCTTTTATAACTTAATTTAGTTCTTAATAATAGTTTAAGTATTTTTATAATTTAGTTTTAGAAAAAATAAAAGAAGAAAAGAGAGCGAAAATATAAAGAAAGTCGGAATTAGGCCTCTTCTTCAATTTCAAGCCACATGCCCAAAAAATGGCCCAATCTTCCCTACGACCCAGTCCATTTCGAACTGGGTCGACCCAGTCCATAACTCAAAAGACCCAATACCCCTATCTTGCATTTCAAAGACACAAAACAAAACAAAAAAAAACCAAAAACCCTAAAAATGACCTAAGTCATCCGCCCCCCTATCATTCTTCTTCTTCTTTTCTTCTTTCTTCTCCATACTCTAAAACACACATCCATGGCTGCCATGGCTAAGCTCCAGCAGCTTCATCTCACCCCGTCACTCACGCACACATGCACCAACAACTCCATAGTTGCCCTCCTCCGTCAAGCTTCGTCATCGTCGAGTTTGAGCTCATCCATGGCTTCCCCTGCTGCGTTCAGCTGCTTCTCCTTCTTGCTGCGTTCAACTACTTCTTCTTCTTCGTGTTTTCGTCGTCATCCATGTCGCTGCTGCTTCTGTTTCAACCAAACATGACCGAACTGCTGCTGCTCGCGCAGCTGCGTTTCAGCAAACACGCCGTCATCCAAACACGCCTATCGCCGTTGCTTCTCCTCCTTCCTCCGCCGTTGCTTCAGCTGCCTCGCGACTGCTGCTGCCATGGCCTCCGCTGCTGCTGCTTTTCGGCATCGATCAACTGCTACTGCTTCACCAAAATACGTTGACAAAGCTCCTCCATTGCCGCAACGCTGCCAGCCCGTCCGTTACTGCCTTGTCTGCTGTTTCAACGACTTCCATGGCCATGTTTCGGTTCTTTCATTGCCATGGACACAGCTAGATTGCTGCGCACGTTGCCATTTCTGCTGTTCCTTCATCTTCTTCGTGCTTCATAGTTGTTTTAAACCGGTTAGTTTGGTTTTGAGTCTATTTCGTTTTTATATTTTTCGAAGTAAAAGCCGATAAGTATTTGATTCTTGTTTGTTTTGTTTATCGTTTGAATTAATTTTTAGTTCATGTTCATGTGTTATTTGTTAAATTAATTTTCAGATTTTAAAATGGAAGTTTAATTAGTTGTTTTCATATTCATGTCATGTTTTGTATTATTGTTTAAGTGAATATTTGTTAGTTTGATGTTTGTTAGATTCAAATTGAAATTTAATCAACTATTTCTTCAATTTGTTTCATGTGTTTATGTATAGTTAGAAATTGTTAATATTGTTAAGTTCAAGTTTAAGTTCATAATTGTTTCTTCGTCGATCTTGTTATTTGTTTAAAGAATTTAGTTGTATTAAAGGAATATATTGTTTTAATCGTTTAATCCGTCATGTTTGTTGTCTTAAAATAGATTCATTCATGTTCATACTTTGTTTGGATGATCTTGAATCCGAATTTTGTATAGTTTGATTTCTTGTTTACCATTTATGATTATTGCTTGAATTGTTCTCATAATCTTGTTTAAAGTTTAATATAAGAATTGTTTGTTGTAATGTTGTTAGAGTTGATTTTAAGTTCAATATGATTGAATTTAGAAATCTTCATACTTTGTTTGTTGTTGTTGTTGAATCCGAAAATAGGATTGTTTGTTGCTAAAATATTGTTCAATCAAGTTTTAGTTGTTCTTTGTTGTTCAATTCGTGTTCATGTGATTTGTTGTTGAAATGTTGTTAAAATCGTGTTCATGTGATATTGTTGTTATGATGTTCATCCATGTTCATATTGTTGTTTGAACATTGTTAGAAATTGATCATATTGTCTATATTTTGGTTAAGTTTGATTAATTGATGTGTTATAGCTGATGGGTAGTTTGGTAAATTTGTAGTACGTTCAGGGGTAGTTTGGTAATTTCAGTAAGGTCGGAAGGGGTAGTTTAGGAATTGTACATTTTGAAATTGTTTATTTGAAGCATGGGGGACAAAATGAAATGGGGTGGGTTGTGATATGATTATTTAATATAAAGGGGGGACAAGATTTAAATTAAAAATATAATGGGGTGGTGTGATATGTTTATTTAATGTAATGGGGATGAGTGGAAAGATAATGGGTTGGGTAGAGAAAAAGTATTGATTTAATTGATTAAAAGATTTATGGGATGGGATTATATATATGTGAAGTCTTGAACACAAGACATAACAATACAGATAGAGAGAAAAAAAAACAGACAGAGAATAGAAGAGAGAAAAATTCCGAAAAATTTTTAAGCTTTCAAAATAAAAATAAAAGCTAAAAAATATATTGCTTTCTTTCTTTGTTTGAAATTAGTATTAATGGTTGTTGTTATATTTAAAGCTTAAAGCTTTTGTTTTTGGGATTACTACTCCACCGGTCTGTTACTGGGTTGTTACTGTTGCTGGGCAGTTGTTGCTATTGCACTGTTATTACTGTTGCTGATTTTCATCTTCATTTTCTTTTGCTTCCAATATCAGGTACATATCTTTTAAACTCATGTTGTGAAGAGCTTCAACATGGCAAGTAAATGAAGTTTGGAATTATAAGGATGTCTTCTACTCATTTAAATTTTATTAGTTTAAATTTCAGTTTTGTTTTAATTGGTTAATATAGTATTAAATCAATTAGTAGATTAGTTCTCTTTCTTAATAACTAATGACTTAGTTATTTTAGGAACGCGATCAACTCATTTCTTTTAATATATGAAATAATGTCAATGATTTTTTTTTTACAAAATATAGAGTTAAGTGTTTGCAAATAGTCGCATAGGCAGAAAATAAGAATTGGTTTATTTATCTCAAACTCAATCTTTGTAAACAAATTAACCAAACAATTATAACTTTGGACTAAAAACAAGTATATGAGAAGGATATGGGATTTACAAGCACGAATTGCAACATTTTATGTCAAGGATATGTAGAAATAGAATTCGCATTAAATGTAACAATAAAAATTCTTCAGAAACTATTAATTTGTTTATCAAATTAATTCTTTTTCCAGTTTTATATGCGATTCAATTTTTGGATATGTTAATGTTGTATCCACGATAAAAATGGCAGTATTTTTAGTTACATGTTGTTTGTTTCTTTTTCATATCATTAATTCTTTAAAATTTGAATAGTTTTGAGGTATATAATTCATACGCGTAAAATAAGACTTGTAGCAACGCCTAATAAATTTTGAATTCTTTGTCAAGAAATTTGGTGGCATCCCAATCGGTAATTCTCCACGATTCTTACATTTAAAAATAGATGGATGCAATAAACATTTATGGAAAATCTATAGTACTATTAAGAATCTTTTGCGTGATTAGGGATGCGTTCGCGTAACCTGATTATATTTCTAAAAGCAATTCGGATTATGCGTTCGCGCAACTTCGAACGAACATTTAATAAAAAGGGGACTCTTCGGAGAATATCAATATTAATTTCATATAACTCGAGATGTGCGGTTCAATATTTAATTATACAAAAGCGACGAACGTTCTTAATTTTATTTTTAGCACAATTTCGAACTTAAGTCTTTTTTTTTATATAATAAAAAAATTTCGAAAAAAATAAATAAATAATAATTATTATATTGTGTATACGTACGCGTGACACGATTTTCACGTTAAAAAATATTAATATATAAAACGAATACACGTACGCGTGATTCGATTCGAAGAAGGGTCTTTAATTATAAACAATTTAAATAGAAGCGGCAACAATAAAATCATGCAATAAAAATGTATTTTACAAATCAAAATAATCAAGCCGAATATAACAGTTGAGCGACCGTACTAGAACCACGGAACTCGGGAATGCCTAACACCTTCTCCCGGGTTAACAGAATTCCTTATCCGGATTTCTGGTGCGCAGACTGTTAAATAGACAGAGTCATATTCTTTTCCTCGATTCGGGATTAAAATAGGTGACTTGGGACACCCTAAATATCCCAAGTGGCGACTCTGAAATAAAGAAATAAATCCCGTTTCGACTGTCCTTTAATTGGAAAAAACTCCCCACGCGCCCCGCGGGCGCGGCAAAAAGGAGGTGCGACAGCTCTGGCGACTCTGCTGGGGACAAAACCCAGAACCACTGGTTCAGGGTTCAAGAATTCGAGCTTAAAATAATTGTTATAGTTGGCTTTATTTATTATCTGATTTTTTTTACATGATATATGCCCAATGTGCTAAATGACACTTTTACCGCTTTAATATTATTTGAATTATGAATATATACAACTGCTACGAAACCCCCTTCTTTCTGAGTCTTCTAAATTTATGGTGCACACGTGCGCGTGGCCCACCTTTCTGTTAAAGTCATACCAAATAAGACGAAGTTGGGACAAGTAACTAGGCCGGGTAGACTTTCGTGCTCCCGGTACGTTGCCCCCGCTTCGGCTCAAACTGTCCGTTTGGGTAAGCCAGGGCTAGATCAATATGCCTCAGGTTTTTTCACTTAGAATAACTCAGCTTCATGCCGGATCCCTAGTAGGAGCGATTGTTTGCATCACGTGCATTTGACTTTGGAGACTCAACACAGGGGTTGGGTCTGTCTAGGACAGGTGTACCAAAAAAAATGACCATCCTGATGCATCTTACTTGCTGCTACTTGCGCATTTATTTGATCCGGATTTGTGTGTTGACTGACTTTTGAATATCAGGAATAATATTTTAAAATTGAAAAAAAGAAATAGCGGTTAGGGAATTGACTGTTTATTTTTGAAGAAAAAAAAAACCAATGCCCAAATACTGTCAAAACTCTGCAGAAATTTTAAGAAAATGAAAAAAAAAATATTTTATTAGTTTGTTTTATTAAAACCAAAGAAAAAATGAAGAAAAAAAAAGTCATTGTTCTGTCTTATTTTTAAAAATATAAATAAAATATATATATATATATAAAGGAAAATAGTTTGTCTTCCCCTGAAAATGACAATGAAAAAAGAGTCTTACTTTTAAAATAGTTTTCTTATTCGTTTCTGAAATTGCCAAGATAAAATAAAAAGAGTCGGGCGTTGAAAGTGGTTTTATTATTTGTTGCAAATATATATATATATATATATAAAAATCCAAAAAGTTTTTTATTTCCAAAGAGGTATATATATCTTTATTTGTTGCAAAAATATTTGTCCTGCCAAAAACTCTAGAATTTTTTTTTTTGATTCCCAATTTTTAAAACAAAAAATCCAAAAATATTTTCCATGATTGACTTCTTTAGAAAGTCTTTTTAATTATTAAAAAATATATATATAATAAAATAAAACAAAATCCGAAAATATTTTTCTTCTTCTTTAAAAATTGAAAAGAAAATTCAAAATTCAAAAAAAAAAATTTAGAAAGCATTTCTTTTATTAAAGGTAAAATTCCAAAAAAAAAATATTTTCTTTTTTCTTTAGAATAAGAAAAAAAAACAAATGAAAATTCTGAAAAAATATCTTAGAAGTCTTTCTTTCAAAAATAAAATCAATCAAAAATCCAAAAAAAAATATATACTTCCTTTCTTCTTTTAATGCAGTTCTTTTACAAATTCAAAAAATAATAATAATTTAAAATTAGTTTATTTACTTTATTCATGATTGGCCCGAACTACGCGGGTTTGATTCTCACTGGATGTGAGATACGTAGGCAACCCTCATCGGGTCCAACCCCCTTTTTTTGCTAAAATAGCCAAAAACCAATAAATAAATAAAAACGTGTCAAAATTTTAATTTTGTCATAAATAAGTCGAATAGTGTCTAACCTCCCCTTTTGCTAAAAATAGCCGGAAAAAAAAAATATGTCAAATTTTAATTTAGTCATAAAGAAGTCGGGTGACGCTGTTTTATCAAGACATAGTCGAATGTTCCCGAAAAGGACGCCGGAAGGCTGACTTTGCATAAACAGCCACCTTTTGGGTCATGTTTAGGATTTTGGTCCAGTTGACCCCCACAGCCTTAAAAATCTTCGTCCCCGAGGCGCTGAAGGGCCGTGTTTGCAACACCACGTTTTCATTGTAATTTGAAAAAAAAAAACAAAGAGTCAACGGTCAGGTGAATTTTTTTTTAGTCAAAAATAAGCCGAGCTAGCTTCGACAGTGTCTTAAACCGTTCTTGCCAAAATAGCCTTAGAGTATCTTTCAGTTGTCGAAAGGCTATTTTCGTAAAAGAACGAACAAGTTTGTAAAGTGTCAAAATAATCCTCCCCGGCCTCAAAATTCATGTGAGATTTGGAAGGGGCCACATTTGCAAAAATAGCCATTTGGTTGCATTTGTCAAACGGGGAAAGGAAGCTGACCCTTTTCTTTCGAGGTTATAAATCTTTAATTAGAATATGTGGGTTGTTTGATTTTCGAGTTTGTAGGTCATCTTCAAACCTTTAAAATCCAGTTTATTTTAATATGAAAATTGAAAAAAAAATGATTAATATTGTTTATCTTTTATTGGTCCGAACTACGCAAGGTCTGATTCATGCGGGGTCATGATACGTAGGCAATCTCCATAAGATTCGACCACCACTGAAAAAGAAAATGAAAAAAAAATGTTGCTAGTAATAAGAACCGACTGAGTCCATTCTAACATGTTTTATTTTGAATTGTGAAGAAAGTTGAGTTGGTCGGTTTGTTCAGAGGGTTCAACAAGAGCAGTACCACTCTCCTAAGTACCACCCGTACTCGTTTGATCTTCCTTCAAAGATTGAAGAGCCTGCCCGAAAGATGGTACAAGAAGAAATGACCCAAAGAGTGAAAAACTTAGAACAATGGTTGAAAAACAGGCAAGGGTTGTCTGGTCAAAAAAGTGTTGCCTTCAAAGATCTATGTATGTTCCCCGATGTCCACTTGCCGCCTGGTTTCAAGACTCCCAAATTTGAAAAGTACGATGGACATGGAGATCCCATTGCCCACTTGAAAAGGTATTGCAATCAACTGAGAGATGCGGGAAGAAATGAAGAATTGCTGATGGCTTATTTTGTGGAAAGCCTTACAGGAGTAGCTTCCGAATGGTTTATGGATCAAGACACGTCTCGCTGGTATGTCTGGGACGACATGGCACAAGCATTTGTCAAACAGTTCCAATACAGCATTGACATTGCCCCAGACCGCATTTCCCTTTCAAACCTGAAGAAGAAACCAAGTGAAAGTTTCAGGGAATATGCCATTAAATGGAGAGAGCAAGCGGCTCGAGTTAAGCCACCCATGGATGACCACGAGCTAATAAATGTCTTCCTTCAAGCGCAAGAGCCAGATTACTTTCAGAACATGATGTCCGCAGTTGGCAAATCCTTCTCGGAAGCAATCAAAATGGGAGAAATAATAGAGAATGGTCTTAAGACAGGAAAAATTATAAGTCAAGCAGTTTTTAAAGCTGCAACTCACGCTGTCCGGGTTGAGTCTGATAATTTTTGCGACACAAATGAGAAGATTGAAGAAATCATGATGACATCAGGGTCAAGAAGAGGTCCTATGAGAACATCTCGAAGGTATGAGCAGCCTCCTAAAGTTATCTATGAATCCCCTGAGCAATATTATCCCCCTCAGAACCCACAGCCGTCTATTGTTCCACCTCAGTATGTTGCCCGGCCACAAAAACGCCCCAGAAGGCGAGCACGAGCGTCACAAAATCTCCAGAAGCCTCCACATAACTTTCAGGTGCCCTATAACCCACATCCAAGCCAGAAGTATAAAGGGGAACGAAGGTTGAAAGATAATTTTACACCAATAGGAGAGTCCTATGAAAGCTTATTCGAGAGGTTAAAGCATCACGACATGATTGCATCTATTCCTCCAAATCATCTGGACCCACGTGCAAGAAGCTTTGACCCTTCTAAAAGGTGTGAATACCATTCCAATGCCCAGGGGCACAATGTTGAAAGTTGTCGGGATTTGAAAAGAGAAATAGAAAGGATGATCCAGGAAAATCTGATTGTGATCCAAGGTAATGACGCCCAGAATATCACGCAGAATCCTTTACCTGCACATCATGATGCACACTTTATGGGGAGGATGCCTGGTAACATGGGATTTTAGAGTCATCCCGGGAAGCCGCTAACTGATGATAATGATATTGAAGTTGGTAACGGCCTTGGCAATGATGATGCAGAACTTAATGGCTAAAACACCGTATTGAGCAATTGGAAAGGTGCTCCATCTCCTGGTCAGCCAGAGAGGATTTTTGGTGGTTTATTTTGTTGTCATTTCATTCGTCCGGATTATTTCAGGGTTGTAATTCGGATATTGTCTTGTGGTCAAACCCCCTTATCCTTTTATTTGTCTAGTACCTAATGTGGTGTTATCTGGTTTAGTTTTAGGGTTGTAACTGTTTATTTTGTCGTAAACGGTTCTACCTTTTGTCTAAAAGCAAATTCCGGTCTTTTTCATCTTCTTTGTTTAGTTTTTCTTTACCCTTTTGTTTTGCTTTTGTTCAATGCCGATTCTAGGGACATGACATGCGCACACAGTTTGGGCCTAGTCTTAAAAGTTAATTATAAAACTTCGGAAAGGTGATCAGACCATTTAAAGGAAAGAAGAACGGTGTGAGATTATTTGAAGCCCGAGTCATGTGGAATTAGGGCAAGTAAAACACAAAGAAAACCGCTAAATGCAAGATTCGCCGAATTGGCATGAGGGTCGTGCATGAGAGTGAGAGTGTCGCCCAGCAGTGCTTTAGAAATGACAAATGAAAAAGCAAGTGTTTAACATAATTGTCAAGTCCAGCACCATCGGAAGAAACTATAAATCTATGTTCAATTGTGTTGTTTGCACTTGGCATGTTTTGAAGACTGGAATGACGAAGGCATTTTGTTCTGCTACCTAAACACTTTATCCTTCGTTACCCCTTTTGAGCCTTATATATTTTTTTTCATACCCTTCGTTCGGAATCAATAGCAACGACTAGGAAATACGAGCCTGGAAGGTAAAGAAAAAATCAAAAAAAAAAACGAAAAAAAAGAAAAGAAAAGAAAAATGATAACAAAAAAAACACAAAAACAAAAGAAAGTCAGAAGAAAACAGAGGAATTGGGAACTACGTTTGACCTGATTCCTCAAAGAGGATACGTAGGCGCCTTACGGCTCGGTCATAGGGTGCACAGTGTGCATAGTGTGCATGGTGTAATAAAAAGAAAAAAAAATAATTAATTATAAATAAATAATCCCCAAGCAAGAAACTGGGGCAAGAGTTGTGCTCGTTGTAAGCAAAATTGGTTCTGAAGGTTGTAATTTTGAACCCCAAATTGATTTGTTTTTGAGCCTTTAATACCCTTTCTTTCTAAGCCTATCCAAAAAACCCACATTACGGTCCAAAGAAAGACCTTCTGATCAGTCTACAAAAGATGCCAAGTCAGACAAATGAGAATCTTACCGGCGAACATAACATTCTGTTCCACAACAGAAAGGACTCTAATCTCCAGCAGAGAGAGTCATACCGGCAACACTCCAAATCCCCAGCTAGAAAGTGATATAAATGAGAGAGTCTTATCGGTGAAAATCTTCACGGACACCATAAGGCGATGAAAGCTGAGAGAAAAACCCAAAATGAGAGAGGCTTGATAGTGAAAACCCTTCGGGCACTACAAGTCGAATAAGATTGGGAATCAGATGGGGGATAGTCAAGGGAAGACCTTGAAAGACGATTGATGACGAAGGATAGGTCACATATGCGTGTCATGACCATTAGAGTCAGTGTTTTCATTTGATAGGTTTTTATTTATAGTTTCTTTCATTAAAGAGTCATCTTTTTTCTTTTGTCTTTTATTCTGTTCCCTTTTATCTTTCTCCTTTCATAGAAAATTCCCCAGTAGAGTTTGTTTGGTCAGAACCAGTGGGAAATGACTTCAAAATAGGCCATCAGCTTTCCAAGATAAGATCTGACTAGTACATACAAATGGTATAGTCAGCAAGGAACAAGCGCGAGGCCAGTGTCAAAAAAGATATCCCCAGCAAAAGGGAATTGACAAAAAGATCAACGAGTGTAAGAGGGATATCCCCAGCAGAAAAGGATTATCCCCAGCAAATAATATCATCCCCCAGCAAGTTGTGGAACGCAGAGCAAGGAAGGAGAAAGGGAAAAGCCATCCCAGTGGAGTATCACAACCAACTACCACGCTTTAAGCTAACAAATTTTTGATTTGAAACAGGTAAAGGAAATGGCATTGATGACGGAAATGCATGCCATAAAAAAAAAGATTATCAAACTGGGGCAGAAAATTTTCTGAAAATCAGGTACCCATCTGGGGAAGAATAAAGATAACACCAAGGAAGTGGTCTTTGAACCAGTGTTGCCCCAACATAATAAGTTTCAATGGAGGAAGTTATCCCCAGCAGACAGAATAAAGGGATGACACTTGTGCTCAGAAAAGCAAAAAGCCATTATCATCCCCAGCAGCTTCCAAAAGAATGAAGCATCGATTTGAAGGGATAAAATTCCCCAGCAGCGTTATCCTCAACAACGTTATCCCAAGAAGATAACACTTTTATCCCCAACAGTGTTGAGAGAAAATAAATTCTGGAAAAATATATATATATATAAAAATATATATATATATATATAAAGAATGGAGGAAGGGAAGAAAGGAGACTCCCACAGTGGTATTATCCCCAGCAAGCAAGAACAAAGCAGCGCAAAGGAAGGAGAAAAGAAAAGAAGAAATTACGAAGGTAAGTTTCTCAAATCATTGATCTTTACATTTTTCTCCTAGGATAAAAAGTCCTAGTCTGATGAATTTACCTCCCGATACAATCTTGGTCCGATGAAATTTTTCTCCCAAGATAAGATATCAAATCTTAGTCGGATGAATCTTTCTCCTAAGATCACAACAAAATGGACCTAGTCTGACGATTTATCTCCTAGAGTCAAAATCTTGGTCTGATGAAATTTTTCTCCCAAGATAAGATATCAAATCTTAGTCGGATGAATCTTTCTCCTAAGATCACAACATAATGGACCTAGTCTGACGATTTATCTCCTAGAGTCAAAATCATGGTCTGATGAAATTGTTCTCCCAAGATAAAATCTTAGTCGGATGAATCTTTCTCCTAAGATCACAACAAAATGGACCTAGTTTGACGATTTATCTCCTAGAGTCAAAATCTTGGTCTGATGAAATTGTTCTCCCAAGATAAAATCTTAGTCGGATGAATCTTTCTCCTAAGATCACAACAAATGGACCTAGTCTGACGATTTATCTCCTAGAGTCAAAATCTTGGTCTGATGAAATTGTTCTCCCAAGATAAAATCTTAGTCGGATGAATCTTTCTCCTAAGATCACAACAAAATGGACCTAGTCTGACGATTTATCTCCTAGAGTCAAAATCTTGGTCTGATGAAATTGTTCTCCCAAGATAAAATCTTAGTCGGATGAATCTTTCTCCTAAGATCACAACAAATGGACCTAGTCTGACGATTTATCTCCTAGAGTCAAACTCTTGGTCTGATGAAATTTTTCTCCCAAGATCAAATCTTAGTCGGATGAATCTTTCTCCTAAGATCACAACAAATGGACCTAGTCTGACGATTTATCTCCTAGAGTCAAAATCTTGGTCTGATGAAATTTTTCTCCCAAGATAAAATCTTAGTCGGATGAATCTTTCTCCTAAGATCACAACAAAATGGACCTAGTCTGACGATTTATCTCCTAGAGTCACAATCTTGGTCCGATGAAATTTTTCTCCCAAGATAAGATATCAAATCTTAGTCCGATGAATCTTTCTCCTAAGATAAGATATCAAATCCTAGTATGATGAATTTTCTCCTAGGATAATTTAAAAAAAAAGAAGAAGTTTGAATTGAAAAAAAATGGTTGAAGTCAGGAGCCCCCTGAAGAATAGAATGACGATTTATTGGTTGAAATCAGGAGCCCCCTTGAAGAATAGAATGGCGATTTATTGGTTGAAATCAGGAGCCCGCCTGAAGAGAGGAATGGCGATTATTTTCAAAGTTGTTGTTGAAGTCAGGAGCCCACCTGAAGAGAGGAAAGGCATTTTTAAAAGTTGTTGAAATCTTGCCAACCTAAAGAAAGGATTGGCGATGTATCGGTTAAAGTCAGGAGCCCGCCTGAAGAGAGGAATGGCGATTATTTTCAAAGTTGTTGTTGAAGTCAGGAGCCCGCCTGAAGAGAGGAAAGGCGTTTATTTTAAAAGTTGTGTACTTGAAGTCAAGAGCCCGCCTGAAGAGAGGAATGACGCTTATTTTTAAAATTGTTGTTGATGTTGGGAGCCCGCCCATATAACAGAGGCATACATTTCATTTTACATTTTGGTTGTTGATGTTGGGAGCCCGCCCATATAACAGAGGCATACATTCAGTCTTTACATTTCAAGCATTGAAGTTGGGAGCCCGCCCAGATAACAGAGGCATACATTTCAGTCTTTATATTTCAAGCGTCGAAGTTGGGAGCCCGCCCAGATAACAGAGGCATATATTTCAAGATCAAGTCAGAGGACAATAAAACAGAGGGTTACAATAGGAATCCCCAGCAGGAAACAATAAAATTCCCCGGCACCGGGAAACAGAAGGTTGCAACAAGAGGTCACAACACAAACTCAAGTGCATGTGTCAAAAAGAAGAGAAACACCGGAAAAAAGGCAAGCAGACAAGAAAGCAAGGCAACAAGAAAAATTGCAGTATAGCTTAGCTTCTTGTTTTCTTTTAAGCACGGTGTAACAAGGAGATCGGTAAGCAGTAGTAATAGCATGCAACAACAGTAACATTGCAGTCCAACGGTAGTCCCAGCTACCAAAATTTCCCGAACTACATTGACCTGATTCCTGTTTAGCCCAGGATATGTAGGAAACCTTTGAAGCAAAGGTTCGGTCAAATCTTTTTCAAAAAAATGCTTCACACGGAGTACTCGGATGGGCAAAAATCGCTCGCTTTATCTTTGCACGAAAACCCTTCGTGTCTTCGGGCAAAGAGGGGCAGCTGTAAGCACGTGATTTTTGCCCTATATGAGAATTACTCCCAAAAAATTCAAAAATAAAATAATTTTTCTTGGTGTGCAATTTTTGTGATATTTTGTGTAACTATTTGTATGTTTGTGCATGTTTATTTGCTAAATTAATAAAAAATACAAAAATATGTTGCATTTTGCATATAGGATTTAATTCTACAATTGTTAGTAATTAAATTTGTTTTACAAAAATTAAAAATTACAAAAATAGGCATCGTTTGCATTTTTAGCATTTAATGTCCAAATATACAATTTTATGCTTAATTAATACTTAATTGTGCGTTAATTGTTATTGGGAGTTAATTTGCGCTTTTATAACTTAATTTAGTTCTTAATAATAGTTTAAGTATTTTTATAATTTAGTTTTAGAAAAAATAAAAGAAGAAAAGAGAGCGAAAATATAAAGAAAGTCGGAATTAGGCCTCTTCTTCAATTTCAAGCCACAGGCCCAAAAAATGGCCCAATCTTCCCTACGACCCAGTCCATTTCGAACTGGGTCGACCCAGTCCATAACTCAAAAGACCCAATACCCCTATCTTGCATTTCAAAGACACAAAACAAAACAAAAAAAAAACCAAAAACCCTAAAAATGACCTAAGTCATCCGCCCCCCTATCATTCTTCTTCTTCTTTTCTTCTTTCTTCTCCATACTCTAAAACACACATCCATGGCTGCCATGGCTAAGCTCCAGCAGCTTCATCTCACCCCGTCACTCACGCACACATGCACCAACAACTCCATAGTTGCCCTCCTCCGTCAAGCTTCGTCATCGTCGAGTTTGAGCTCATCCATGGCTTCCCCTGCTGCGTTCAGCTGCTTCTCCTTCTTGCTGCGTTCAACTACTTCTTCTTCTTCGTGTTTTCGTCGTCATCCATGTCGCTGCTGCTTCTGTTTCAACCAAACATGACCGAACTGCTGCTGCTCGCGCAGCTGCGTTTCAGCAAACACGCCGTCATCCAAACACGCCTATCGCCGTTGCTTCTCCTCCTTCCTCCGCCGTTGCTTCAGCTGCCTCGCGACTGCTGCTGCCATGGCCTCCGCTGCTGCTGCTTTTCGGCATCGATCAACTGCTACTGCTTCACCAAAATACGTTGACAAAGCTCCTCCATTGCCGCAACGCTGCCAGCCCGTCCGTTACTGCCTTGTCTGCTGTTTCAACGACTTCCATGGCCATGTTTCGGTTCTTTCATTGCCATGGACACAGCTAGATTGCTGCGCACGTTGCCATTTCTGCTGTTCCTTCATCTTCTTCGTGCTTCATAGTTGTTTTAAACCGGTTAGTTTGGTTTTGAGTCTATTTCGTTTTTATATTTTTCGAAGTAAAAGCCGATAAGTATTTGATTCTTGTTTGTTTTGTTTATCGTTTGAATTAATTTTTAGTTCATGTTCATGTGTTATTTGTTAAATTAATTTTCAGATTTTAAAATGGAAGTTTAATTAGTTGTTTTCATATTCATGTCATGTTTTGTATTATTGTTTAAGTGAATATTTGTTAGTTTGATGTTTGTTAGATTCAAATTGAAATTTAATCAACTATTTCTTCAATTTGTTTCATGTGTTTATGTATAGTTAGAAATTGTTAATATTGTTAAGTTCAAGTTTAAGTTCATAATTGTTTCTTCGTCGATCTTGTTATTTGTTTAAAGAATTTAGTTGTATTAAAGGAATATATTGTTTTAATCGTTTAATCCGTCATGTTTGTTGTCTTAAAATAGATTCATTCATGTTCATACTTTGTTTGGATGATCTTGAATCCGAATTTTGTATAGTTTGATTTCTTGTTTACCATTTATGATTATTGCTTGAATTGTTCTCATAATCTTGTTTAAAGTTTAATATAAGAATTGTTTGTTGTAATGTTGTTAGAGTTGATTTTAAGTTCAATATGATTGAATTTAGAAATCTTCATACTTTGTTTGTTGTTGTTGTTGAATCCGAAAATAGGATTGTTTGTTGCTAAAATATTGTTCAATCAAGTTTTAGTTGTTCTTTGTTGTTCAATTCGTGTTCATGTGATTTGTTGTTGAAATGTTGTTAAAATCGTGTTCATGTGATATTGTTGTTATGATGTTCATCCATGTTCATATTGTTGTTTGAACATTGTTAGAAATTGATCATATTGTCTATATTTTGGTTAAGTTTGATTAATTGATGTGTTATAGCTGATGGGTAGTTTGGTAAATTTGTAGTACGTTCAGGGGTAGTTTGGTAATTTCAGTAAGGTCGGAAGGGGTAGTTTAGGAATTGTACATTTTGAAATTGTTTATTTGAAGCATGGGGGACAAAATGAAATGGGGTGGGTTGTGATATGATTATTTAATATAAAGGGGGGACAAGATTTAAATTAAAGGGGAATCTTGCATTATTTTAAATAAAGCATGGGGGACAAAATATAATGGGGTGGTGTGATATGTTTATTTAATGTAATGGGGATGAGTGGAAAGATAATGGGTTGGGTAGAGAAAAAGTATTGATGGGATGAGATTATATATATGTGAAGTCTTGAACACAAGAAGAAGAATACAGATAGAGAGAAAAAAAAACAGACAGAGAATAGAAGAGAGAAAAATTCCGAAAAATTTTTAAGCTTTCAAAATAAAAATAAAAGCTAAAAAATATATTGCTTTCTTTCTTTGTTTGAAATTAGTATTAATGGTTGTTGTTATATTTAAAGCTTAAAGCTTTTGTTTTTGGGATTACTACTCCACCGGTCTGTTACTGGGTTGTTACTGTTGCTGGGCAGTTGTTGCTATTGCACTGTTATTACTGTTGCTGATTTTCATCTTCATTTTCTTTTGCTTCCAATATCAGGTACATATCTTTTAAACTCATGTTGTGAAGAGCTTCAACATGGCAAGTAAATGAAGTTTGGAATTATAAGGATGTCTTCTACTCATTTAAATTTTATTAGTTTAAATTTCAGTTTTGTTTTAATTGGTTAATATAGTATTAAATCAATTAGTAGATTAGTTCTCTTTCTTAATAACTAATGGCTTAGTTATTTTAGGAACGCGATCAACTCATTTCTTTTAATATATGAAATAATGTCAATGATTTTTTTTACAAAATATAGAGTTAAGTGTTTGCAAATAGTCGCATAGGCAGAAAATAAGAATTGGTTTATTTATCTCAAACTCAATCTTTGTAAACAAATTAACCAAACAATTATAACTTTGGACTAAAAACAAGTATATGAGAAGGATATGGGATTTACAAGCACGAATTGCAACATTTTATGTCAAGGATATGTAGAAATAGAATTCGCATTAAATGTAACAATAAAAATTCTTCAGAAACTATTAATTTGTTTATCAAATTAATTCTTTTTCCAGTTTTATATGCGATTCAATTTTTGGATATGTTAATGTTGTATCCACGATAAAAATGGCAGTATTTTTAGTTACATGTTGTTTGTTTCTTTTTCATATCATTAATTCTTTAAAATTTGAATAGTTTTGAGGTATATAATTCATACGCGTAAAATAAGACTTGTAGCAACGCCTAATAAATTTTGAATTCTTTGTCAAGAAATTTGGTGGCATCCCAATCGGTAATTCTCCACGATTCTTACATTTAAAAATAGATGGATGCAATAAACATTTATGGAAAATCTATAGTACTATTAAGAATCTTTTGCGTGATTAGGGATGCGTTCGCGTAACCTGATTATATTTCTAAAAGCAATTCGGATTATGCGTTCGCGCAACTTCGAACGAACATTTAATAAAAAGGGGACTCTTCGGAGAATATCAATATTAATTTCATATAACTCGAGATGTGCGGTTCAATATTTAATTATACAAAAGCGACGAACGTTCTTAATTTTATTTTTAGCACAATTTCGAACTTAAGTCTTTTTTTTTTATATAATAAAAAAAATTTCGAAAAAAATAAATAAATAATAATTATTATATTGTGTATACGTACGCGTGACACGATTTTAACGTTAAAAAATATTAATATATAAAACGAATACACGTATGCGTGATTCGATTCGAAGAAGGGTTTTAATTATAAACAATTTAAATAGAAGCGGCAACAATAAAATCATGCAATAAAAATGTATTTTACAAATCAAAATAATCAAGCCGAATATAACAGTTGAGCGACCGTACTAGAACCACGGAACTCGGGAATGCCTAACACCTTCTCCCGGGTTAACAGAATTCCTTATCCGGATTTCTGGTGCGCAGACTGTTAAATAGACAGAGTCATATTCTTTTCCTCGATTCGGGATTAAAATAGGTGACTTGGGACACCCTAAATCTCCCAAGTGGCGACTCTGAAATAAAGAAATAAATCCCGTTTCGACTGTCCTTTAATTGGAAAAAACTCCCCACGCGCCCCGCGGGCGCGGCAAAAAGGAGGTGCGACAAGTGGCTTGTCTAACATTGTGCGGGGGAAATCCCCTTAGGATTTGGTATTGTTGTGTTATGTAACCGTCGTGCACGCAAGGTGACGAGTGCGTACAAGGGCTAATTATTGTAAAAATCTGGTTTTTACTGAGTAGTAACCTGTTTTAATCTTAGTTGAGTTATACCAGCATATGTAGTTATCCTGTTTAGTCTAATATCGCATGCCTACGTTCTTTAACTGCTTATTTGAACCATGTGCAACATTCCTTGTTGATTTCCTATTTTTCCTTGATTTGTATCAGTTTTAAATATAGAATTGTTGCTTTTAATTGTAGTATTTATTGGTTTGAGTTGTGTGTTTACTTTTGGGACTACGAGGCGGTACCTTGAAAAATCACCCTGCACCTTTACTTTTGAGACTACGAGGCAGTACCTCGGGAAACCTCCTTGTACATTTACTTTTGAGATTACGAGGCGGTACCTTGGGAGATCTCCTTGCATCTTTACTTTTGGGACTACAGGACGGTACCTCGGGAGACCCCCTGCTGTTTTATCCCTGTGTGCAATACTGTTATTTTGCTGTGTTTTCCTCTTTGTTAAATTTCAGTCTCTTATTATATTGATATATTCTTCTGCTTTATTTATTATATACCAGCGGGCCCTAACCTGACCTCGCCATTAATCGATCGAGGTTAGGCTTGGCACTTATTGGGTACAATTATGGTGTACTCATGCTACTCTTCTGCACATGTTTTGTGTGCAGATCCGAGTACTTCCTATCAGCCACGTCATCAGTGAGCAGTAAGAGTTTGGAGAGTTGAAGGTATATCTGCCGGGTTCGCAAACCTAAGAGTCCCCCTCTATTCTCTCCTATGTTATTTACCTTTCGTACTTATTTTCTTTGACTTTGGTGTATAGAGATACTAGTTTTCTTCTGCAGTTTGTGATTTATGATGTTTCGGGTTTGGGGAATATTGTGTATTACTAGAGTGTTGTTTATTGTACATGTCGAGCGACATTGTTATCAGTTATTTAACTATCTATTGCAGTTAGCTGTTAAGTTTTTACTTCTATTTTTGTTATTTCACAATTGGTTAGTCTTACCTAGTCGTAGAGACTAGGTGTCGTCACGACGTTTTACGGATGGAAATTTGGGTCGTGACAAGGGGGAGGAAAAATAGATCTAGAACAGCTAGAAGGTCAAGAAGGATTTTCTATTATTAAGTGTGCATATGGTAGGACAGAGTCGACGAGCATGCGATATCTATAGGGTCAAAAAAAGAGCAATATGTTTTGATTGGAAAAGGGATATGAACAATGTCAGCTAGTTTAGAGCAAGCCTTGTGTTTACATCCTTTGTTTGGTCTATATTAAAGTCCCATAGCAAATATAACAATGGAGTCAGCAAAAACACCCTACTCATTGTTCTAGCGGTGTAGTTAATACTTTATAACAAAATTAAAGTGATAATTGCTATGTATGCTCTCACTATACAAAAAGAATTCTCACTATACAAAACAAACACAAATAGAATGCCACTATACAAAATATACACAAAATAAATTGTCACTATACACTTTACATACTAAATAGACTGTCACTCTATAAAATATATACAAAATATATGTTACTATAAAAATATATACAAAAAAGACTGTCACTAGACAAAAACAATAAACAAAATAGATGTCACTATACAAAATATATACAAAAAATATTGTTACTAAACAAAAATATACAAAATAGACTGTCACTTTACACTTTTGTCATGACCCCAATTCGCCCTCCGTGAATTGTCTTGACGGTACCTAGTCTCTACGACTAGGTAAGTCTAACAAATACGGAAATAACAAAACTTGCGGAAGAAATAATTAAAACCCAAAATAACCGAATGAAACAGTATTTAAAATGTCGCTCGGCATATACAATACAACTTCTCAAAAACTAATACACTTTCTCAAAGCCCGGAATCTCATGAAACCACAAGCCTTTGAATATCAAACAGTGTCTAACTCCAGAATATCTAACAACGAAAAGAAATATAGAAGGGCTAATACTTAAAAGCGAGAATAGAAAGGGACTCCTCGGTCTGCGGACGCGGCAGATATACCTCGAAGTCTCTGGGGTAGTCGCCTCACCTTAAGGGTGATAGGACTGGGTCAAAGTACCTGGATCTGCACATGAAAAACATGCGCAGAAAGGGCATGAGTACACCACATCGGTACTCAGTAAGTGCCAAACCTAACCTCGGTCGGGTAGTGACAAGAAAGGTCAGGGCCCTACTAAGTTAAATAAAATATAAAGTTCGACAGTGTAGAACAGAACAGTATAAATAAGTATAACAGTAAAAGTAACACGGGATATAAAGGACAACAACAACTATTACAGAGGCAAAGTACATAGAAAGAAATACAGCTTAGTACCAAAAATAACAATCGGGGACCTCCCAGGATACCGTCCTGTAGTCTCAAATATACATATCCATTAGGTCTCCTGGGATACCGTCCCGTAGTCCAAATCATGGTGCGTGGGGATCTACCGGAATGCCGTTCCATAGTCCCAAACGTAAATACCTAGTATTGGGGGAAATCTACTGGGTGCATTCCCGTAGTTCTATATAACTGTGCAGGGGGATCTACTGGAATCCCACATCCGTAGTCCCAAATGTAAACAGACAAGGGGGAGCTACCGGAATCCCGCATCCGTAGTCCCAATGTAAATACACAGCAGCAACAGGAAAAATATTCTAAAATGTCAAATTTCATATTAAGGCAACAAGTAATTCTAGCCTAGCATGCTGCACAGAATTCAGGTAAGGCAATTTGAGCAAATACAACAATTAAATCACTTAGACATGCTTTCCTAAGCAAACATCAGGCTTAATAGTGCAAGTAATAAAAACAGGAAAGGAAACATACAAGTAATTACTTAATGAAAAACCGAATTTCCAACAATTAGCACAAGTACACACTCGTCACCTCACGTACAAGACATCTCAATTACCAAATATACCAAATCCTAAGGGGAAGGTCCCCCACACAAAGTTAGGCAAGTCAATTACTTCGACCAGTTCAAATCAATCTGAAACCACGCTCTTGCCATGAGTACTCAACTCCAAATAACCCAAATCTATTCAATTCAATTTCATAATGTAAATAACACTTCAAGTAACTGATTCTACAAAGAAATTCTAAGCTAATGCGCGAAATTAGGTAAAATAACCAAAACGCCCCTCAGGTCCACATCTCGGAATTAAGTAAAATTTATATTTCCAGAATCCCCACACTATCACGAGTTCAGTCATACCAAAAGTACCAAAATCGGACCTCAAATAGTCCGTCAAATCATCACTCAAAGGTCTCTAATTAGTCAAGCCCTAACCCCCAATTTATCATTGATTTTCCTTAATTTTTCATGCTTAAATTGATAAAAAATATTCCAATAACGAGTTTAGGGACCAAAGACCTTACCCCAATGAACTCCTCTGAAAATCCCTCTTGAAAAGTGTTCCCCAAGCGTCTTCCCGTTTGAAAAGAGGTGAAAATGGCTAAATTTTGCAAAGACAAGATTTTATATGTTTCTGCCCAGTTATTCCACTTCTGCGGCCCTAGGACCGCATCTGTAGTCTTGCTTATACGAGGACATGGTCGCATCTGCGACTTTTTACTTAAAGCCCAACTTCCGCATCTGCCACTCCCTATCCGCAAATGCGGTACCGCTCCTGCGGAAATTCTACCACTTCTGCAGCTCCTGCTGAACCTCCCCATTTCTGCTTCTGCGATGCTAAATGCTGCTTCTGCGGCATCACACCTGCGGTCCCACACTCGCAGGTGTGGTTATGACAAAAAAACAGCTGAAGCTGCAACTCCATACTCCAAAATACTTCCGTCAACCTTCCGAAATCATCCCGAGGCCCACGGGACCTCAACCAAAGGTACCAACAAGTCTAATACCACTATCCAAACTTATACCAATCTTTAAAACACCTAAAACAACATTGAAACGACGAATCAACTAAGGATTCAAGCCTAAAAATTCCAAAACTCTAAAAATACGCTTTCGATCAAAAATTCTATCAAACCTCATCTGAATGACCTGAAATTTTGCAGACACGTCACATTCAACACTACGGAGCTACTCCAGCTTCCGGAATTCCATTCCGACCCTCGAATTAAAATCTCACTATCGAACCAGTAACTTTAAAAATTCGACTTTCGGCATTTCAAGCCTAAATTAGTTACGGACCTCTAAAACACAATCCGATCATGCCCCTAAACCCGAAATCACTCAACGGAGCTAACGAAACCGACGGAATTCTATTCCGAGGCCGTCTTCATACTACTCCGACTATGGTCCAATTTCTAGAACTTAAACTCTCATTTAGGGACTAAGTGTCCCAAAACTCTCCGAAACTCATACCGAACATACTGGCAAATCAAAATAGCAGAAATAAACACGGGAAAAGCAGTTAATAGGGTACCAGGGCGTTAATTCATAAGACGACTGGCCGGGTTGTCACATCCTCCTATACTTAAACATTCGTTCATCCTCAAACGAGCATAGAGACATACCTGAAGTAGTTAAAAGATGAGGGTAACGGCTGCACATATCCTGCTCGGTCTCCCAGGTCGCCTCCTCGACCGACTGACCCCGCCATTGAACCTTTACTGATCCAATGTTCTTTGACCTCAGCTTTCTAACCTGCCTGTCCAATATTGCCACTGGCTCTTCTACACATGATAGATCCTTGTCCAACTGGACTAAACTAAAATCCAACACGTGCAACAGATCACCATGATACCTCCGGAGCATCGAAACATGAAATACTGGATGAACTCCTGCCAAGCTGGGAGGTAAGGCAAGCTCATAAGCAACCTCCCCAACACGCCTCAATATCTCAAAAGGGACAATAAACCTCGGACTCAACTTCCCTTTCTTCCCAAATCTCATAATGCCATTCATAGGCGAAACCCGAAGTAGAACCCGCTCTCCAGCCATGTAGGAAATATTACGAACCTTCCGGTCCGCATAACCTTTCTGTCTGGACTGGGTTGTACGGAGTCTATCCTGAATCACCTTATCCTTCTCCAAAGCATCTTGAACCAAGTCTGTGCCCAATAATCTGGCCTCACCCGGCTCAAACCAACCCACCAGGGATCTACACCGTCTACCATATAAAGCCTCATACGGTGCCATCTGAATGCTGGAGTGATAGCTGTTGTTATAGGCAAACTCTATCAGTGGTAAGAACTGATCCCAAGGCCCTCCAAACTCAATCACACACGCACGGAGCATATCCTCAAGAATATAAATAGTGCGCTCGGACTGTCCGTCCGTCTGAGGGTGAAATGGTGTACTCAACTCCACCCGAGTACCCAACTCATGCAGAACGACCCTCCAGAATCGTGATGTGAACTGAGTACCTCTATCTGAAATGATGGAAACTGGAATACCATGCAGGCAAACAACCTCCCGGATATAAATCTCCGCCAACCACTCCGACGAATAAGTAGTACACACAGGAATAAAGTGAGCAAACTTGGTCAGCCGATCCACAATCACCCAAATAGCATCGAACTTTGTCAAAGTCCGTGGGAGCCCAACTACAAAGTTCATGGAGATTCACTCTCACTTCCACTCCGGAATCTCTATCTATTGAAGCAACCCACCCGGTCTCTGGTGCTCATACCTCACCTGCTGACAGTTAAGGTACCAAGGTACAAATCCAACTATATTTTTCTTCATTCGCCTCCACCGGTAGTACTACTTCAAATACTGATACATCTTCACGGCACCCGGATGAATAGAATACCGCAAACTATGGGCCTCTTCCAGAATCATCTCCGGAAGCCCATCAACATTGGGTACACAAATCCGACCTTGCATCTTCAATACATCGTCATTACAAATAGTCACATATCTAGCATCACCATGTTGAACCTTGTCCTTGAGGACAAGCAAATAAGGGTCATCATACTGACGCTCCCTGATGCGATCAAATAAGGAAGATCGAGAAACCACGCAAGCTAGAACCCAACTGGGCTTCAAAAGATCCAATCTCATAAACTGGTTGGCTAAGGTCTGAACATCCATCGCCATAGGCCTCTCTGATGCTGGTAAATAAGCCAAACTCCCCAAACTCTCTGCCCGGCAACTCAAAGCATCGACCACCACATTGGCCTTGCCCAGGTGATACAAAATAGTGATATCATAGTCCTTCAACAACTCTAACCACTCCTCTGGCACAAATTTAGATCCTTTTGCTTGAACAGGTGCTGCAAGCTCCGATGATCAGTATAAATATCACAAGGCACACCATATAAATAATGGCGCCAGATCTTCAGGGCGTGGACAATGGTAGATAACTCAAGGTCGTGGACAGGGTAATTCTTCTCATGTACCTTCGACTGTCTGGATGCGTAGGCAATCACCCTACCGTCCTGCATCAACACCGCTCTGAGGCCGATCCTAGAGGGATCATAATAGACCGTATAAGACACCGAACCTGTAGATAGTATCAAAATTGGGGTTGTAGTCAAAGCTGTCTTGAGCTTCTAGAAGCTCTCCTCACACTCTTCAGTCCACTGGAATAGAGAACCCTTCTGGGTCAGTCTGGTCATAGGGGTTGCAATCGATGAAAACCCCTCAACAAAATGACGGTAGTAACCCGCCAAGCCAAGGAAACTACGGATCTCTATAGCTAAGGATGGTCTGGGACAACTCGGCACAACCTCTATTTTCTTCAGATCCACCTGAATACCCTCATTCGATACCACGTGGCCTAGGTATGCCACGGAATCCAACCAAAACTCACATTTCGAGAACTTAGCATATAACTTCTTATCTCTCAAAGATTGAAACACAGTCCTCAAGTGTTGCTCATGATCTTCTCGACTCTGGGAGTACACTAGAGTATTATCAATAAAGACAATGACTAACGAGTCAAGATACAGCCAGAACACATTGTGCATCAAATGCATAAAGGCTGCTGGGGCATTGGTCAGCCCAAATAACATAACAAGGAACTCGTAATGACGATACTGAGTCCTGAAAGCAGTCTTCGAGATATCTGGTTCCCGAATTTTCAAATGATGGTAACCTGAGCACAAGTCAATCTTAGAAAACATCCGTGCGCCCTGAAGCTGGTCAAACAGATCATCAATACGAGGCAAAGGATAACGGTTCTTTACTATAACTTTGTTCAACTAGTGATAATTGATACACATATGCATAGAACCATTTTTTTTCTTCACAAACAAGACAGGAGCACCCCAAGGTGATACAGTGGGCTGAATAAAACCCTTATCAAGCAATTCCTGTAACTGATCCTTCAACTCAGGAAGAACCATACGATACGAAGGAATAAAAATGGGTTGAGTGCCCAACAACAGATCAATGCCAAAATCAATATCTCTATCCGGCATGCCCGGAAGATCAACTGGAAACACATCGGGAAAATCCTGTACTACTGGGACTGAATCAACTGAAGGGGTATTAATACTGACATCTCTCACATAGGCTAAATATGCGTCACACCCCTTCTCCACCATGCGCTGAGCTTTAAGAAAAGAAATAACTCTACTGGGAGTATGATCTAAAGTACCCCCTCCACTCAACACGCAGTACACCTAGCATAGCTAGCGTCACAATTTTGGCGTGACAATCAAGAATAGCATAATGAGGCGACAACCAGTCCATGCCCAAGACAATATCAAAATCTATCATGCTGAGCAATAATAAATCGGCTCTGGTCTTAAAACCACTAAGAACAACCAAACACGACCAATAAATACGGTCTACAATAAGAGAATCTCCCACAAGAGTAGAAACATAAACATGGGAACTCAAAGAATCCCAAGGTACACCCAAATGCAGAGCAAAATAAGAAGACACATAAGAGTAAGTAGAGCCTGGATCGAATAGAACCGATGCATCTCTGTGAAAAACTAGTATAATACCTGTGATGACAAAATCAGAGGCAACAGCCTCGGTACGGGCAGAAAGGGCATAATATCTGGCCTGGCCTCCCCCTCTAGGGAGACCTCTACCTGCCCGACCTCCACCTCTGGCTGGCTGAGTAGGTGGGGTAGCAAATGGAGCTGTAACCATAGCCTGAGAACTCTACGAGGCACGCGGTGGCTGAGAAGCCTGTGGAGGTGCACTCCTCCCAAGTATGGGGCAATCCCTCATCATATGGCGTGTGTCACCACACTTAAACCAAGATCTGGGAGGACGTGGTGGTTGTGACTGGCTTGAGCCAGGTCTGCTGGACTGACCTCTGAAAGCATCCCGCGTAAGAGGAGCGCTAGATACCGGAGGTGCATAATAAGGATCCTGAGGTCTATGAGGAGCTGGGATACCACTGGCTGCTGGAAGAGCTGAATGAATAGGGTGACTCATATAACCCCTACCATGACGACCTGCAGCTGGGGCACGAGCACCAGAATAATGGCTAGACTCTCGAGACCTCTTGGCTTCCCTCTCCTCTCTCTCCCTAGTATACATACCCTCAATCCTCCTAGCAATGCTCACCACCTGCTGATAAGAAATATACATCTCCAACTCATGAGCCATCTAGATCTAATGTTGGGAATAAGGCCCTCAATAAACCAGCGAACCCTCTCGCGAACAGTAGAAGCCAAGGGTGGTGCATGCCTAGCCAAACTAGTGTAACGGACAACATACTCTGAGACAGTCATATCACCCTAGCACAAATGCTCAAACTCTGCCCGCCATGTGTCCCTGAGTCTTTGAGAAACATACTCTCTCAGGAACAAATCTAAAAACTAAGTCTAAGTCAGTGAAACAGCCTCATCCGGACTATCTAACTCATAGGTGTGCCACCACTCAT
Organism: Nicotiana sylvestris; assembly: GCF_000393655.2. Classification (NCBI taxonomy): domain Eukaryota; kingdom Viridiplantae; phylum Streptophyta; class Magnoliopsida; order Solanales; family Solanaceae; genus Nicotiana; species Nicotiana sylvestris. Next base: position 118,279,883 of record NC_091058.1, on the reverse strand, counting down.
AGGCGGCTCCTCAAAGCTGGAAAGTAGTGAAGGAAACCCCGCTCGATCCTGATATACCCATGGTATGGAGAATGTGGTAACACTCATCCAGAAATCCTAGAGCATCATTTGATGCTAGACCACTGAATACAGGAGGCTTGTACTTCTTGAACCTCTCAAGCCTTAGCTGCTCATCCTCGGAAGCCGCTGCCTTGTCCTCGGGCTAATCTCAAACTGTAGGTTGTACATGAATAATCTTAGGGACCTTCTCAACATGCACTCGCTGCTCAGGAGTGCGGTCAGTGGGAGTCTGCTCCTCCCCCGGACTGAGACGCAGCTGCAGTAAGGGGAAGCAACCCTGCCTGAGCCAAAGTGGTGTACATACTCATGAACGGTGCCAGAGTCTCCTAAAGTGCTGGAGTAGTAGTAGTAGTAGTAGTAGGTGTATCAGGTGCATGGGCTCCAGCTGGATCTGCTGGTGGTACCTTGGCGGAAGCTTGCGCAAGTGCTCTGGCTCTACCACATGCACGTCCTTAGCCTCTACCCCAGCCCCGGCCTCTAACAGCTGCAGTAGGGGGCGGGGGTGCCTGATCATCTCGGGTAGCGCGTATCCTTACCATCTGTGAGAGAATAGAAGACAGAAGTTTAGAATTGTGATGTCCAAAATATCGCACAACAAGGAAATCAAATGAAGTGGAAAAGTTTCCTAACAGTCGCATAGCTTCTCGTAGATAAATACAGATGTCTCCGTACAGATCAACGATACTCTAATAAATCGGCTTGTGATTCATGACTCCTATGAACCTAAAGCTCTGATACCAACTTGTCACGACCCCAATTCGCCCTTCATGAACTGTCGTGATGGCACCTAGTCTCTACGACTAGGTAAGCCTAACAAATGCGGAAAATAACAAAACTTGCAGAAGAAATAATTAAAAGCCAAAATAACCGAAATGAAACAGTATTTAAAATGCCGCTTGGCATATCCAATACAACTTCTCAAAAACTAATACACTTTCCCAAAGCCCGGAATCTCATGAAACCACAAGCCTTTGAATATCTAATAGTGTCTAACTCCAGAATATCTAACAAGGAAAAGAAATACAAAAGGGCTAATACTTAAAAGCGAGAATAGAATGGGACTTCTCAGTCTACAAACGGGGCAGATATACCTCGAAGTCTCCGGGGCAGTCGCCTCACTTCAAGGTGATAGGATTGAGTGAAAATACTTGGATCTGCACATGAAAAACATGCGCAGAAAGGGCATGAGTACACCACAACGGTACTCAGTAAGTGACAAGCCTAACCTCGGTCGGGTAGTGACGAGGAAGGTTACGGCCCTACTGAGGTTAAATAAAATATAAAGTTCGACAGTGTAGAACAGAACAATATAAATAAGTACAGTAGTAAAAGTAACACAGGATATAAAGGACAACAATAGCTATTACAGAGGCAAAGTATACAGAAAGAAATATGGCTCAGTACCAAAAATAACAATCGAGGACCTCCTAGGATACCGTCCTGTAGTCCCAAATATACATATCGAATAGGTCTCCCGGGATACCGACCCGTAGTCCAAATCATAGTGCGCGGGGATCTACCGGAATCCCATTCTGTAGTCCCAAATGTAAATACCCAGTACTGGGGAAATCTACTGGGTGCATTCCCGTAGTTCTATATAACTGTGCAGGGGGATCTATTGTAATCCCACATCCGTAGTCCCAAATGTAAACAAACAAGGGGGGAGCTACCGAAATCCCACATCCGTAGTCCTAATGTAAATACACAGCAGCAACAGGAAAAATATTCAGAAATGTCAAATTTCATATTAAGGCAAACAAGTAATCCTAGCCTAGCATACTGCACAGAATTCAGGTAAGGCAGTTTGAGCAAATACAAGAATTAAATCACTTAGACATGTTTTCCTAAGCTAACAACAGGCTTAATAGTGCAAGTAATAAAATCAGGAAAGGAAACATACTAGTAGTTACATAATGAAAAATCGGATGTCCAACAATTAGCACAAGTACGCACTCGTCACCTCACGTAAAAGGCATCTCAATTACCAAATATACCAAATCCTAAGGGGAAGGTCCCCCCCACAAGGTTAGGCAAGCCACTTACCTCGAACTAGCTGAAATCAATCCGAAACTACGCTCTTGCCACGAGTACTTGACTCCAAATGACCCAAATCTATTCAATTCAATTTCATAATGTAAATAACACTTCAAGTAACTGATTCTACAAAGAAATTCTAAGCTAATGCGCGAAATTTGGTAAAATCACCAAAATACCCCTCGGGACCACACCTCGGAATCAGGTAAAATTTACATTTCCATAATCCTCACACTCTCACGAGTCCAGTCATACCAAAAGTACCAAAATTGGACCTCAAATGATCCCTCAAATCATCACTCAAAGGTCTCTAATTAGTCAAGCCCTAACTCCCAATTTACCACTGATTTTCCATAATTGTTCATGCTTAAATTGATAAAGATCATTCCAATAACGAATTTAGGGACCAAAGACCTTACCCCAATGAAATCCTCTGAAAATCCCTCTTGAAAATTGCTCCCCAAGCTTCTTCCCGTTTGAAAAGAGGTGAAAATGGCTAAATTTCGCGAAGGGAAGAATTTATATGTTTCTGCCCAGTTATTCTACTTCTGCGGCCCTGGGACCACATTTGCGGTCCTGCTTCTGCGAGGACATGGTAGCATCTGTTATTTTTCACTTAAATCCCAGCTTCCGCATCTGCGACTCCCCATCCGCAGATGCGGTACCGCTCCTGCGGAAATTCTACCGCTTTTGCGGCTCCTGTTGAACCTCTCCATTTCCTCTTCTGTGATGCTAAATGCCGCTTCTGCGGCTCCGCACCTGCGGTCCCACACTCGCAGGTGCATTTATGACAGAAAATCAGCTGAAGCTGCAACTCCAAAATCCTTTCGTCAACCATCCGAAATCATCACGAGGACCCCGGGACCTCAACCAAAGGCACAAACAAGTCTAATACCACTGTCCAAACTTATACCAATCCTTAAAACACCTAAAACAACACCGAATGGACGAATCAACCACGGATTCAAGCCTAAAATTCCAAAAATCTAAAAATATGCTTTCAATCAAAAAGTCTATCAAACCTCGTCCGAATGACATGAAATTTTGCACACACGTCACATTCAACACTACGGAGCTACTCCAACTTCCAGAATTCCATTCCGACCCTTGGATCAAAATCTCACTATCGAACCGGAAACTTCAAAAATTCGACTTTCGGCATTTCAAGCCTAAATTAGCCACAGATCTCCAAAACACAATCCGATCATTCCCCTAAGTCTGAAATCACTCAATGGAGCTAATAGAACCGACAGAATTTCATTCTGAGGCCGTCTTCATACTGCTCCGACTACGGTCCAATTTCTAGAACTTAAACTCTCATTTAGGGACTAAGTGTCCCAAAACTCTATGGAACTCAAAACCGAACATCCCGGCAAATTAAAATAGCAGAAATAAATACGGGGAAAGCAGTTAATAGGGGATCGGGGCGTTAATTCTTAAGAAGACTTACCGGATCGTCACAACTTTGAATACACAAAAGCACTCAGAATACATTAATGATACATTGGGAATACATTTCAAAATACATTACACTCTAAATACACGGTATGCATATATTACACATATAAATGTGAATATAATTTATATACGTTGTGTTTACATATTAGACAATACACATGTGTATACAATTTTGATACATTGTTTAGATAGATTATTCATTCACGATACAAAATACACTTGGGATACATAAAATATATACTTTAGATACACAAGCACACTCAAGATAGGCTCAATATACACCAAGGATACACTGTCGAACTTAGGATACAATATTTATACATTGCAAAATAATATATATACAACTTTTATACAAAACTATAATTTATTAAAATTATCCTGTATGTACAACTTTATACATAAATATACACACACACACACATGTTCCCCTCAATATATACTAAGGATACACTATCGAGCTTAGGATAAATATATATATATATATATATACTGCACTTAATATTAAATAGTATTAAAAAAAAGGCAAAAGTAAGAGAGAGAGAAAAGGTGTTAGAATTAAAAGAATTGGAGAAAAAGTAAAAAAATATATAGAAAGATTAAAAAGTCAAGTGTGATACGTAAGAAAGAGAAAACAATTTGTTGTTGGGAAGGAAATATATCTAGGGAAGATAAAAAAGTTGTACCAAAATTTACTTTCATCTTTTGTCTGTTGGTTTTATCCAATGGGCTATAATTTGATATTAATTTTATCCTACTGGATATTTCGGGTTATGTGCAAAACTTTGTGCTAATAATTTTTTTCGACGGCCATACAAGGTAGTTTTCTCAATAATTAACTTAAATAATCGTCCAATATATTGCAGCTTTAATTAAAAATAACTTATGAATATATACTATATGTATAATTCATATATTATATGTGTATATTTATGTATAATTAATATAATCTATGTATACCGACTAGGAAAATAAACAACGGATCTAACCAGCTATTTGTGTAAAGATCCCTTTAGAAAACAGGATGGTTCTATTATAGCACTTTACTCCCAAAAAATTTCTTCTTCTATGTTGGTCTATTTTTAAAAGTCAAGGGGCTTATGTATAAACTCACAATCAATCAATGTACAGTTTTATCTTCGTGTAAGATATTGGTTTACATAGGATGGCAAGCCTACTTCGAAAATAACTACCGTTTGAGACTACAGTCTGCAAATTGGTGCATAGAAAACATGTGTTTTTGTTTTTTGTTTAAGGTGTCAACTTGGTTAATCTATTAAATACTCCTAGAAAGTCTATTGCATGTTGGCTATCGAGAAGCTCAAGCAATCCAAATCAGTTAATGGGTTCCTTAAACTTCAAACTCTGGCCATGTTACGACCCGGATTTTTCACCCTCGGGAGTCGTGATGGCGCCTACTAATGTGAGCTAGGCAAACCGACTGTTTGAACCAATTACCTTTTTACCCCTTTTATATTCTTTAACAATTATAAAGTAATAACGTGTAGACAACAAAATTTACAATAAGCGAAAGAAAAGCAATAAATTATCTAAATATGTATCTAATACAAATGTTTGAGCATCGACTACCCAGAGCTGGTGTCACAGTTTCATAGACGATCTAAGAATACTACATACAAAGTCTGAAAGATAAAAGATATATTGTTTCTGAACTAAGTAAATGAAACATGAGTAAAGGGATAGAGGGAGACGCCAGAGCCTGCGGACACCTGCAGGACTACCTTGGATCTCCGCGTGGACTGAAGGCAGCCACCCAATCTATGGTCCAAAAGCTGTTGCTCCGGGATCTGCACACAGTGCAGAGTGTAGTATCAGGACAACCGACCCTTGTGCTGGTAAGTGCCTAGCCTAACCTCGGCGAAGTAGTGATGAGGCTAGGACCAGACTACCAAATGAACCTGTGCAATTCAACTATATATAACGGAGAAGAAGAACAATAATATACAATCAAGTATGAGAGGGGTAACATGCTGCGGGGGAACTATCAATTTAGAATAGGAAGACAACAGGTAATTGAAAGAAACAACATATCTCAGACATCAACAAAAAATCAGAATTACTAATGGCATCACCCTTCGTGCTTTTACTCTCATCCTCACCCAAGCAATTAAGTAATGAAAATGTGCACGGCATCACTCTTCGTGCTTTTACTCTCGTCATCACCATATAATCAATATAATCGGCACGAAATGGTACATCGTGCGACACGACATCACCCTTCGTGCTTTACACTCTTTTCTCACAAATCATACACGGCATCACCCTTCATACTTTAACACTCTCTCACCAAAACAATACACGGCATCACCCTTCGTGCTTTAACACTCTTCCTCACCCAAACAACAATCACAAATAATAGGGCAAGGGAATAAATGAAATTACAATAAGAATCCCGGCAAGGGAACAACAGTTCAACAATCAAGTCCCGGCTAGGGAGATAACATTAAAAGCAACAATTCCCGGCAAGAGAGATAATATAATGATTCTCTTTTCTTTTCCACTTTCACTTCTCAACTCACTTCACAACTTGAGCCAATGCTCTAAAAGGTTCAATTACCACTTATACTTTTACATTTCATTATACAACTTGAGCCAACGCTACTCAATATTTAAATGTCACAATTACTTCCACAAATGTTTTCCAACAATAGAAATCATCCCCAAAGCATGAATTATACAACGAAGTCATAATAACCACAATATAAGACTCACGGGCATGCTTGACACCAATGTATAGATACTCGTCACCATGCCTATACGTCGTACTCGACAAATACCACATAGCAAGTAAGACTCGACTCCTAATCCCTCAAGCTAAGGTTAGACAAAACACTTACCTCGATGCCACGAACACAATTCAAGTCTCAACTATCGCTTTACCTCTTGATTCCACCACCAATTTGCGCGTATCTTGCCACAAGTTACTTAATTACATCAATAAATGCTAAATGAATAAATTCTAATGCATGAAAATAAGTTTTCCAAAGTTTTACCCAAAAAGTCAAAAATCGCCCCCGGGCCCACATGGTCAAAACCCGAGGTTCGAACCAAAACCCGATTACCCATTCCCCCACGAACCCAAATATATAATTTGTTTTGAAATCGGACCTCAAATCAAGGTCCACATCCCCAATTTTTGAAAAACCTAGGTTATACCCAAAACACCCAATTTCCCCCATGAAAATCATTGATTTTGAGTTGAAATCATGTGAAAAGATGTTAAAGATTGAAGAAAACTAGTTAGAAATCACTTATAATTGATTTGGAGAAGAAGTTGTCTTTGAAAATTCGTCCTAGAGTGTTTTGGTTTTGAAAGAGTGTGAAAAATGGTTGAAATGCGTCTAAGTTATGAATTTACAGGTTGCAGGTATCGTAATTGCGAACCCAGACTCTGCTAAGCTCGCATTTGCGAAGCAACTTTCGCATTTTACGAATTCGGATTTGCGAACATCCTGTCGCATTTCCGAAGATAGGCCCAAATAGGGGGCTATCGCATTTGCGAAGAAACATCTCGCATTTGCGAGGAAGGGCTGGCCTGGGCTGTTTCGCATTTGCGACTCAGCCCTCGCATTTGCGAGCCAGGCTACAGGCCTGCAATAGAACAGCTGAAACCTACAATTTCCCAAGTTCAAAAATCCACCCCGTGGCCTATCCAAAACTCACCCGATCCCTTGGGGCTCCAAACCAAACATGCACACCAACCTAAAACATCATACGGACTCGCTCGTGCATTCAAATCACTAAAATAACATCAACAACTATGAATTTAGCATCAAAATCATGAAATTTCTTAAGAACTTCAAAATTTTCAAATTTCTCAAATACGGTCCGATTCACGTCATTTCAAGTCCGTTTCTTACCAAATTTCACATGTTCGACTCAAATCATATATAAGACATGTATCGGGCTTCAAAACCAAAATACGGGCCTGATACCATCAAACTTTAAACACATTTCACTTTCGAAAACTCATAAATATTCTAGAAAATAATTTTCTTCAAAAATTCATTTCTCGGGCTTGAGATCTCAAAATTCAATTCCGGGCAATCGTCCAAGTCCAATATTTTCCTACGGACCCTCCGGGACCGTCAAATCATGGGTCCAGATTCGTTTACCCAAAATATTGACCGAAGTCAACTTAAATCCATTTTAAAGTCAAAATTTATCATTTTTCACAGATTTTCACATAATGGCTTTTCGGCTACGCGCCCGGACTACGCATGCAAATCGAGGCGATACCAAAAGAGGTTTTTAAGGCCTCGGAATGCAGAATTTACTTTTAAAATAAGTGGGTCATCACATTCTCCACCTCTAAAACAACCGTTCGTCCTCGAACGGACAGAAGAAGGAAGTACCTGAGTCGGGGAAAAGATGGGGATAACGGCTCCGCATATCGGACTCGTGACTCCCAGGTCGATGCCTTAGCGGGCTTACCTCTCCACTGAACACGAACAGAAGGAAAACTCTTCGATCTCTACTGACGAACCTGCCGGTCTAGAATAGCTACCGGCTCCTCCTCATAAGACAAGTCCTTGTCCAACTGGACAGTGCTGAAATCTAACACGTGGGATGGATCGCCGTGATATTTCCGAAACATGGACACATGAAACACTGGATGCACAGCTGATAAGCTCAGCGACAACGCAAGTTTGTAAGCCACCTCTCCCACTCGATCAAGAATCTCAAACGGGCCAATGAACCTAGGGCTAAGCTTGCCCTTTTTCCCAAATCTCATCACGCCCTTCATAGGCGACACCCGAAGTAACACCCGCTTACCCACCATAAATGCCAAATCTCGGACCTTACGGTCGGCATAACTCTTTTGCCTGGACTGAGCTGTACGAAGCCTATCCTGAATAATCCTGACCTTGTCCAAGGCATCCTATACTAGATCCGTACCCAACAACCGAGCCTCTCCCGGCTCAAACCATCCAACCGGCGACCGACACCGCCTACCATACAAAGCCTCATAAGGAGCCATCTGGATACTCGACTGGTAGTTATTGTTGTAGGCAAACTCTGCTAAAGGCAAAAACTGATCCCACGAGCCTCCAAAATCAATGACACAAGCTCGGAGCATATCCTCCAAAATCTGAATGGTCCGCTCGGAGTGCCTGTCCGTCTAAGGATGAAACGCTGTGCTCAACTCAACCCATGTGCCTAACTCTCGCTGAACTGCTCTCTAGAAATGTGAGGTAAACTGCGAACCTCGATCCAAAATGATAGATACGGGCACACCATGAAGACGAAAAATCTCCTGAATATAGATCTCAACTAACCTCTCGGAAGAATAGGAGATTGCCACAAGAATGAAATGTGCTGACTTGGTCAGCCTATCAACAATAACACACACTGCATCAAACTTCCTCTGAGTCCGTGGGAGTCCAACAACGAAGTCCATAGTGATACGCTCCCACTTCCACTCAGGAATCTCAATCTTCTGGAACAAACCACCAGGCCTCTGATGCTCGTACTTAACCTGTTGACAATTCAAACACCAGGCCACATATGCAATGATATCCTTCTTCGTTCTCCTTCACCAATAATGCTGCCGCAAATCCTGATACATCTTAGCGGCACCCGGATGAATAGAGTACCGGGAGCTATAGGCCTCCTCTAAAATTAACTCTCGAAGCCCATCCATATTAGGCATACAACCTCGACCCTATAACCTCAAAACTCTATCATCTACTAAGGTGACCTGCTTGGCACCTTCGTGTTGCACCGTGTCTCAGAGGACATACAAATGAGGATCATCATACTGCCAATCTCAGATACGCTCAAATAAAAAAAGCGAGTGACTGTGCAAGCTAACACACAGCTGGGCTCAGAAACATCCAACCTCACGAACTGATTGGCCAAAGCTTGAACATCCAAAGCAAGCGGTCTCTCACCGAACAGAATATAAGCAAGACTGCCCATACTGGCTGACTTCCTACTCGAAGCATCGGCCACCACATTGGCCTTTCCCGGATGATATAAGATGGTGATATCATAGTCCTTTAATAGCTCTAACCACCTTTTCTGCCTCAAATTTAGCTCCTTCTACTTGAACAAATACTGAAGACTCTTGTGATCCGTGAATACCTCACATGCCATGCCATACAGATAATGCCTCAAAATCTTCAACGCGTGAACGATGGCTGCTAACTCCAAATCATGAACTGGATAGTTCTTCTCATGAATCTTCAACTACCATGAAGCATGGGCTATGACCTTGCCATCCTGCATCAACATCGCACCAAGTTCAATACGCGATTCATCACAATAAACTGTATAAGGACCTGAACATATGGGCAAAACCAACACCGGTGCCGTAGTCAGAGCTGTCTTGAGCTTCTGAAAGCTCGCCTCACACTCGTGTGACCACCTGAATTGGGCACCCTTATAGGTCAACACGGTCATCGAGGCTACAATGGACGAAAGCCCCTCCACAAACCGACGATAATAGCCTGCCAACCCCAAGAAACTCCGGATCTCTGTAGCTGATGCTGGTCTAGGCCAGTTCTTGACTGCCTCAATCTTCTTTGGATCAACCTGAATACCCTCTACTGGTAGAATATGACCCAGGAATGCAACTGAACTCAACCAGAACTCACACTTCGAAAACTTTGCATACAACTGACTATCCCTCAAAGTCTGAAGAACCTTTCTTAGATGCAGCCCGTGCTCCTCCCGGCTGCGGGAATAGATCAAAATATCATCAATGAAGACTATCACGAACGAATCCAAGTAAGGCCTGAACACTTGATTTATCAAATCCATAAAAGTTGCTGGGGCATTTGTCTACCCGAATGACATCACCAAGAACTCATAATGCCCGTACCGAGTGCGAAAAGCTGTTTTAGGGACATCGGATGCCCTAATCCTCAACTGATGGTAGCCAGATCTCAAGTCAATCCTCGAAAATACCTTGGCACCCTGAAGCTGATCAAACAAATCATCAAATCCTCGGTAATGGATACTTACACTTGATCGTAACCTTGTTCAACTGCCGATAATCAATACACCTCCTCATCGATCCGTTCTTCTTTTTAACAAACAACACCGGCGCACCCCAAGGCGAGACACTAGGTCTGATGAAGCCTTTATCAAGCAAGTCTTGCAACTGCCCCTCCAACTCTTTCAACTCAGGCAGGGCCATACGATACGGCGGAATAGAAATGGGTTGAGTGCCCGGAGCCAAATCAATGCAGAAGTCAATATGACTGTCGGGTGGTATACCCGGCAGGTCTGAAGGAAATACCTCAGGAAACTCATGAATAACAGGCATAGAATCAATAGAAGGAACCTCGCCACTAGAATCACGAACATAAGCCAAATAGGCCAAACACCCCTTCTCGACCATACGCCGAGCCTTTATATATGAGATAACACTACAGGTAGAATGATCATGAGTCCCTCTCCACTCTAAATGAGGTAAACCTGGCAAGGCTAAGGTCACAGTCTTGGCATGATAGTCCAAGATAGCATGGTAAGGTGATAACCACTCCATCTCCAGTATGACATCAAAATCAACTATGTCCAGAAGTAACAAATCTACACGAGTCTCAAGACCCCCAATCACAACTATACACGAACGATGGAGTCGACCTACCACAATAGAATCACCCACCGGTGTAGACATATATACAAGGGCACTCAAGGAATCACTAGGCATGACCAGATACAGTGCAAAATAAGATGACACATAGGAGTATGTAGATCCCGGATCAAATAAAACTGAAGCATCTCTGCTACAAACCAGAACAATACCTGTATAACTGTATCGGAAGCCTCAGCCTCGGGCCTAGCTGGAAGAGCATAACATTGGGGCTGGGCCCCACCACCCTAGACTACATCTCTGGGACGACCTGTAGTTGGCTGGCCCCCACCTCTAGCGGCTTGAGCTTTACCTCTAATACCTCTACCTCCACCTCTAGCATCTCTTCCCCCACCTCTAGCTAGATGGGCAGGCTGTGGAACACTCGGTGCCTGAAACATGACACGGGAACCCTGATGCTGGGAGCTGCTTGGTGCTCGAGGGAAAAACCTAGAAATGTGACCCATATTACCACAAGTGTAACAAGCCCGCATCTGCTGAGACTGCTGACCATGATGACCTGAATGACTACCCCAAAAACTCTAAAGCGGCGGTGCATTGATAGGAGCTGGTGGTCCACTATAGGACTACTGATCGGAATAATGCATATGGGAACCACGACCACCTGAAGCACCGTGAGAAACCTGAAGTGCTAACTGAAAAGGCCTAGGAGAATGGCCTCTACCATACGAATCTCTGCATCCAGACGAGGTACCACTGAATCAGCCTGAATGACCATGCCTCTTGTCAGACCCCTGACCACCTCCCTATGATAGAACCATCTCAACTCTCCTGGCCACTTTAGCCGCCTCCTAGAAAGAAATCTCACTCCCAGTCTCCTTGGCCATTTGAAGTTGAATCGGCTAAATAAGTCCCTCAATGAACCTCTTCACCCTCTCTCTATCGGTGGGAAGTATGATAAGAGCATGACGAGCCAAGTTGATGAATCTGGTCTCATACTGAGTAACAGTCATAAAACCCTGCTGGAGACGCTCAAACTGCCTCCGATAGATCTCTCTCTGAGTGATGGGGAGAAACTTCTCCAGAAATAGCTGAGTAAACTGATCCCAAGTCAAAGATGGTGATCCGGATGGTATAGCCAAGTAATAATCTCTCTACCAAGTCATGGCGGATCCAAACAAGCAAAAAGTAGCAAAATCGACCCCATTTGTCTCCACCATCCCCATGTTCCTGAGAACCTCATGACAGCTGTCTAGATAATCCTGGGGATCCTCAGAAGATGCACCGCTGAAAGTAGTAGTGAAGATCTTGGTAAACCTTATCCAACCTCCACAAAGCCTCCAAAGACGTAGCTGATCTATCACCGGTCTGTGCTGCTGCTCGGCTGAAGAAGCGGTACGTGACCTCGCCATTTGTGAAATGACAAGATTAGAGGTTTCAATTTAGCATTTAGAGAACAAAATCGCATGATAGAGAAGAATAGAAGTGAAACTTTTCCTAACTCTGTAGCCTATGGGGGATAAACACAGGCGTCTCTGTACCCATCCCTCAAACTCTACTAAGCTTGTTTGTGAATTGTGAGACCTATGTAACCTAGAGCTCTTGTACCAACTTGTCACGACCCGGATTTCCTGCTCTCGGGAGTCGTGATGGCGCCTACTAATGTGAGCTACGCAAGCCGACTGTTTGAACCAATTACCTTTTTACCCCTTTTATATTCATTAACAATTATAAAGCAATAATGTGTAGACATCAGAATTTACAATAAGCAGAAGAAAAGCAATAAATTATCTGAATATGTATCTAATACAATTGTTTGAGCATCGACTACCCAGAACTGGTGTCACAGTTCCACAGACGATCTAAGAATACTACATACAAAGTCTAAAAGATAAAAGATACATTGTTTCTGAACTAAGTAAATGAAATAGGAGTAAAGGGATAGAGGGAGACGTTAGGGCCTGCGGACGCCTGCAGGACTACCTTGGATCTCCATGTGAACTGAAGACAGCCACCCAATCTATGGTCCAAAAGCTGTTGCTCCAAGATCTGCACACAGTGCAGAGTGTAGTATCCGCACAACTGACCCCATGTGCTAGTAAGTGCCTAGCCTAACCTCGGCGAAGTAGTGATGAGGCTAGGACCATACTACAAAATGAACCTGTGCAGTTCAACTATATACAACTAAGAAGAAGAAAAATAATATACAATCAAGTATGGGAGGGGTTACATGCTGCGGGGGAACTATCAATTTATAATAGAAAGACAACAGGTAATTGAAAGAAACAACATATCTCAGACATCAACAAAGAATCAGAATTCAATAAGTGCATGACATCACCCTTCATGCTTTTATTCTCATCCTTACCAAAGCAATCAAGTAATGAAAATGTGCACGACATCACCCTTCGTGCTTTTACTCTCGTCCTCACCATATAATTAATATAATTAGCACGGAATGGTACATCGTGTGGCACGACATCACCCTTCGTGCTTTACACTCTTTCCTCACAAATCATACACGGCATCACATTTCGTGCTTTAACACTCTCTCACCAAAACAATACACGACATCACCCTTCGTGTTTTAACACTCTTCCTCACCCAAACAACAATCACAAACAATAGGGCAAGGAAATAAATGAAATTACAATAAGAATCCCGGCAAGGGAACAACAATTCAACAATCAAGTTCCGGCAAGGGAACAACATCATAAAAAGCATCAACATCCCGGCTAGGGAGATAACATTAAAAGCAACAAATCCCGGCAAAGGAGATAATAAAATGATTCTCTTTTCTTTTTCACTTTCACTTTTCAACTCACTTCACAACTTGAGCCAATACTCTAAAAGGTTCGATTACCACTTATACTTTCATATTTCATTATACAACTTGAGCCAACGCTCCTCAATATTCAAATGTCACAATTACTTTCACAAACATTGCCCAACAATGGATATCCCCAAAGCATGAATTATACAACGAAGTCATAATAACCACAATATAAGACTCACATGCATGCTTGAAACCAACGTATAGATGCTCGTCACCATGCCTATACATCGTACTCAACAAATACCATATAGCAAATAAGACTCGACTCCTAATCCCTCAAGCTAAGGTTAGACCAAACACTTACTTCGATGCCTCGAACACAATTCAAGTCTCAACTATCGCTTTACCTCTTGATTCCACCACCAATCGCTCGTATTTAGCCACAAGTTACTTAATTACATCAATAAATGCTAAATGAATAAATTCTAATGCATGAAAATAAGTTTTCCAAAGTTTTACCCAAAAAGTCAAAAATTGCCCCCGGGCCCACATGGTCAAAACCCGAGGTTCGAACCAAAACCCGATTACCCAGTCCCCCATAAACCCAAATATATAATTTATTTTGAAATCGGACCTCAAATCGAGGTCCAAATCCCCAATTTATGGAAAAACCTAGGTTCTACCCAAAACATCCAATTTCCCCCATGAAAATCATTGATTTTAAGTTGAAATCATGTGAAAAGATGTTAAAGATTGACGAAAATTAGTTAGAATCACTTACAATCGATTTGGAGAAGAAGTTATCTTTGAAAATTCGCCCTAGAGTATTTTGGTTTTGAAAGAGTGTGAAAATGGTTGAAATGCGTCTAAGTTATGAATTTATAGGTTGTAGGTATCGCAATTACGACCAGGGTTCGGAATTGCGAACCCAGACTCTGCTAAGCTCGCATTTGCGAAGCAACTTTCGCATTTGCGAAGTCGGATTTGTGAACATCTGTCGCATTTGCGAAGGCAGGCCCAAATGGGGAGCTACCGCATTTGCGAAGAAAAATCTCGCATTTGCGAGGAAGGGCTGGCTTGGGCTGTTATGCATTTGCGACTCAGCCCTCGCATTTGCGAGCCAGGCTTCGCAATGCAAAGCCTGCAGGCCTGCAATAGAACAGCTGAATCCTGCAATTTCCCAAGTCCAAAAATCCATCCCGTGTCTTATCCAAAACTCACCTGAGCCCTCGGGGCTCCAAACCAAACATGCACACCAACCTAAAAACATCATACGGACTCGCACATGCATTCAAATCACTAAAATAATATCAACAACTATGAATTTAGCATCAAAATCATGAAATTTCTTAAGAACTTCAAATTTTCCAATTTTCTCAAATACGGCCCGATTCACGTCATTTCAAGTCCGTTTCTTACCAAATTTCACAAGTTCGACTCAAATCATATATAAGACCTGTACCGGACTCCGAAACCAAAATGCGTGCCCGATACCATCAAACTTTAAACATATTTCACTTTCGGAAACTCATAAATATTCCAGAAAATAATTTTCTTCAAAAATTCATTTCTCGGGCTAGGGGACCTCGGAATTCGATTCCGGGCATTCGCCCAAGTCCCATATTTTCCTACGGACCCTCCGGGACCGTCAAATCATGAGTCTGGATCCGTTTACCAAAATATTGACCAAAGTCAACTTAAATCCATTTTAAAGTCAAAATTCATCCTTTTTCACAGATTTTTCACACAATGGCTTTCCGGCTACGCACCCGGACTGTGCACGCAAATCGAGGTGATGCCAAAAGAGGGTTTTAAGGCCTTGGAATGCAGAATTTACTTTTAAAACAAGTGATGACCCACAGGCCAAGCTCTTTTTTTGTGTGTGAAAGCATTAGTTAAGTGATATGTCAGTCACAAAACAAACAAAAAACAAAAAAAAAAAGGAAATATGATTATATTCACAATTTTTACTAGTTGAATGACCATTTAATAGTAATTATTTGTAAATAATTTTGCATCATCTAACAAGATCTATATATCTCTCTATCCACAGGGCGAATGTAGTGTTGAACTGACGGGTTCAATTGAATCCATAACATTTGACGCGGAGTAAAATTTTATATGTGAAAATTCATTAAAATTGCAAAAATAATAGATATGAACTCATAACTTTATAAATATAATGAATTCAATACTAAAATATTTGAAAATTGATGAAGAAAGAGACACACAACAAAGAGGGCAAATCTCTATTGGCAGTAAAGATTTCACGTGACCCTCCCGTTGTTTCCATGCATGGAATTTTTCATTCAACCGAATTGCTTAGGTTTAACCTTGTTGTTAACGGATTTGATAACTATTTTGTTTATCTATTTTGTTACGACTAATCTAGTAATACCGATGGAAATCTCTTATACCATTAGTGTGGATTCAATTCTCTGTTTCCCTTTCCTGACACCCTACGTAATAAAAGAACTAAAAGATGTGCACTTAATTTCTTAACCGACCTAAAATCAATAGCTTTAGAGGCAGAGTCCTTACATCAAACTTTTGTTAGGCAGATAAGCAATGTGAACAGCCAAGAAATTTTGGTAAGTTTATTAAGAATAAGGTAGACATGAAGTTCGAAAAACTATCCTTATACTGCGACATGGTGATTCTAGGAATAAACATTTATATATGATTGGGCATAGTTTATTAGTATTGCATATTGATCACAGAATGCAAAGTTCTATAGATGAGACCTCACTTCTCTGAATGCAACAGTGAATTTAGAATTTAAACTTAATAGGTTCGAATTTTACGACTATTGGAGTTGAACTCATTGTATGATTATCTATACTATATTAAAAGCACGAAAACCTTTAGCGAAATGTCGTTCGCCTTTTTTACCCTTTTAAAATACCTTTCATAATGGATAAAATTGTAACTCAAGTGTTTTCCTAATATTTAGGATATTAAAATCAATTAAAACTTATCTTTCCTTATTAAATTAGGTAAGAAGAAAATACATATATATTTTACCTTATATATATTATACTAATTGAAAATAGATGAGAATATTTATACGGTGCTTTGAATTGAATTCTAATTTAATTGAAATATGAGGACATGAAATCGCATATTAAGTTAATATTTTTTAATACAATAGCATCCACATTAAAATTGTTTTAACATGGAACAATTAAATGTGCACTTTAAATATTCTTATTTTAGTCATATAATATAATTAATCCATATTCAATTAAGCAACCAAAATAATTATTTGATGCATATTTTAATCATACTAAACCGTAAAAGCTAATCTATATTATAAAAGCACGAAACCTCTACAGAAAATGCTGATTGACTTTTTATTCTTTAAAAATAAATTTCACATTGAATACTAATATAATTTAAATATTTTTCTAATATTTTAGACTTTAAAATAAATTAAATTTTTACTTATTGAATCTTTTTTTATTTAAACTATATAGGAAGTATAAATATTTAGAACTTTAAAATAGATTATATATTAAAAATAACATGTTTAAATTAATATGTACATGCACACGCATTAAATTTCAATAATGTTTTATAGTATTTGTGCTTCCTATTAGATTTTTATATTTTAGTAATGCTTTCTTTGCTACGCACATTTCGACAAAGTTATGTAAATTATGATATTTTTTTCATCTCAGCAACTAAAACCTTACTACTTAGGTAATATTGAAACCTTTGAAAGGAGATAAATTGAGACATAAGATTTAATTTTTAAATATATGTTATATGATTTTTTTTAAAGAATCGTAATAAAAGTGCTAATTAAACATGTTTGTATCTTCTCGCATGAACTTAAGAATAGCTTTTGAATAATATTTTTAGAAAAAGTTTTAAATCTTCAAGGCTATGTGTTTTTACTGAAACTAAAAAAGAAGTATAATAACTGGTAAAATTGAACTGATAAAACTAAAAAAAATAGAACATAATTTAAAGTGAATATATTGATAATGATTGAGAACTTCTATGAACAAAAATTTTTCTTTATTGAGTTAGTTATATAAGATTAGTATTTAATTAACTACGGAAGCTTACACTTTATTTTATAATTTAAAAATATAAATTTAATTTTCTTACCAAAAATTACTTATTAAGATAGGGAACACGCGCAACGCGCGTACACTAAAACTAGTATGGTATAATTATGGCTTGTGCCTAATTTTTATTCAAATTCAACTTTCACATATACATTTATACTTCAGTCTTAAAAAGATTGGGTTAACCCGGTAAGTACGGGTTGCATTCGCCCTTATTTGCATGTGCTCCCACAGATCTCCAATTACTACTAGAAATTCCCTAAAATTCGTCTGGCGATTTCCAACCGAAATCCGTTGAAGAGCAAACCATCCACCAAACCGTCCACATTCGGTCGGAAATGGCCAAAGTAAATTTTTTCCTTTTTTTTTTTTTTTTTATAATTGAACCGACCTAATTAAGTGGGTCTGTAAATTTAGCGCCAATACCCGGAAAATACAATTTGCGTTCGTGATATCAACATTCCAACCGAAATCGGCTCGTATGGAATCAAACTTTGACTTTTGTGCAAAAAATTAAAGATAAATTAAATAATATTTGACAATTTCCGGAATGAAATCGGTCGAATAGTTAAACCTGAAAAATATTTTCCGGTTTACCAACTAATTTCGGTCGGTATTGAATCAATCTTTTGGTAAATCATGAATAAATATATAATTCATTTTCAAATTATAAAAATAATTATAATTTCCGACCGATTTTTGGTCGGTAAATTAAATAATTAATAAAAATTAAATAATCCCGGCCGACTTTGGTCGGTTCTTTTGTGTAATATTTTTCCCCCTATTTTTTTATATAGTACTCAATTATTTGAAATTTACATTCAAGCTTAATATAATTAATATCCTAAAGAATAATATAACACTATTAATTTTAAATACAAAAAACAAACATACTAAATAATTTTTTATCTTTAAATTAAATAATACAAATAGTTTGTTAGTGTTTAGGTGTCGCGGAGACAGAGACTCGATCGCTTGGACATTTGGCCTCAAGAGATTTACTTACGGACTAAATAATTCGGATCATCTAATCACTTAAACTCAAGTATGATTCATAGTTATATATCAAATAAAGTGATTGAATATTTTATCCTATGTTCGAGTAAAATCGGTTCACCAATTAAGATCAATTCAAGTTCTCAAATGGACTACTGCTCATGTATAAGAATAAGGTATGTAAGTGCATATACGGAAATATAAATTTCTAGAAGTAGAAGAAATAATACGCAATAAGAGTTTATTCGAATTTTTTAATACTCTGTTCTAGTGATTACAATATTGATCGATCTATATATAACATGAGTAAATCGATTGAAAGAAGACAAGCATATATATATATCAAATTAACATTATGATAATTACAAGTAAAAGAATTAATATTAATAACCAATTAAACATACAATACGATTCAAACCTGTAACCCTTATTAAAGTTGTAATTCACTAGTTATTCCAGATGCTCACCAAATCACTAGAGGTTATTTGTATTCCTCAGAAAACCCCACCTATGTAGGGTTAAGGGTTAAGGGGTTTCGATTGATGAATTTGAATCATATTATATGATTAATTATGTGTGTATATATGTAACGACTCAGCCGGTCGTTTCGAGAGTTATAGCCTTTTCCCCCCATTTTTTTTGCTTTATTTTGTGTTCTTCAGCTAAATTTGATCATATCGCGTTAGTTGGTTCGGGTTCGGAGTGATTTTGGAGAGAATTGAGACACTTAGTCTCTTTTGAGAAGGCATAAGTTAGAAAAATTTACCAGATGTTGATTTATGAGTAAACAACCTCGGATTTGAATTTTGATGGTTTCATTAGCTTCGTTAGATGATTTTGGACTTAGGAGCGCGTCCAGAATGTGATTTGGAGGTTAATGGTAGAATTAGGTATGAATTGGCAAAAGTTAGAAATTTGGAGATTTTGATCGGCAGTGAAAAATTTGATATCGAGGTCGGAATGGAATTCCGGAAGTTGGAGTAGGTTCATAGTGTCATTTATGACGTGTGTTCAAAATTTTGGGTCATTCGGACGTGATTTGATAGGTTTCGGCATCGTTTGTGAAATTTAGAAATTTAGATGTTCTTAGTCTTGAATTCGAGGGTAATTTGGTGTTTTGATGTTGTTCTGAGTGATTTGAAGGTTCGACTAAATTTGAATGATGTTATGTAATGTGTTGGTATGTTTGGTTGAGGTCTCGAGGGCCTCAAGTGGTTAACGGATCAATTCTTGGCTTTAAAGGTTGGCAGATTTTCTGGTATGGTGTTGCAGAGAATTCCTTCATCACGTTCGCGAGAGGGCTCTCGCATTCGCGTAAGGTATTTGAGATGGGCAGCTAGGTTTTCCTTCGCGTTTGCGAAGTGCTTCTCGCATTCGCGAAGGTGTAGGACTTTAAGGCTACGCATTCACGACCAGGTCATCGCGTTCGTGTAGAGTCTACGGTCTTTGGGAGCTTCAGGTAGTTAAGCCTACGCATTCGCGAGGATTGTTCCGCGTTCGCATAGGATCAGCTAGTATAGGCTTCGCGTTCGCGAGTAGGTCCTCACTTTCGCGAAGGAGGATTTCCAGGTCAGAGGTAGTTGTGCTTCGCGAACGCGAGGGAACTACCTCATTCGCGAAGAGAAATCTGGGCAGCAGTGTTAAATATCAAAATCGAGGGTTTGAACCCATTTTTCATATTTTGGGCTAGAAACCACGGAATTGGGCAATTTTTTGAAGGCAATTTCAGAGAGATGATTGGGGTAAGTGTTCTTCACTTGATTTTGGTTAGATTCCATGATTGTATCTTGACTTTCATCGTTTAAATTGGGAATTGGAGTGTAAAATTGGGGGGGGGGAGGGGGAAGTGGAAGAGAATTGGAGAGATGATTTTGGAGATTTGAATGGACATTTGATGTCAGATTTTGATGAATTTGGTATGGGTAGACTCGTGAGTGAAAGGGCTTTCTAGTTTTGTGACTTTTATCGGATTCTGAGACGTGGGCCCGGATGCCAGGTTTGAGTAGATATCGAGATTTGTGTCTAATTTGATAGTTTTTCTTATGAAATTCATTCCATTAGCATATATTGATGGTATTATTCTGGTTGTGAATAGATTCCGAGTTATTGGAGGCCAAGTTGAGGGGAAAGAGCATCACGGAGTAGGGATTTGACCGGTTTAAGGTAAGTAATGATTATAAATCTAGTCCTGAGGGTATGAAACCCCAGATCTCATATCGTTTTACTATTTTGAGGTGACGCACATGCTAGGTGACAGGTGTGTGGGCATGTACCGTTGGAGATTGTGACTTGGTCCATCCCGTAGCAACTGTAAAGTTACGTATTTTGTTGAAACTACATGATATTTATGTGTTTTAGAAAGAGTTTCTATAAATTGGGCTGAATGTCATATTTTGGGCCTTGTGCTAGTGTTGTTTGGACCCTTAGGGGCCTTTTCTTATTATCATCTCACTGTTCTTGATTGAAAATGTCACGACCCGGATTTCCATCCTCTGGAGTCGTGATGGCGCCTACTCGTAGAAGTTAGGCAAGCCACTAAACATAGAAATTGCTATCTCTTTCATTTTTAACCCTGTTTAACAATCTAAATTTAACAGATAACCAACATTTAGATATTAACGATAAATGAAATCAAGCGGAACACTTAATCTAATATAATAACCAAAACCAGTACGATAGTGACAACTCACATCTCTACCCGAAATCCGGTGTCACAATATCACGGACGGACTAAGATTACTACAACAAATGTATGAAAGAAATACAATCTGTCTCGAAATCTAATGAAAATAGAGTATATAATAAAGTAGAAGAGAACGTCGGGCCTGTGGACGCCTGCAGGACTACCTCGGGATCTCTGGCTGGACTGAAGGCAGGCTCCCCAAGTGCTACTGTCCAAAGGCTGCTCCAAAATCTGCACATAGTGCAAAGTGTAGCATCAGCACAACCGACCCCATGTGTTTGGTAAGTGTCTGGCTTAACCCCGACGAGGTAGTGACGAGGCTAGGACTGGACTCCAAATAAAGCTGTGCAGTTATATAATATACAGCGGAAAATAAACAGGAATAAACAATTAACATGGGAGGGGGTACATGCTACGGGGGAAATATCAAATCCAGCAGAAACTCAAGAGACATATGCGAGAACACTTCAAAATCTACAACAACAAAACAATAATAACACTGTTTGCGGCATGCAACCCGATCCCTATTATTTAACACTGTTGCAACGTTCAACCTGATCCCTATCATTTAACAGTGTTGCGGCGTGCAACCCGATCCCTATCATTTAACATTATTGGGGCATGCAACCCGATCCATTTAAATCACTGTTGCCCCGTGCAACCCGATCTAATATAACATTGTTGCGACGTGCAACCCGATCCACATATAATATTGTTGCGGCGTGCAACCCAATCCACATATAACATTTAACAACAACCATAACAAGAGTCCCGACAAGGGATCAACAAAGATCTATACTATCCCAGCAAAGGAATTGACAGTAAAGTAAATACGTCCCGACAAGGAAGAAACATCTATAACCAATCTTAACCCAACATCTAACCATCTCAACTAACATCAATACTCAATCATAAGTAATATCTACGAAAACAATCTTAATCCTTGCTCAATACCGAGAATCATCAATTAAAGCATCCGTAGTATCATTTATGAACACAATAAATTGCAATTTAAGACTCACGGTCATGCTCGACACCAACGTATAGATACTCGTCACCATGCCTATACGTCGTACTCAACAAGAAGCAATAGCAAATAGGACACAACTCCTAATCCCTCAAGCTAAGGTTAGACCAAACACTTACCTCGATGTCACAAATACAATTCAAGTCTCAACTATCGTTTTACCTCTTGATTCCACCACCAATTCGCTCGTATTTAGCCACAAGTTACTTAATTACATCAATAAATGCTAAATGAATCAATTCTAATGCATGAAAATAAGTTTTCCAAAGTTTTACCCAAAAAGTCAAAAATTGCCCCCGGGCCCACATGGTAAAAAACCGAGGTTTGAACCAAAAACCGATTATCCGTTCTCCCACGAACCCAAGTATATAATTTATTTTGAAATCGGACCTCAAATCGAGGTCCAAATCCCCATTTTTTGAAAAACCTAGGTTCTACCCAAAACACCTAATTTCCCCCATGAAAATCATTGATTTTAAGTTAAAATCATGTTAAAGGATATTAATGATTGAAGAAAACTAGTTAAAAATGACTTACAATTGATTTGGAGAAGAAGAAACCTTTGAAAAATCGCTCTAGTGTGTTTATGTTTTGAGAGGATATGAAAAATGGGTTTAAAATCGTCCAAGTATAAAAGTTGCAGGTCTCAGGTATGGAAATTGCGAACAGAGGTTCGCAACGACCTCTGCTATGTTAGGAAATGCGAAGTGAGGCTCGCATTTGCGAGCTGGGAATTGCGAAGACAGGGTCACATTTGCGACCCAAGGTTGAACAGAGGAGTTTCGCATTTGCGATAAAAAATGTCGCATTTACGACCGGTCTTTCACATTTGCGAGCCAAGTGGTCGCATTTGCGATCAGGCCTGCCCGGGTCCCATTTTCACATTTGCGAAGCCTGCGGACCTATGCACATTAGCTGAAAACCTACAATTTTTCTAAGTCCAAAATGCATCCCGTGGCCTATCCAAAACTTACTCGAGCCCTCGGGGCTCCAAACCAAATATACACACAACCTCAAAAACATCCCACAGACTTATTCGTGTAATCAAATCACCAAAATAACATCATGAACATTGAATTAAACCTCAAAATCAATGAAATTTCTCAAAACTTCTTCAAACACCAAATTCCTTTGCAATTAAGGTCCGAATTACATCAAACGGATTCCATTTCTTACCAAACTTTACATAATCATCTTAAATCACATATAAGACTTGTACCGGGCGCCGGAACCAAAATACGGGCCCGATACCAACATGTTCTAATCAAAATTCATTTCCAAATCCTTTAAACAAATTTCAGAAAATAATTTTCTTTAAAAATTCATTTCTCGGGCTTGGGACCTCGGAATTCAATTCCGGGCATACGCCCAAGTCCCATATTTTCTTACGGACCCTCCGGGACCGTCAAATGATGTGTCCGGGTACATTTACCCTAAACATTGACCGAAGTCAAATTAATTCATTTTATAGTCAAAATTTATCATTTTTCACAGATTTTCACATATAAGCTTTCCGGCTACATGTCCGGACTGCACACGCAAATCGAGGTGATGCTAAAAGAGGTTTTCAAAGCCTCAAAACGCAGAATTTAATTTTAAAATAAGTGATGACATCTTGGGTCATCACATTCTCCACCTCTAAAACAATTGTTCGTCCTCGAACGGACAGAAGAAGGAAGTACCTGAGTCGGGGAAAATATGGGGATAACAGCTCCGCATATCGAACTCGGACTCCCAGGTCGATGCCTCAGGAGGCTGACCTCTCCACTGAACACGAACATAAGAAAACTCTTCGATCTCAACTGACGAACCTGCCGGTCTAGGATAGCTACCGGCTCCTCCACATAAGACAAGTCCTTGTCCAACTGGACAATGCTAAAATCTAACACGTGGGATGGATCGCCGTGATACTTCCGAAGCATGGACACATGAAACACTAGATGCACGGCTGATAAACTTGGCGCCAATGCAAGTCTATAAGCCACCTCTCCCACTCGATCAAGAACCTCAAACGAGCTAATGAACCTAGGGCTAAGCTTGCCCTTTTTCCCAAATCTCATCACGCCCTTCATAGGCGACACTCGAAGCAATACCCGCTCACCGACCATGAATGCCAAATCACGAACCTTGCGGTCGGCATAACTCTTTTGCCTGGACTGAGTTGTACAAAGTCTATCCTAAATAATCCTGAACTTGTCCAAGGCATCCTGAACTAGATCCGTACCCAACAACCGAGCCTATTCCGGCTCAAACCATCCAACTAGAGACCGACATCGCCTACCATATAAAGCCTCATAAGGAGCCATCTGGATACTCGACTGGTAGATATTGTTGTAGGAAAACTCTGCTAAAGGGAAAAACTGATCCCACGAGCCTCCAAAGTCAATGACACAAGCTCGGAGCATATCCTCCAAAATCTGAATAGTCCGCTCAGACTGCCCGTCGTTTGAGGATGAAATACTGTGCTCAACTCAACCTACGTGCCTAACTCTCGCTGAACTTCTCCAGAAGCGCGAGGTAAACTGCGTGCCTCGGTCCGAAATGATAGATACAGGCACACCATAAAGGCGAACAATCTCTCGGATATAGATCTCAGCTAACCTCTCAGAAGAATAGGAGACTGCCACAGGAATGAAATGCGCTGAGTTGGTCAGCCTATCAACAATAACCCACATTGCATCAAACTTCCTCTGAGTCTGCCAACGACGAAATTTATAGTGATCCGCTCCCAGTTCTACTCGGGAAGCTCAATCCTCTGAAATGAACCACGGGGCCTCTAATGCTCGTATTTAACCTGCTGACAATTCAAACCACGAGCCACATATGCAACGATATCCTTCTTCATTCTCCTCCACCAATAATGTTGCCGCAAATCCTGATACATCTTAGCAGTGCTCGGATGAATAGAGTATCAGGAACTATGGGCCTCCTCTAAAATCAACTCTCAGAGTCCATCCACATTAGGCACACAAACTCGACCCTGCAATCTCAAAACTCCATCATCACCCAAGGTAACCTGCTTGTCACCCCCGTGCTGCACCGTGTCTCTGAGGACACACAAATAGGGATCATCATATTTCCGATCTCGGATACGCTCCAATAATGAAGAACGAGCGACTGTGCAAACTAACACACAACTGGGCTCAGAAACATCCAACCTCATGAACTGATTGGCCAAAGCCTGAACATCCAAAGCAAACGGTCTCTCACCGACCGGAATATAAGCAAGACTGCCCATACTGGCTGACTTCCTACTCAAAGCATCGGCCACCACATTGGCCTTTCCCGGATGATATAAGGTGGTGATATCATAATCTTTCAACAACTCCAATGACCTCATCTGCCTCAAATTTAACTCCTTTTGCTTGAACAAATACTGAAGGCTCTTATGATCCGTGAACACCTCACATGCCACGCCATACAGATAATGCCTCCAAATCTTCAATGTGTGAACAATGGTTGCCAACTCCAAATCATGAACCGGATAATTCTTCTCATGAATCTTCAACTGCCGCTAAGCATAGGCAATGACTTTGCCATCCTGTATCAACACTACACCAAGTCCAATACGAGATGCATCACAATAAACTGTGTAAGGCCCTGAACTTGTGGGTAAAACCAACACCAGTGCCATAGTCTGGGCTATCTTGAGCTTCGGAAAGCTCGCCTCACACTCGTTTGACCATCTGAACTGGGCACCCTTCTGGGTCAACCTGGTCATCGGGGCTGCAATAGATGAAAATTCCTCCACGAACCGACGATAGTAGCTTGCCAATCCCAAGAAACTCCGAATCTTTGTAGCTGATGCTGGTCTAGGCCAGCTCTTGACTGCCTCAATCTTCTTCAAATCAACCTGAATACCCTCTGCTGATACAACATGACCCAGAAATGCAACTGAACTCAACCAGAACTCACACTTTGAGAACTTAGCATATAACTGACTATCCCTCAAGGTCTGAAGAACCACTCTAAGATGTTGCTCGTGCTCCTCCCGGCTGTGGGAATATATCAAAATATCATCAATGAAGACTATCACGAACGAATCCAAGTAAGGCCTGAACACTCGGTTCATCAAATCCATAAAAATTGTTGGGGCATTTGTCAACCCGAATGACATCACCAAGAACTCATAATGCCCGTACCGAGTGCGAAAGGCTGTCTTAGGGACATCGGATGCCCTAATCCTCAACTGATGATAGCCAGATCTCAAATCAATCTTCGAAAATACCTTGGCATCCTGAAGCTGATCAAACAAATCATCAATCCTCGGCAATGGATACTTATTCTTGATTGTAACCTTGTTTAACTATTGGTAATCAATACACATTCTCATCGATCCATCCTTATTCTTAACAAACAACACCAGCGCACCCTAAGGCAAAACACTTGGCCTAATGAAACTCTTCTCAATCAAGTCTTGCAACTGCTCCTTCAACTCTTTCAACTCAGGAAGGGCCATACGATACAGTGGGATAGAAATGGGCTGAGTGCCCAGAGCCAAATCAATGCAGAAATCAATATCCCTGTCGGGTGGCATACCCGGTAAGTCTGAAGAGAGTACCTTAGAAAACTCACGAACAATGGGCACAGAATCAATAGAAGGAACCTTAGCACTAGAATCACAAACATATGCCAAATAGGCCAAACACCCCTTCTCGACCATACACTGAGCCTTCACATAAGAGATAACACTGCGGGTAGAATAACCAGAAGTCCCTCTCCACTCTAAACGGGGTAAACCCGACAAGGCTAAGGTCACAGTCTTAGCATGATAGTCCAAGATAGCGTGGTAAGGTAATAACCAGTCCACCCCAATATGACATCGAAATCAACCATGTCCAGAAGCAACAAATCTACACGAGTCTCGATACCCCTAATCACGACTATACAAGAGCGATGGACTCAATCTACCATAATAGAATCACCCACCGGTATAGACATATAAACAGGATCACTCAAAGAATCACTAGGCATAACTAGATACAGTGCAAAATAGGATGACACATACGAGTACTAGACCCTGGATCAAATAATACTAAAGCATCTCTATCACAAACCAGAACCGTACCTGTAATGACTGCATCTGAAGCCTCAGCCTCGGGCTTGGCTGGGAGAGCATAACATCGGGGGTGGGCCCCACCGCCCTGAACTACATCCCTGGGACGGCCTGATGCTGGCTGGCCTCCACCTCTAGCGGTCTGAGCTCCACCTCTAGCACCTCTACCTCCACCTCTAGCACCTCTACCCCCACCTCTAGCTGGCTGGGCAGCCTGTGGAACACCTGGTGCCTGAACCATAGCACGGTAACCCTGCTACTTCTACTGAGTACCCACCAACCTTGGACAATCCCTCTTGATATGACCATATTCACACACTCAAAACATCCACCTGAGTGTTGCAGCTGAGGAAACTGAGACTGACCCTGGCGACCTGAATGACCACCCCGAAACCTCTGGAGCGACGGTGCATTGATAGGAGCTGGTGGTGCACTGTAGGGCTGTTGATAATGATACTGCATGTGAGAACCACGGCCACGTGAAGCACCGTGAGAAACCTAAAGCGCTGACTGAAAAGGCCTATGAGGATGGCCTCTACCATACGAATCCCTGCCTCCAGATAAGGCACCACTGAATCTGCCTGAATGACGGGGCCTCTTGTCCGACCCATGACCACCTCCCTACGACAGAACCATCTCCACTCTTCTAGCCACATTGGCCGCCTCTTGGAAAGTAATCTCACTCCCAGTCTCCCTAGACATCTGAAGACGAATCGGTTGAATAAGTCCATCAATGAACCTCCTCACCCTCTCTCTCTCTTGGTAGGAAGTATGACAAGAGCATGATGAGCCAAGTCGATGAATCTGGTCTCATATTGGGTAACAGTCATGGAACCCTGTTGGAGACGCTAAAACTGCCTCTGATAGGCCTCTCTCTGAGTGATGGGGAGAAACTTCTCTAGAAATAGCTGAGTAAACTACTCCCAAGTCAAATCCGGCTGGTCTAGCCAAATAGAAATCCCTCCACCAAAGCTTAGCGGATCCCGAAAAGCGAAAAGTAGCAAAATCGACCCCATTGGTCTCAACTATCCCCATGTTCCTGAGACCCTCATAATAGCTGTCTAGATAATCTTGGGATCCTCAGTAGATGCACCACTGAAAGTAGTAGTGAAGAGCTTGGTGAACCTATCTAGCCTCCACAAAGCATCGGCAGACATAGCTGCTCCATCACCGGTCTGAGCTACCATACCCGGTTGAACTGCTCCAACTGGCTGAATCACTGGAGTCTAGAACTAGGGAGCTACCTACTCCAGAGTGCGAGTAGCAGGAGTCTAGGCTCTTCTTCCAGCCTGAGAGACGACTGGTGCTACAGGAAGCAAACCTACCCGGGTGACACTCTCCAAAAGGCCCACTAGTCGAACCATAGCATCCTGAAGAACTGGGGTAGCAATAAACCCCTCTGGGACCTGAGCTGGGCCCACCGGAACTGCTGGGACCTGAGGCTCCGCCGCTGGTGCTGCTGCTCAGGGCTGAGCTCTACCCCTACCTCGGCCTCTAGCACAACCTCGACCTCGCCCTCTGCCCCTTGTGGGAGCTGCTGTTGGGGGCTTGAGCTGCTTGTCAGTGGATGAGAAGGCGTGTGTTCTCGCCATCTATGAAAGAACAGAGTAGAATTTCAATTAGCATTGAGAAACCAATCCGCACGACAGGAAAGAATAAATGTGAAGTTTTTCCTAACTCTGTAGCCTCTAGGGATAAATATAGATGTCTCCGTACCGATCCCTCAGACTTTACTAAGCTTGTCCGTGAATTGTGAGGCCTATGCAACCTAGAACTCTCGAGAGTCATGATGGCACCTACTCGTAGAAGCTAGGCAAGCCACTAAACATAGAAATTGCTAACTCTTTCATTTTTAACCCTTTTTAACAATCTGAATGTAACAGATGACCAACATTTGGATATTAACAATAAATGAAATCAAGCGGAAGACTTAATCTAATATAATAACCAAAACCAGTACGATAATGACAACTCACATCTCTACTCGGAATTTAGTGTCACAATATCATGGACGAACTAAGATTACTACAACAAATTTCTGAAAGAAATACAATCTATCTCGAAATCTAATGAACACAGAGTACATAATAAAGTAGAAGAGAACGCCGGGCCTGCGGACGCCTGCAGGACTACCTCGGGATCTCTGGCTGGACTGAAGGCAGGCTCCCCAAGTGCTACTGTCCAAAGGCTGCTCCGGAATCTACACATAGTGCAGAGTGTAGCATCAACACAACCGACCCCATGTGCTGGTAAGTGCCTTGCCTAACCCCGGTGAGGTAGTGACGAGGCTAGGACCAGATTCCGAATAAAGCTGTGCAGTTATATAATATATAGCGGAAAATAAACAGGAATAAACAATTAACATGGGATGGGTTACATGCTACGGGGGAAATATCAAATCCAGCAGAAACTTAAGAGGCATATGCGAGAACACTTCAAAATCTACAACAACAAAATAATAATAACACTGTTATGGCGCGCAACCCGATCCCTATCATTTAACACTGTTGCATTGTGCAACCAGATCCTTATCATTTAACAATGTTATGGCATGCAACCTGATCCCTATCATTTAACACTATTTCAGCGTGCAACCCGATCTATTTATATCACTATTACGACATGCAACCCGATCCAATATAATATTGTTGCGGCGTGCAAGCCGATCCACATATAACATTGTTGCGGCGTGCAACCCGATCCACATATAACATTGTTGCGACGTGCAACCCGATCCACATATAACATTTAACAACAACCACAACAAGAATCCCGGCAAGGGATCAACAAAGATCTACACTATCCCGGCAAAGGAATCGATAGTAAAGTAAAAATGTCCCGGCAAGAAAGAAATAGCTATAACCAATCTTAACCCAACATCTAACCATCTCAGCTAACATCAATACTCAATCATAAGTAATATCTACGAAAACAATCTTAATCTTTGCTCAATACCGAGAATCATCAATTAAAGCATCTGTGGTATCATATAAGAACACAATAAATTGCAATTTAAGACTCACGGCCATGCTCGACACTAACGTATAGATACTCATCACCATGCCTATACGTCGTACTCAACAAGACGCAAATAGCAAATAGGACACAACTCCTAATCCCTCAAGTTAAGGTAACCAAACATTTACCTCGATGCCACGAATACAACTCAAGTTTCAATTATGGCTTTACCCCTTGATTCCACCGCCAATTCGCTCGTATCTACTCACAAGTTACTTAATTACATCAATAAACGCTAAATGAATCAATTTGAATACATGAAAATGAATTTCCCAAAGTTTTGCCCAAAAAGTCAAAAATCGCCCTCAGACCCACACGGTCAAAACCCGAGATTCGAACCAAAATCCGATTACCCGTTCCCACACAAACCCAAATATATAATTTGTTTTGAAATCGGACCTCAAATCGAGGTCCAAATCCCCATTTTTTGAAAAACCTAGGTTCTACCCAAAACACCTAGTTTCCCCCATGAAAATCATTGATTTTAAGTTGAAATCATGTTAAAGGATGTTAATGATTGAAGTAAACTAGTTAAAAATGACTTACAATTTATTTGGAGAAGAAAAAGCCTTTGAGAAATCGCTCTAGTGTGTTTATATTTTGAGAGGATATGAAAAATGGGTTTAAAATCGTCTAAGTATAAAAGTTGCAGGTCTCAGGTATGGGAATTGTGAACCCCAACCTCTGCTATGTTGGGAAATGCAAAGGGAGGCTCGCATTTGCGAGCTGGAAATTGCGAAGACAGGGTCACATTTGCAACCCGGGTCCCATTTTTGCATTTGCAATGGAGGTCTCATATTTGCGAGCCAGGCTTCGCATTTGCGAAACCTGCAGACCTGTGCACATTAGCTGAAAACCTGCAATTTTTCTAAGTCCAAAATGCATCCTGTGGCCTATCCAAAACTTACCCGAGCCCTCGGGGTTCCAAACCAAATATACACACAACCTTAAAAACATCCCACAAACTTATTTGTGTAATCAAATCACCAAAATAACATCATGAACATCGAATTAAACCTCAAAATTAATGAAATTTCTCAAAACTTCTTCAAACACCAATTTTTTTTTGCAATTAAGGTCCGAATCACGTCAAACGGATTCCGTTTCTTACCAAACTTCACAGAATCATCTTAAATCACATATAAGACCTGTACCGGGCACCGGAACCAAAATATGGGCCCGATACCAACATGTTCTAATCAAAATTCATTTCCAAATCCTTTAAACAAATTTCAGAAAATAATTTTCTTTAAAAATTCATTTCTCGGGCTTGGGACCTCGGAATTCAATTCCGGGCATACGCTCAAATCCCATATTTTCCTACGGACCCTCTAGGACCGTCAAATCACGAGTCCGGGTCTGTTTACCCAAAATATTGACCGAAGTCAAATTAATTCATTTTATAGTCAAAATTTATATTTTTCACAGATTTTCACATATAAGCTTTCCGGCTATGCGCCCGGACTGTGAACGCAAATCGAGGTGATTCTAAAAGAGGTTTTTAAAGCCTCGGAATGCAGAATTTTATTTTAAAATAAGTGATGACCTCTTGGGTCATTACAGAAAATTTATACTCAGTTATGATTATACATGTTTACTGCATAACTCAGTTTTATTACTCTATTTTAAGGCATATAAATGTTGTTTCGGGGTAAGTCCCCTATATTTACTAAAATGCTCGAGTGGCCTGAGAGGTTTATGATTGAGTGAGGCCGAGGGCTTGATTGATTTATGCCACGAGTTGGCTCGTTATACCTCTTGGGCTGAAGGAGCCCCTCCGGAGTCTGCATACCCCCAGTAAGCGTGGGTATCCATTGAGTGTGAGTGATGGTGAGGTATGCTCGAGGGGCTGTATACGAGTGACTGTGAGGTATGCCCAAGGGGCTGTACATGAGTGATGTTTTGCCCGAGGGGTTGTTTATGATTTTCATCACTTTTACTCTCTTTTGCATTGAGCCTCTATTGAAACTATTGAAAAATATCTTCAAATGATTTTTACCGAAAACTGAATTTTAAACAAGATGATTTGACTCACATACTGATTTAAAAGCATGTTGTATTTACTGAGATTTCATGATGTAGATTTTATGTGTTTTACTGCTCGTCACTACTGCTCAGTCGTTATTTAATGTTATTACTTACTGAGTTGGCGTACTCACATTGCTCTCTGCACCTTGTGTGCAAATCCAGGGGTTACTGGACGTGCTAGAGAGTGTTTATTTCATCCGTCGCGGATCTATTGGAGTTAATAAGGTAGCCGCATGGCGATCGCAGCCCTGCTCTTCTCCCTCTATCTTTCTATAGATGTTTTTAGTTATTTTCTAGAATGTATTAGTCTTAGTATTATTGGATAGTTTTTTTAGTAGATGCTCATGACTAGTGACACCCCGATGTCGGGCTTTTTCTTTCAGCACTTTGTTATTTAAATTTTCTTTGTGAAGTTGTATTATTAAATAGTTTGGAAATATCTTTAAATTGAAATATCTGGTTGTTTTTGGTAAAGAGTCGGCTTGCCTAGTTCCATGATAGGCATCATCACGACATGATAGTTTGGGTTGTGACTATATATATATATATATATATATATATATATATATATACATATATATATAGTTGAATTATATATATAGATCTATCAACATTGTAATTGCTAGAAGAGAGTACTAACAACTTCGAGTAAATTAACCAATTCTACTTGAGCAGTATTACGTTCGAGAACTTGAGTTGATCTGAATTTGAGAACCAATTCTACTCGAACATAGGATAAAATATTCAATCACTTTATTTGATTTAGAATATGAATCATACTTGAGTTTAAGTGACTAGATAATCCGAATTATTGAGTCCGTAAGAAAAATCTTGAGACCAAATGTCTAAGCGATCGAGTCTCTCTCCACTGCACCTAAACACTAACAAATTATTTGTATTATTTAATTTAAAGATGAAAAAGTTATTCAATCACTTTATTTGATTTACAATGTGAATCATACTTTTTGTTTCTTTAGTTTGTTAGTATTAAATATTTTATATTTGTAATTACCTAATACAATCTTCTTAATATTAAGTACTATATAAAAGATAGGAAAAAAATAATTCACAAAAGAACCGACCACAGTTGTTTGGAAATATTTAATTTATTTTAAAAAAATTAAAATTTCTGACCGAAATCGGTCGGAAACTTGGTCAAAATTCGGTCAATTGCCTTTTAAATGTAATGACCAATTTCGGTCGGTAAATGTCTTATTTCAAATCCAAATCGGTATTTTTCTATCTTTCTCTTTTTCTCTTAGAAGAGGTACAAATGTACACTCGTAGTACAACCTAATTGAGGTTAATACCAAGAGGGAGTATGATCACTATGATTCTTTTATAGTTACAAAAAATGTTAGGCAGGTGTATTATGCTCCATATCCATTACAGAGGGATAAGTCTGATTGGTTGATGGTAATTAAAACAAAACGTGTGGGCAGGGTGAAAGTTGAAAATGTGTTAGACATTGCATACCAAAATGACATATCAACCGTTCACCAATTGATGGATGATCAATTAGAAAATGACTTGAAGCATCCTCAACACATATTAGAAGAAGTTGATATTGAGGAAATAACAACCATTAAAACTGAAGACCAACAAATAGATGATGAAACTGAAACAAGCAAAGAGAATGAATGGACGGGCAAGGAAGAAAATGCTGATGAGGATTAGCATGTTAGTTTTTCAAGCACTATTTTCTTACTAATTTATATTTTACACTAACATTTTTTTAATTGCAGATGGCAGGCAAAGATCGAGGTAATGATGATCATGGTAAATATCGGGTTCTAAGTGGTCACGAGAATTCTAAGAAGGATAGGAGGCGAGTAGATTTCGAGGATAGTAGTACTCCCTCCGTTCCCTAGACTTCTCATATACATTATTTCACTGCATAGATCAATTATTCGATGCAGTATCCTTACATCCTCCACCATAGGGCTATAGCCCGATGCCTTCGCCTAGCCCTTCATATCCTGTCGTTCCTACACTAGGTCTTCCATCGCAGGGCCGTAGGTCGATACGTCCATCGTCTAGTCCACTTGCATCACAGCTTATGGACATCAACCTTCTTAAGTACATCTAGCTTCCGTGCCACCGTATGGATCATAGTCATCTAGCTTACATCGATCTAGATCATAACCATTTTCATCTGCCACTCCATCTCCACATCGTGCATCTCCTAGTATTTCAGGACTCCGCCTTCGAGATAGTAGATCTGAGGGTACAAATATCCCATTTACACATGCTTCTAATGCATACGTTGAGTCTGATTCAGAGAAGGTGCAGTATGATCAATATAATAGGATCATAATCAAGCCTGGAGGGAGTGGGTAAGATTTATATATTACTTGTTAAATGATTTTATTTTATAATTATTAAACTAATTGATTCATATGTTTTTATTACAATATTATAGGTTCCAACCAAGTCACGAGACTACAAAAATAATCATCAATGCCACTAGCAGGTTGTATAATGGTGCCTATATGAGTTGGGGTGATTTTCCCTTCGACCTCAAGCAGCAAATTTTCACTGAGTTTAAGTACAAACACATTTTTTTTATAAATGTTAAGAGCTATAAAAAACCATTTCTCCATCTAAAACTATACATTTGATTTGCAGATGAAGTGTGCATGGGAAGACCGATATAAATAGGCGATTGCTAAATATTTTGAGTACAAGGCCCGTAAGAGATTGTCAGACTCTTTCTCATCTTCTCGCAAGATACATAAGAAGCCTGATATTTTTCTCCTGCATTTATGGGAGTATTTATTGAGACAATGGTCAATTGAAGCATTTCAAAAGAAAGTGAACATGGAAAGAAAGTGCAAGCATCTGAGAAGAATGGCTCCTTACACTGGGGGTGCTGTCAGCATAGGACGATTAGCGCCTGGTAATTTCGTAAAGCTTTACAATAATATTTTATAATTATATTTAGTTCAATTCAATTTATTTAAAATATTTCATTTCATTTGAAGTAAAAAAAATATGGGAGGAAAGTGAATCATGATGAGTTGTTTCTGGAGACTCACATTCGGAAGAAGAAATACACCTCAGATCTAGATAAGTGAGTGGGGGATCAGGCTGAGATTATCTATGTAAGCTTCCAAATTTTTTGCAAGTTATAATTTTGTTTATAATATTATGTATATTTTAATTTCATATTTTATATGTAGGGGCTTTGTCAAAGTAGCTGGGAGGAGTTCCGTCAAAGTCATCAAGCAACTGACACGAGCAAGGCAACAAGACCTTTAGACGAGGATGCTAAAAGGATTTGGTTACAATGTGTTGGCGGTCCAAAAAAGGGAATGTCATATGGCCTTCCAGAGAAATCATTTTTGTTACTAGGAACAAGGACTACTACCGAAATCCCTATATTTCTCTCTCAGATCGGAAACGTACGGTCGTGACATTTAGGCACATACGTGGTTGTCGCCCGCAGGCTAGACCCTTGGTCTCATCCCAAGTCCTTGATAAACTCTATTGGAACTCTTAGGACATGCAACACAACATATCTAGATGGTTTTTGCCTCATGCAAAGCCCCTCTTCCTGATGCTCCTTCACAACGCATTGTCAGCACACGTTGCCTACGCGACTGACACTCGTCCTGCCGCCCTACATCGCCCAATACTCATGGATGACATGACCCCCCAGAATGTGGGGTGTGACACAAGGTCCTGATTGTGAGGACATTTATGGGATCGGGATGCACGCCGCAACGTGTTTTATTGATTCTGCCATGATTGGCATTTATATAACACTTGGGATGAAGGAGCCCCTCCGGAGTCTGCACACCCCTAGTGAGCGCAGGTACCTACTGAGTGCGAGTGCCGAGTGCCGAGTGTTGAGTGATTGTGAGGAATGAGTGGCTGTGGCGCTTGAGTAATTGGGAGGACTGCGTGATGATTTGCCCGAGGGGCAGGATATGATTTCATCATTGATGCACATAGTTGCCTTATATTCTTGGTTTGAGAACTGTTGAAAGATAATCTATCTGACTTTACTTGAATTTGACTTAAACCAACTGATTTGACTTAAACTCTGGATTAAAAGCATGTCTACAATTTACTGAACTTTATGAAATGAACTGTATTTGCATAGCTCGTCACTACTTCTCAATTCCTTATTTATTTTTGTTACTTACTGAGTTGGTGTACTCACGTTACTCTCTGCGCCTCGTGTGTAGATCCAGGAGTAGTTGATTGGGGAGGTTGTTGATAGTCTTCACAGTAGTCTAGAGATAGTGAGGTAGCTGCCCGACGTTCGCAGCCTTACTTTTCTTCTTCCCTATCTCTTTTGAGTTGTATTTTAGATTTCAGACTATGTTAAATCTTGTTATTGTCGGACCATTTCTATTAGATTCTCATGACTTAGTGCCACCCCGATGTTTTGGGGCTTCCATTCAGTATTTTTATATTGAGTTCAACTCTTGTTTACTTTTATGAAAAATCTGGTTATGAAAAGGATTTTAGTATAGTTGAATTATATATATAGATCTATCAACATTGTAATTGCTAGAAGAGAGTACTAACAACTTCGAGTGAATTATCCAATTCTACTTGAGCAGTATTACGTTCGAGAACTTGAGTTGATCTGAATTTGAGAACCAATTCTACTCGAACATAGGATAAAATATTCAATCACTTTATTTGATTTAGAATATGAATCATACTTGAGTTTAAGTGACTAGATAATCCGAATTATTGAGTTCGTAAGAAAAATCTTGAGACCAAATGTCTAAGCGATCGAGTCTCTCTCCACTGCACCTAAACACTAACAAATTATTTGTATTATTTAATTTAAAGATGAAAAATTTATTCAATCACTTTATTTGATTTACAATGTGAATCATACTTTTTGTTTCTTTAGTTTGTTAGTATTAAATATTTTATATTTGTAATTACCTAATACAATCTTCTTAATATTAAGTACTATATAAAAGATAGGAAAAAACTAATTCACAAAAGAACCGACCACAGTTGTTTGGAAATATTTAATTTATTTTAAAAAAATTAAAATTTCCGACCGAAATCGGTCGGAAACTTGGTCAAAATTCGGTCAATTGCCTTTTAAATGTAATGACCAATTTCGGTCGGTAAATGTCTTATTTCAAATCCAAATCGGGATTTTTCTCTCTTTCTCTTTTTCTCTTAGAAGAGGTACAAATGTACACTCGTAGTACAACATAATTGAGGTTAATACCAAGAGGGAGTATGATCACTATGATTCTTTTATAGTTACAAAAAATGTTAGGCAGGTGTATTATGCTCCATATCCATTACGGAGGGATAAGTCTGATTGGTTGATGGTAATTAAAACAAAACGTGTGGGCAGGGTGAAAGTTGAAAATGTGTTAGACATTGCATACCAAAATGACATATCAACCGTTCACCAATTGATGGATGATCAATTAGAAAATGACTTGAAGCATCCTCAACACATATTACAAGAAGTTGATATTGAGGAAATAACAACCATTAAAACTGAAGACCAACAAATAGATGATGAAACTGAAACAAGCAAAGAGAATGAATGGACGGGCGAGGAAGAAAATGCTGATGAGGATTAGCATGTTAGTTTTTCAAGCACTATTTTCTTACTGATTTATATTTTACACTAACATTTTTTTAATTGCAGATGGCAGGCAAAGATCGAGGTAATGATGATCATGGTAAATATCGGGTTCTAAGTGGTCACGGGAATTCTAAGAAGGATAGGAGGCGAGTAGATTTCGAGGATAGTAGTACTCCCTCCGTTCCCTAGACTTCTCATATACATTATTTCACTGCATAGATCAATTATTCGATGCAGTATCCTTACATCCTCCACCATAGGGTTATAGCCCGATGCCTTCGCCTAGCCCTTCATATCCTTTCGTTCCTACACTAGGTCTTCCATCGCAGGGCCGTAGGTCGATACGTCCATCGTCTAGTCCACTTGCATCACAGCTTATGGACATCAACCTTCTTAAGTACATCCAGCTTCCGTGCCACCGTATGGATCATAGTCATCTAGCTTACATCGATCTAGATCATAACCATTTTCATCTGCCACTCCATCTCCTCATCGTGCATCTCCTAGTATTTCAGGACTCCGCCTTCGAGATAGTAGATCTGAGGGTACAAATATCCCATTTACACATGCTTCTAATGCATACGTTGAGTCTGATTCAGAGAAGGTGCAGTATGATCAATATAATAGGATCATAATCAAGCCTGGGGGGAGTGGGTAAGATTTATATATTACTTGTTAAATGATTTTATTTTATAATTATTAAACTAATTGATTCATATGTTTTTATTACAATATTATAGGTTCCAACCAAGTCACGAGACTACAAAAATAATCATCAATGCCACTAGCAGGTTGTATAATGGTGCCTATATGAGTTGGGGTGATTTTCCCTTCGACCTCAAGCAGCAAATTTTCACTGAGTTTAAGTACAAACACATTTTTTTATAAATGTTAAGAGCTATAAAAAACCATTTCTCCATCTAAAACTATACATTTGATTTGCAGATGAAGTGTGCATGGGAAGACCGATATAAATAGGCGGTTGCTAAAAATTTTGAGTACAAGACCCGTAAGAGATTGTCAGACTCTTTCTCATCTTCTCGCAAGATACATAAGAAGCCTGATATTTTTCTCCTGCATTTATGGGAGGATTTATTGAGACAATGGTCAATTGAAGCATTTCAAAAGAAAGTGAACATGGAAAGAAAGTGCAAGCATCTGAGAAGAATGGCTCCTTACACTGGGGGTGCTGTCAGCATAGGACGATTAGCGCCTGGTAATTTCGTAAAGCTTTACAATAATATTTTATAATTATATTTAGTTCAATTCAATTTATTTAAAATATTTCATTTCATTTGAAGTAAAAAAAATATGGGAGGAAAGTGAATCATGATGAGTTGTTTCTGGAGACTCACATTCGGAAGAAGAAATACACCTCAGATCTAGATAAGTGGGTGGAGGATCAGGCTGAGATTATCTATGTAAGCTTCCAAATTTTTTGCAAGTTATAATTTTGTTTATAATATTATTTATATTTTAATTTCATATTTTATATGTAGGGGCGTTGTCAAAGTAGCTGGGAGGAGTTTCGTCAAAGTCATCAAGCAACTGACACGAGCAAGGCAACAAGACCATTAGACGAGGATGCTAAAAGGATTTGGTTACAATGTTTTGGCGGTCCAAAAAAGGGAATGTCATATGGCCTTCCAGAGAAATCATTCTGCCGTTACACGTGTGGATTGCACGACATAGGGACTTTCGCACAAGGCGAGTCACTTGATAGGGAGGCCCTCTCGGCTATGCAGCAGAAAGTCGTAGAGCTAACTGCCGAGCTTCAAGCGTCGAAGGTGTCACGATCCTAAACTCAAACCTGTCATGATGGAGCCTATCGATGATACTAGGCCATGCGACTCTCACAATACTTCAATAATTCATTCAAAGATATACTAAAATCCTTTTCATAACCAGATTTTTCATAAAAGTAAACAAGAGTTGAACTCAATATAAAAATACTGAACGGAAGCCCCAAAACATCGGGGTGTCACTAAGTCATGAGAATCTAATAGAAATGGTCCGACAATAACAAGATTTAACATAGTCTGAAATCTAAAATACAACTCAAAAGAGATACGGAAGAAGAAAAGTAAGGCTGTGAACGTCGGGCAGCTACCTCACTATCTCTAGACTACTGTGAAGACTATCAACAACCTCCCCAATCAACTACTCCTGGATCTACACACGAGGCGCAGAGAGTAACGTGAGTACACCAACTCAGTAAGTAACAAAAATAAATAAGGAATTGAGAAGTAGTGACGAGCTATGCAAATACAGTTCATTTCATAAAGTTCAGTAAATTGTAGACATGCTTTTAGTCCAGAGTTTAAGTCAAATCAGTTGGTTTAAGTCAAATTCAAGTAAAGTCAGATAGATTATCTTTCAACAGTTCTCAAAGCAAGAATATAAGGCAACTATGTGCATCAATGATGAAATCATATCCTGCCCCTCGGGCAAATCATCACGCAGTCCTCCCAATTACTCAAGCGCCACAGCCACTCATTCCTCACAATCACTCAACACTCGGCACTCGGCACTCGCACTCAGTAGGTACCTGCGCTCACTAGGGGTGTGCAGACTCCGGAGGGGCTCCTTCAGCCCAAGTGTTATATAAATGCCAATCATGGCAGAATCAATAAAACACGTTGCGGCGTGCATCCCGATCCCATAAATGTCCTCACAATCAGGACCTTGTGTCAAACCCCACATTCTGGGGGGTCATGTCATCCATGAGTATTGGGCGATGTAGGGCGGCAGGACGAGTGTCAGTCGCGTAGGCAACGTGTGCTGACAATGCGTTGTGAAGGAGCATCAGGAAGAGGGGCTTTGCATGAGGCAAAAACCATCTAGATATGTTGTGTTGCATGTCCTAAGAGTTCCAATAGAGTTTATCAAGGACTTGGGATGAGACCAAGGGTCTAGCCTGCAGGCGACAACCACGTATGTGCCTAAATGTCACGACCGTACGTTTCCGATCTAAGAGAGAAATATAGGGATTTCGGTAGTAGTCCTTGTTCCTAGTATACTCTTATATATGCTGACCAAGTTTGGTGTAATTTCGAGTTCGTTTGCCTATGGGCTTGACTTCGCCAAGGGAAGTGGCATTGTCGTAATTTGATAAAGTGTCCAAAGGCCATAACTATTTCCATGAGTATGGGAATGGGGTGAAAATTCATGGAAGTGTTAAGGAAGTCAAGAGAAAGTTTTAAGAATAGACGTAACCTTATTCGGAGTTCAGATGAGTGAGAAAGGGTCATTATGATTCTTTGGCCAAAACATGTCTACTAGGGGATCATGGGCTTTTTTATTTTAAGCATATATAAGGGGGCAGAGGTGTTGAAGCTCAGCCAGCCTCCCCTATGCGTTCTGCCACCAAGCCGTACCAAAGGAGTGTCATAGGTATCCATACAAGCTTGGGAAATCTATGGACAGCGCGACGCCTCAAGGCTAGCGTTGGGCACAAAACGGGCCCCGAAGGCTTGACGTGTGGGGACGATTATCCCCTGTGGGCTACCAAAATGGTGGATAAAAACCTCCATGTTGGTTGGATACTTGAAGCTTCTATCTTAGGGGCCTCATGTGTCAACTTGTGAGCTTGTCTTGGGTTCAGTTAGGCAAGCAAGGGTCCGTTGGCCTAGACGTGCAGTTGTGGGGCGACACTGCACTATGCGGGATGGAAGTATGTCATGAGGGCTATGTTTGGCTATGCCATAAGGCAAAGATGGTCATGATATAAAAGACGCACATGACAAAGGCCAAGGACTAAAGGTTGCTCTACTCGGGCGAAACACAAGCTGGGTGCAGATGCACGAGGCGAGTGTCAAGCTTGAGGATTGGACTGTGCACGCAAGAGCGATGCTCAGTGCTAGGCGAGGGATGGATATGTCCTTAGCCAACCCCGGGTGTGCGCATGGATGAGATATAGCAGATGAGAAGTACCACAGCTAGTCAAGGTGTCACGACCCAAACCGATGGACCGCGACGAGCACCCGGTACCTTACTCAACCGAATACCAACATAACATATCTTTCTTATTACATCATCATATACACATGACATACAGGCCTAATAGC
Source organism: Nicotiana sylvestris (assembly GCF_000393655.2). NCBI lineage: Eukaryota > Viridiplantae > Streptophyta > Magnoliopsida > Solanales > Solanaceae > Nicotiana > Nicotiana sylvestris. Next base: position 118,237,462 of record NC_091058.1, on the reverse strand, counting down.
CAACATGATCCTTTATAAACTCAAAACATAGGCCGACAAGGTCGTACAATCTTTTATGTACACGACATATATCTACAAGCCTCTAAGAGTACATAAAGGTCGGGACAGAGTCCCGCCATACCAAACAATACACGTCTAAATCATATCAGCCAAACAAGTAACTCCGAAGCAAACGGAGCACACCAACATCTTCCGCTGAGCTAATAGCCTACTTGGAGGGCTCTCGACCTGTCTATCGGAACCTGCGGGCATGAAACGCAGCGTCCACAGGCAAAAGGGATGTCAGTACGAATAATGTACCGAGTATGTAAGGCACATAAATAAATACATAAGAGACATGGAAGACATATAGAGTACATGACTCAACCTGTAAGTCTAAATAACTTTGTAACTCATAAATTACTTTTAGCGTCATGCATATGCGTATGAATGTCATGTCATGCATAGGTACATGTTTCATAACATCATCAGCCTCTGAGGGCATCCCATCATATCATATCGGCCACTGTGGGAAAAATCATCATTGTATATCAGCTGATCAGGTGGTGGTGCGTATATAACGTCATAACCTTTCCCATATCCCATATACATAAATACACATACATATATACGCGTATATAACGCCGTTTGAATCATATTTCAGCCACTGTGGGCAACATCATCATCATATACCAGCTGATCAGGTGGTGGTGCGTATATAACGCCATAACATTTCCCATATCTCATATACATATATATACATACATATATAAGCGTATATAATATCATCTAGTTATGGGTCAATGCACATGAATGCAATGCATGAAAAGTACGTTAATAAAATCTTTCGGAGCTTCATAAGACCATTTTGCCTTTGAGTAATATCATAAAGTAAACTCTTTTCAACTTTCGTATTTTTTTCTGAGATCCATGAACAGATGATAAAATATTATGACACACGGAAATTCAAGAACATAGATATCTCTAATACTTATATGAATAGAGTCATTCATGGAATTTGTGCATTTGCACATTTCGTTCGTATCGTATGGATCATTCCAAAAGAAAGAAGGGATAGCCTCAACATACCTGAAGTAGGAAAAAATCCATATAATATTCTTGAGAAAGATTGCACTGTACTCCCTTATAATTTTACAAAATCTCACATTACACAGCCATAGGCATAACAACAATTGAGTAATGGAAGTACGGTAGTACTAACTATTTGGAATTCAGAAAGAGTGTTCCATCTTTTGTTAGGACTACACATTAAGACTATTTCTTGTTCCTGCTTCAACTTAAAAGGTTGTATACCAATAAATTCAAAGCTGGTGAGATTTTATGGTTCATAGGATATGAAATAAAAATTGTGGATATGTACATATGACACATTTTCGTACATCCACATTGTTTAAGCAAGATATAAAATGTAAACCACAAATGAACTAAGGAAAGAGATTTAGAAAGGTAACAATCACGTAACTGAGGCATCCAACATATGATCCCTCTTTGTTAGAGATATGTTTTGTTAAAATTGATGTGGCCCCACCTTATGTGGTGGCTTAACCACCTATCCTTAATCTTTCCACATAATCCTTATGACTTAAGAGTCATAAGTTTAGGTTGGCTTACTGCCACCTGGGTGGGGGTCTAATCTTATCTCATTCTTTAATTATCCAAATTTACTTAAAATACTACTCACTTTATAACACACCTTACTATCATGGCCATGTGGTACCTTGTATGGTACTATTCCATAAATATCGGGCATCTTAGCTTGTGCCATATATTATCCCAAAATACCAAATTTCAACGAAATTCATTTTCTTCGACTTACTTCCCCTCTCACCTTCACAAATTTACTAATCACTTGTGAAATAGCATAATCCTTATAATCCCCAAATAATCTTCCTTGTACTAATGTCAATTACCTTACGACAAATTCAACGTAAAATACTGTAGGGTGCAACACTGTCGTAACTAAATACTGTGAAGCATAACATCATCGTAATGTAATACTGCAAGGCATAACATCATCGTAATATTTTATTGCAGGACGTAACACCATCGTAATATATTATTGCAGAGGGTAACATCATCGTAACATATTACTGTAGAGCACAACATCGTCGTAATATAATACTGCGGGACGTAATATTGTGGGGCATAACACAAGGCTACGAGCCTAAACATCAAACGGGCGGCACAATTAGAGAAAACATCCTAGGCAAGCTTCACCACAGGTACAGGATCGTGCTAAAAAACATGGGAAAGATGAAAGGGTGGCCTGTAGTGTAGGGTGACTACAGGCGCCGCACGGGCTATTTGGTACCGCTAGCATCCGAAAAAATGTCAGCCTGTGACACGTGGTATTAGAGCAACTTAAGGCCATATACTGCCACAACACATGATATCTAACCAAAAATTGAGATGGCGAATGCATTGTGGATGTCAGTGCGGAGATCATATCAAAGTAGGGATTGATGTTCATATGCCACCGGAGAACAAGGAAATGATACTACTGGTCAGAAACGGGATCTTCTGTGTAGCGGGTGTTGTTTTCAAAGGGATTCTATTGAGGCACATTTGGTTTGCAAAGAGAGCCATTGTTTGATGTTGTTGGGATAGTTCCACAAGAAGGGACAGACGGTTAGCAGAAGCTCAATTGTTCTCGATTGTGATGATCCGGCAGTGTGTCAGAAACTCTGTTAGTAGTTGGTTAGCAGCTTTGCTAAGCAAGGCATGGGCGTAAGAAATGTCGTATGCAGACTGAGAGTGTTCCTTGTACGGGTTGAATACCATTTGAACTAAGAGTGTTCAGTTGCATTGGAAGCTCGTCAAGTTGATGCATTTTGTTCATGTTAAGCAGCAGGTTGGAGCTGTTGGCCGTTTTGACGAAGGAAATGGACAACCCCCATTTCTTTCAAAAGTCTGGGCTTCAGTTGAAGGTGATGATATGCCGATGAGTCGGGTGGTCAGGAAAAGGCCATGTTTGCCAGGTCGTGCAGCCATATTGCAAAGAATGTGAGCCAGGACTATAAACTTTGGGCATGACCGTGAAGAGATCTTGCCAAGGATACGAGCAGCGTATCAGATGAGTGTATTTCCTGCGGGATAGACTTGTGGACTGCCTGAGGTCATTGAGAAGGGACCTTCTAGAGAGTTGGACATTGTGTTAGATGCTAGCAGTTACCTAGCCATCTAAAGGGTTGTGATAAATGGCAGGAGAGTCCGTTAACAACCACAAAGAAGGACCTATGTGTAGTCTTCTTAGCGGGAGTGCATGTGTGTCACAATGGGGTAAAGTTAGCCACCATGACTGTAAAAAAAGAGTCGAACCATGTGATGGGGGGGCCTAGCGCTGAATTGCCAAGGTGAGGAGACGAGTTTGAAGGAAATAGCAAAGCTTCAGAATTGAGCGGGATTCTAAGTTGGAAGGTGTCATTCTAGAAAGGGGTACGCCGAATGATCGGGGACCATTGAGATAGGGCCATGTGCAAGGTACACGCAACCGAGAAGCCATGCTAGTAGGACCAGGAGGGTTCTTGTCTATAGGGCGAGTACAAGGTACTACCGGGAGCTTTGGGTACTTGCTGAGGAAGTGACAATTGGAAAACAAAGAGCTTTGTTTTTGAATGTGGCGATGCTATCACTTTGAGAATGTAGTACTCACCAGGAGTACATCCTAAGAAGCTTGAAGAGTGTCAAAGGGTACGAAGTAGCATAGTTACCAAGGGTGTCATGTTGTAGCATAGGTTTCTAGTAGCTGAGCTAGTATGCCAAGCGGGACAAGTACTTTGACAAGTATCCTCCATATTGAGTGTGCGAGGATCCACCAATGAAGAGGTGAGAGTCCAGAAGCAAGAGAGTCTTCCAGGTAACGAGGGCGAGAAAAGGGCTACGCGAGCTATTGAGCTGCGTGAGCTACGCCTGAGGGCGTGAAAGGGCTTCGTGGGATGTTAAGCCATGGGAGCAAAAAGGGCTACGCGAGTTGTTGAACTGCGGAATCTGCACCAGGAAGAGCACGCTGATGTGCTTTACCAGTGTGGGAAGAGCTTCGGACGATGTCAAGGCCGTGAGGGTTATGGCGTGGTTGACTAGTGTGTGTCACCACAAAGTTAGTCACCAGAGGGTGCAAGTGCGGAGGCACTTTCCAAGTGAACGCCAACAGGAGGTGCAATGCAAAGGCACGCTCGGAAGATACTTGGGGGAGAAGTGCAAGGGGCACGACTCCATTTTGAGATGGACTTTGAGGAAGTCCGACCCACAAAGATTAAGGGAGCCGCGATGTACATCCCTAGGGGGCAGACTCCGGGTTGTTGTGGGCATTGCTTTGTCATTGGGGACAATAACAGGTTGAGTGTGGGAGGATGTCACACCCCGCATTTTGGGGGTCATGTCATCTATGATTATTGCGCGTTGTAGGGCGGCAGGACAAGTGTCAGTCGCGTAGGCGACATGTGCTGAAAATGCATTATGAAGGAGCATCAGGCAGAGGGGCTTTGCATGAGGTAACAACCATCTAGATATGGTATGTTGCATGTCCTAAGAGTGCCAAGAGAGTTTATCAAGGACTTGGGATGAGACCAAGGGTCTAGCCTGCGGGCGACAACCACGTACGTGCCTAAATATCACGACTGTACGTTTCCGAGTTAAGAGAGAAATATACGGATTTAGGTAGTAGGCCTTTTTACTAGTATGCTTTTATATATGCTGACCAAGTTTGGCATTATTTGGAGTTCGTTTGCCTATAAGCTTAATTTCGCCAAGGGCAGTGGCATTGTCGTACTTGCTGAAGTGTCCGAAGGCCATAACTATTTCCACGAGTATAGGAATGGGGTGAAACTTCATGTAAGTGTGAAGGACATCAAGAGAAAGCTTTAGGAACAGACGATGTCTTATTCAGAGTTCGGATGAGTGAGAAAGGGTCATTATGATTCTCTGGCCAAAACATGTTTACTAGGGGATCATGGGCTTTTTTATTTTAAGCATATATAAGAGGGGCAGAGGTGTTGAAGCTCAGCCAGCCTCCCCCGTGCATGCTTCCACCAAGCCGCACCAAGTGAGCTACCTTGAGGGGGAACGTCAAGGGTCATAGGTATCCATACGAGCTTGGGAACTCTATGGATGACGCGACGCCTCAGGGCTAGCACTGGGCACAAAACGGGCACTGGAGGCTTGACGTGTGGGACGATTATGCCCTGTGGGCTACCGTAATGGTGGATAAAGACCTTCGTGCCAAATGAATACTTAAAGCACCTATCTTAGGGGCCTCATGAGTCGACTTGTGAGCTTGGCTTGGGTTCAGCTAGGCAAGCAAGGGTCTGTTGGCCTAGACATGCAGTTGTGGGGCGACACTGCACTAAGCGGGATGGAAGTATGTCGCGAGGGCTATGTTTGGCTATGCCATAAGGCAAAGATGGTCATGCTATGAAAGACGCAGATGACAAAGGCCAAGGACCAAAGGTTTCTCTACTCGGGCGAATCACAAGCTGGGTGCGGATGCACGAGGCGAGTTTCAAGCTTCAGGATTGGACTATGCACGCAAGAGCGATGCTTAGTGCTAGGCGAGGGATGGATATGTCCTTAGATAACCCCAGGTGTGCACATGGATAAGATCCAACAAATGAGAAGTGCCATAGCTAGTCAAGGCTACGAGCCTAGACATCATACGGGTGGCCTGTAGTATGGGGTAACTACAGGCGCCGCACGGGCTATTTGGTGCCGCTAGCTTCCGGAAAAATGTCGGCCCGTGACACTCGGCCTCACTCAGTCATCAATGTCTCCTGTCTCTCGAGCTCTCAGAAATCAAGATAATCAGCCCAAACAGCAATGACATGAAGTATCAAATAGAATAAAAGAGACCGAGATATGATATAAAAATGCATGAACATTACTGAGTACAGGGTATCAATGAAACAGTGAGATGACAGCAAGAAACGACCACTAAGGGTCCCAACAATACTGGCATAAGGCCTAAGCATGGTGTCTAGCATGATTTACAGTCAATCTTTCTATAACACATAGGGAGCATATAACTAACAACAGGGTGTTCAACTTTCCAATTTCTACGAGACGGACCAAGCCACAATCCCCATCGGTTCACGCCTACACGCCCGTCACCTAGACTGTGCGTCACATCCAAAGTAGTTACATGACACAAAATCCAGGGTTTCATACCCTTAGGACCAGATTTATAACCATTACTTACCTCAATCCAAGCAAAATCCTACTCTGCGATGCATTTGCCTCTCAAATTGGCCTCCAAACGTCCCAAATCTAGCCACAAGCAGTATAATACCATTAATATATGTTAAAGGAATCAATTCCATAAGAAAACTACTAAATTAGACTCAAAACCTGAAATTGGCTCAAACTCGGCCCCCGAGACCACGTCTCAAAATCCGACAAAAGTCACAAAACCTGAAATCTCATTCATTCACGAGTTTAACCATACTAATTTCATCAAAATCTGAGATCATTTGCCCCTCTATCCCCAAAACTCACTCTCCAATTCTCAAGCCCTAACCTCCCAAATTTCACCTCAAAAACTCACCAACTAGGTGTTAAATCAGTGGGGAAACACCACTATTGAACGTAGATAAGCATAAGGAACTCACCTCAGTGATTGCTCTGAAATCCCTCTCAAAAACCCCCAAAATCCGAGCTCAAAGATGTGAAAGTGGGAAAAAATCCCGAAGTATTCTATTTATATTTCTGCCTAGCAAAACCGCATTTGTGGTACCGTTTCTGCGACGCCGTCCGTATCTACATTCAAATACTCGCACCTGTGAGTGTGCACCTGCGGGCCCTTCCCGCTTCTGCGATCCTTTCTTCTCAGGCCCTTTTCCGCATCTGCGCTCTACTTCCGCATCTACGATTGCGCATCTACGCTCCAAATCTCACACTTGCGCTTCCAGTCTACCTCAGTCTTGCCCGCATTTGCGATCTCCTCTTCGCTTTTGCAGGGACGCACCTGCGGGCTCCCCACCATAGGTGCGAAAATACCAGAACCAGCAGCTTCAGCTGCACTTCTTCAACTCAAAACAATCCGATAACCACCCGAAATCACCCCGAGGCCCTCGGGACCACAACCAAACATACTGACACGTCCCATAACATCATTCGAACTTATTCGAACCTTCGAATCACTCAAAACAACATCACAACACTAAATTACACTCGGATTCAAACCTAAGAACTTCTAAACTTCCAAATTCCACAAATGATGCCGAAACCCGCTAAACCACGCTCGAATGACCTTAAATTTTACACACAAGTCAAAAATGACACCACGAACCTACCCCAACTTTCGAAAATCTAATCCGACCTTGATACCAAAATTTCCACTGCTGACCAAAATCGTCAAAATTCTAACGTTTGCCAATTCAAGTCTAATTCTACCACGGGTCTCCAAATCATATTCTGGACATGCTCCTAAGTCCAAAATCACCTAACGGAGCTAACGGTACATCACAATTCAAATCTGAGATTGTTTACACATAAGTCAATACTCGGTAAACTTTTTCCAACTTAAGCCTTCACATAAGAGACTAAGTGTCTCAATTCACTCCAAAACCATTCTGGACCTTAACCAACTAACCCGGTATATCATAATACAACTGTAGGACACAAAAGAAGCAGGGAATGGGGGGACCGGGGCTATAACTCTCAAAATGACCGATCGGGTCGTTACATCCTCCCCTTTTAAACAAACGATCGTCCTCGAACGGGTCTAGAAACATACCTGGAGCCTCAAATAGGTGTAGGTATTTGCTCCGTATCTCCCGATCAGTCTCCCAAGTAGCCTCCTCTACAGGTTGAACTCTCCACTGCACCTTTACCGAAGCTATATCCTTTGGTCTCAACTTTCGAACCTGACACCCCAAAATAGCCACCGACTCCACATCATAAGTCAAATCACCATCCAACTGAACCTTGCTAAAATCCAAAACATTAGATGGATCGCTGACATACTTCCAAAGCATAGAAACATGAAATATTATATGCACACTCGATAAGCTGGGCGGCAAATCAAGCTCATAGGCCACCTCCCCAATCCTCCGAAACACCTCAAACGACCCAATAAACCGAGGGCTCAACTTGCCCTTCTTCCCAAATCTCATAACACCCTTCATGGGTGAAACCTTCAACAAGACCTTCTCCCCAACCATGTAAGACACATCACGGACCTTTCTGTCAGCATAACTCTTTTGTCTCGGTTACGTCGTGCGAAGCCGCTCCTGAATCAATTTCACCTTGTCCAATGCATCCTGAACTAAGTCTGTACCCAAAAACCTAGCCTCACCCAGCTCAAACCAACCCACTGGAGATCTATACTGCCTCACATATAAACCCTCATACGGAGCCATCTGAATGCTCAACTGATAACTGTTGTTGTAAGCAAACTCCGCGAGTGGAAGGAACTGGTCGCATGAACCCCCAAAATCAATGACACAAGCACATAGCATGTCCTCCAATATCTGAATAGTGCGCTCAGACTATCCATCCATCTGAGGGTGAAATGATGTGCTCAACTCAACCTGAGTGCCCAATTCCCACTGCACGGCCCACTAAAACTACGATGTAAACTATGTGCCTCGGTCTGAAATGATGGAAACTGGCACACCATACAGGCGAATAATCTCTCTAATGTAAATCTCAGCTAACTGATCTGAAAAATATGTAGTACTCACAGGAATGAAGTACGCGGACTTGGTCAGCCGATCCACAATCACCCAAATAGCATTGAACTTCCTCAAAGTCCGTGGGAGCCCAACTATGAAATCCATGGTGATTTGCTCCCACTTCCACTCTGGGATCTCTATCTTCTGAAGCAAGCCACCCGGTATTTGATGCTCAAATTTCACCTGCTGACAGTTGAGACACCGAGCTACAAACCCAACTATATCTTTCTTCATTCTCCTCCACCAATAGTGTTATCTCAAATCCTGATACATCTTCATGGCACCTGGATGGATGGAATACCGCGAACTATGAGCCTCCTCAAGAATCAACTCCCGAAGCCCATCTATATTGGGCACACATATCCGGCCTTGTATCGTCAATACCCCGTTATCTCCAATAGTCACATCCCTGACATCATCATGCTGAACCTTGTCCTTGAGAACAAGTAAATGAGGATCATCATACTGGCGCTCTCTGATGCGATCAAACAAGAAATACCGAGAAACCACACAAGCTAGAACCTGAATGGGCTCTGAAATATCCAATCTCACAAGTTGGTTGGCTAAGGCCTGAACATCAATTGCAAGGGGTCTCTCACCAACAGGAAGGAATATAGGACTACCCATACTTACTGCTTTTCTACTCAAGGCATCGGCCACCACATTGGCATTTCCTGTATGGTACAAAATGGTAATATCATAGTCCTTTAGCAGCTCCAACCATCTCTGCATGCCTCAAATTGAGATCCTTCTGCTTGAACAAGTGTTGGAGGCTACGATAATCAATAAACACCTCACAAGACACACCATAGAGATAATTCCTCCAAATCTTCAATACGTGAACAATGGCAACCAACTCCAAATCATGAATAGGGTAGTTCTTCTCATGGGGCTTCAACTGGCGCGAAGCATAAGCGATCACTCTACCCTCCTACATCAAAACACACCCAACGCCGACCTGAGAAGCATCACAATATATTGTATAAGAGCCTGAAGTTGATGGCAGAACTAACACTAGAGTTATGGTCAAGGCAGTGTTGAGCTTCTGAAAGCTCGTCTCACACTCATCTGACCACCTAAAAGGAGCACCCTTTTGGGTCAATTTGGTCAAGGGTGATGCAATAGACGATAAACCCTAAACGAACCGACCGTAATAACCAGCCAACCAAAGAAAGCTCTGAATCTCTATAGCTGAGGACAATCTGGGCCAACGCTGAACCGCCTCTATTTTCTTCCTAAATACCCTCGCTGGACACCACTGTCCCAAGAATGCTATGGAACTAAGCCAAAACTCACACTTGGAGAACTTGGCGTAAAGCTTCTCCTCTCTTAACTGTTGCAATACAACTCTCAAATGCTCAGTGTGCTCCTCCTGGCTAAGCAAGTACACCGGAATATCATCAATCAATACAATAACAAATGAGTCGAGATAAGGACGAAACACGTTGTTCATATGAATGTTGTTGGGGAGTTGGTCATCCCAAAAGACATTACAAGGAACTCATAATGACCATATCAGGTTATAAAAGTTGTCTTAAGAATATCTGAGTCCCCAATCTTCAACTGGTGATACCCTGACCTCAAGCCGATCTTGGAGAACACCCTCGCTTCTTGAAGCTGGTCAAATAAATCATCAATATGAGGCAAAGGATGCTTGTTCTTGATTGTGACTTTGTTCAATTGCCTTTAATCAATACACATTCTCATAGTGCCATCCTTCTTCTTCACAAATAGAACTGGTGCACCCCAAGGTGACACAATGGGCCGAATAAACCCCTTATCAAGGAGTTCCTGAAGGCGCTCCTTCAATTCTTTTAACTGTGTCGGTGCCATACGATACGATAAAATAGAAATAGGATGAGTGCCTAGCATCAAATCAATACCAAAGTCAATATCCCTGTTCGACGACATGCCCGGTAGATCTGCAGGAAACACATCTGAAAAATCTCTCACCACCGGAACTGAATCAATAGAAAGAGCCTCTGCACTGACATCCCTCACAAAGGCCAAATAAGAAAGACAACCTTTCCCAACCATCCGTTGGGCCTTCAAGAATGAGATCACTCTACTGGAAACATAATCTAATGAACCTCATCACTCAATCCGTGGAAACCCCGGCATAGTCAATGTCACAGTCTTAGCATGACAATCTAAAACGGCATGACATAGAGACAACCAATCCATACCCAATATCACATCAAAATCAACCATACTGAGTAGCAAAAGGTATACTCGGGTCTTCAAACCCCAAATAGTCACCACACATAACCAATATATGTGGTCCACAATAATAGTATCACCCACGGGAGTAGACACATGAACAGACGAGACTAAAGACTCACGGGGCATATCCAGAAAATGAGCAAAATATGAGGAAATATATGAATAAGTGGAACCAGGTTCAAATAATACCGAGGCCTCTCGGTGGCAAACTGAAACAATACATGTAATCACAATATCAGAAGCAATGGCATCTAGTCTGGCAGGGAGTGTATGGAAATGGGCCTGACCACTACCTGATCGACCTCCCCCTCTAGGGCGACCCCTAGCTGACTAAGCTCTACCCCTAGCTGGCTGGGCGGGTGGTGAAGTAACTGGGACTGAAAATGTATCCTGGCTCCTCAGTTGTACTAACCCTCCATGACGATGAGGACAGTGCCTCAACACATGCCCAAACTCCCTACACTCAAAATAACTCCCTAGTGCTGGTGACGGGGACTGAAGGGAGCCCCGAGCACTGAGATAACTGGTAGAAGGACCTAGTATAGAGGAACCCTAAACCGGTGGAGAAGGGGACGAACTCTGGGCTGAGAGGGCACTGAGAGATGAGTGACCTTGCTGAGAACTGTGAAAACCATGGCTAGATGATGCACCGCGGTGGGCTGGACGAGCCGTCTGAGCATGCCTGAAGGGACGACCCCTGTCGTGGTGAAACTAACATCCATAAGGAACACCACCAAAACTACTAGATCCCCGAGGTGTCTTGGCCTCCCTCTCAACTCGCTCATGGCGGTGGATCGACTTTATATCCCGAGCAATGTCAACCACCTCCTTAAAAGAAGCACCAGACACCCTCTCCCTAGTTATAAGAATCTGCAGCTGATATGTGAGGCCATCAACGAACCTTCTTATCCTCTCCTTGTCTGTGGGAACCAACCAAATAGCATGATAGGCCAACTCAGAAAATCTCATCTTGTATTGCATCACCATCATATCATCCTGACGCAACTGCTCAAACTGTCTGCACAGCTCCTCTCTATGGGACTGCGGCACATACTTCTCCAGGAAGAGAATGGAGAACTACTGCCAGGTAAGGGGCGCTGCACCAATAGGCCTACTCCTCTCATAAGCCTCCTCCAAGTGAAGGCAGCTCCAGAGAACTAAAAGGTAGTGAATGAGACCCCACTAGTCTCCAGAATACCTACTGTACGGAGAATCCTCTGACACTTATCCAAGAAATGCTGGGCATCCTCGCCCTCTACACCGCTGAAAGTCAGAGGCTGAAGTTTCCCAAACCTCTCCAATATACGCTGCTCATCATCAGGCATGACTGGAACCACATAGTCCTGAGCAGGTGCAACCGGCTAGTCTAGTGGTGCCTTCGATGTCTGGAGTCCCTGTACCACCTGCTCTGTTGTACGGGCGGCGGGAGTCTGAGTGCCTCTCCGGCCCGGGAAGTAGATGCTGCGGTAGAAACAAAGACCGCCTGAGCAAGACTGGTGCATACGATCAGAATCTAAGCTAAGGTCTCCTGAAGACCTAGAATTACGAAGAGCACAACTGGTGCTTGAGCTGGTCCCACTGGTGTATCCACAACTGGGACCAGATCCTGAATTGGAGCAACTAGTGGGTTTGCAGGTGATGTCCTAACTTCTGTGTGGGCTACATCTTTGACCCTACTACGATCTTGATCGCGACCTCGGCCTCTCGTGACCCTAACTGGTGGCACTAGTGTTTGTCTGTCCTGCCCAGTAGCACGTGTCCTCACCATTTGTAAGAGAATAGAATTAGAAGTATAGTTACCAATTTCAACAGATTTGCACGATAAGAATTCAAGAATGTAAAGTTTCCTAAGGGTTCTGCAACCTCTCGAAGATAAGTATAGACGCCTCTGTACCGACCCGTAAGACTCTACTAAACTTTCTCAAGACTCGTGAGACCTATGTAACCTAGGTTTTGATACCAACTTGTCCTGACCCTAAACTCAAACCTGTCGTGATGGCGCCTATCGATGATACTAGGCCAGGCGACTCTCACAATACTTCAATAATTCATTCAAAGATATACTAAAAGCCTTTTCATAACCAGATTTTTCATAAAAGTAAACAAGAGTTGAACTCAATATAGAAATACTGAACGGAAGCCCCAAAACATCGAGGTGTCACTAAGTCATGAGCATCTAATAGAACTGGTCCGACAATAACAAGATTTAACATAGTCTTAAATCCAAAATACAACTTAAGAGAGATAAGGAAGAAGAAAAGCAAGGCTACGAATGCCGGGCAGCTACCTCGCTATCTCCAGACTGCTGCGAACAACAACCTCCCCGATCAACTAATCCTGGATCTGCACATGATTCGCAGGAAGTAATGTGAGTACACCAACTCAGTAAGTAACAAAAATAAATAGGGAACTGAGAAGTAGTGACGAGCTATGCAAATACAATTCATTTCATAAAGTTCAGTAAAGTGTAGACATGCTTTCAGTCTAGAGTTTAAGTCAAATCAGTTGGTTTAAGTCAAATTCAAGTAAAGTCGGATAGATTATCTTTCAACAGTTCTCAAAGCAAGAATATAAGGCAACTATGTGCATCAATGATGAAATCATATCCTTCCCCTCGGGCAAATCATCACTCATCTTCCCAATCACTCCAGCCTCACAGCCACTCATTCCTCACAATCGCCCAGCACTCGGCACTTAGTAAGCACATGTTCTCACTGGGAGTGTGCAGACTCCGGAGGGGCTCCTTCAGCTCAAGCACTATATAAATCCCAATCATAGCAGAATCAATAAAACATGTTGCGGCGTGCAGCCCAATCCCATAAATACCCTCACAATCAGGCCCTCGGCCTCACTCAGTCATCAATCTCTCGGGCTCTCAGAAATCAAGATAATCATCCCAAACAGCAATGGCATGAAGTATCAAATAGAATAAAAAAACTGAGATATGATATAAAAATGCATGAACATGACTGAGTACGGGGTATCAATGAAACAGTAAGATAACAGCAAGAAACGACCACTAAGGGTCCCAACAATACTGGCATAAGGCCTAAGCATGGTGTCTAGCATGATTTATAGTCAATCTTTTTATAACACATAGGGAGCATATAGCTAACAACAGGTTGTTCAACTTTACAGTTTCTATGGGACGAACCAAGTCACTATCCCCATCTATGCATGCCCACACGCTCGTCACCTAGCATGTACGTCACCTAGCATGTACGTCACCTCACATGACACAAAATCCAGGGTTTCATGCCCTCAGGACCAGATTTATAACCGTTACTTACCTCAATCCGACCAAAATCCTACTCTGTGATGCCTTTGCCTCTCGAATCGGCCTTCGAACATCCCAAATCTAGACACAAGCAGTACAATACCATTAATATATGCTAAAGGAATCAATTCCACAAGAAAAACTACTAAATTAGACTCAAAACCCGAAATTGGCTCAAACCTCCGCCCCCGGGCCTACGTCTCGAAATCCAACAAAAGTCACAAAACACCGAAAGCCCATTCATTCATGAGTCTAACCATACTAATTTCATCAAAATCCGACATTATTTGCCCTTCCAAATCCCCAAAACTCACTCTCCAATTCTCAAGCCCTAACCTCCCAAATTTTACCTCAAAAACTCACCAACTAGGTGTAAAATCAGTGGAGAAACTCCATTATTGAACATAGATAAGCATAAGGAACTTACCTCAGTGATTACTCTGAAATCCCTCTCAAAAACCCCCCGAAATTCGAGTTCAAAGATGTGAAAATGGGAAAAAATTCCGAAGTGTTCTATTTATACCTTCTACCCAGCAAAATTGCATATGTGGTACCATTTACGCTTCTGCGACACCGCACCTGCGGTAATTCTATCGCAGGTACGGATCCCACTTACTCTCCCAAAATCCGCATCTGCGGTCAAATACTTGCACCTGCGAGTGCGCACCTGCGGGCCCTGCCCGCTTCTGCGATCCTTTCTTCTCAGGCCCTTTTCTGCATCTGCGCTCCACTTCCGCATCTGCGATTGCGGAGATGTGCTCCTAATCTCGCACCTGTGCTCCTAATCTCGCACCTGCGCTCCTAATCTTGCACCTGCGCTTCCAGTCCACCTCAGCCTTGCCTGCATTTTCGAGCTCCTCTTTGCTTCTGCGGAGCCGCACCAGTAGGCTCTCCACCGCAGATGCGAAAATAACAGAACCAGCAGCTTCAGTTGCACTTCTTCAACTCAAAACAATCCGATAACCACCCCAAATCTCCCCGAGGCCCTCGGGACCATAACCAAATGTACCAACACGTCCCATAACATCATTCGAACTTAGTCGAACCTTCGAATTACTCAAAATAATATCACAACACCAAATTACACTCGAATTCAAGCCTAAGAACTTCTAAACTTTCAAATTCCACAAACGATGTCGAAACCTGCTAAACCACACCCGAATGACCACAAATTTTACACACAAGTCAAAAATACACCACGAACCTACCCCAACTTCCGGAAATCCAATCTGACCCCGATATCAAAATTTTCACTGCCGACCAAAATCGCCAAAATTCTAACTTTCGCCAATTCAAGCCTAATTCTACCACGGGTCTCCAAATCACATTCCGGATGCGCTCCCAAGTCCAAAAAATCACCTAACGGAGCTAACGGCACCATCAAAATTCAACTCCGAGATTATTTACACATAAGCCAACATCCGGTCAACTTTTTCTAACTTAAGTCTTCACATAAGAGACTAATTGTCTTAATTCACTCCAAAACCATTCCGGACCTGAACCAACTAACCCGGTATATCATAATACAACTGTAGGTCATAAAAGAAGCAAGGAATGGG